>NC_041229.1:37967000-38032839 GCF_002837175.3 Physeter macrocephalus
TTATTTTTGTTTTTATTTTCATTACTCTAGGAGGTGGATCAAAAAAGATCTTGCTGTGATATATGTCAGAGAGTGTTCTGCCTATGTTTTCTTCTAAAAGTTATATAGTATCTGGCCTTACATTTAGGTCTTTAATCCATTTTGAGTTTAATTTTGTTCATGGTGTTAGGAAGTGTTCTAGTTTCATTCTTTTACATGTAGCTGTCCAGTTTTCCCAGCACCACTTATTGAAGAGGCTGTCTTTTCTCCATTGTATACTCCAGTTTGCAGTCCTACCAATAGTGTAGGAAGGTTCCCTTTTCTCCACACCCTCTCCAGCATTTATTGTTTGTAGATTTTTTGATGATGGCCTTTCTGACCAGTGTGAGGTTGTATCTCATTGTAGTTTTGATTTGCATTTCTCTAATAATTAGTGATGTTGCGCATCTATTCATGTGTTTTTTAACTATCTGTATGTCTTCTTTGGAGAAATGTCTATTTAGATCTTCCACCCTTTTTTTGATAGTTTTTTTTTGTTTTTTATTGAACTGCATGAGCTGCTTGTATATTTTGGAGATTAATACCTTGTCAGTGGCTTCATTTGCAAATATTTTTCTCCCATTTTGAGGGTTGTTTTTTCATCTTGTTTAAGGTTACCTTTGCTGTGCAAAAGCTTTTAAGTTTCATTAGGTCCCATTTGTTTATTTTTGTTTTTATTTTCATTACTCTAGGAGGTGGATCAAAAAAGATCTTGCTGTGATATATGTCAGAGAGTGTTCTGCCTATGTTTTCTTCTAAAAGTTATATAGTATCTGGCCTTACATTTAGGTCTTTAATCCATTTTGAGTTTAATTTTGTTCATGGTGTTAGGAAGTGTTCTAGTTTCATTCTTTTACATGTAGCTGTCCAGTTTTCCTAGCACCACTTATTGAAGAGGCTGTCTTTTCTTCATTGTATACTCTTGCCTCCTTTAGCAAAGATAAGGTGGTCCTATGTCCGCGGTTTATCTCTGGGCTTTCTATCCTGTTCCATTGATCTATATTCCTGTTTTTGTGCCAGTACCATACTGTCTTGATTACTGTACCTTTGTAGTATAGTCTGAAGTGGAAGCCGGATTCCCCCAGCTCCGTTTTTCTTTCTCAATATTGTTTTGGCTATCTGGGGTCTTTTGTGTTTCCATATAAATTGTGAGATTTTTTGTTCTAGTTCTGTGAAAAATGCCATTGGTAGTTTCATAGGTATTGCACTGAATCTGTAGATAGTTTTGTGTAGCCTAGTCATTTTCACAATGTTGATTCTTCCAATCCAAAAACATAGTATATCTCTCCATCTGTTTGTATCATCTGAATTTATTCATCAGTGTCTTATAATTTTTTGCATACAGGTCTTTTGTCTCCTTACGTAGGTTTATTCCTAGGTATTTTATTCTTTTTGTTGCAATGGTAAATGGGAGTGTTTCCTTAATTTTCTTTTGGATTTTTCATCATTAGTGTATAGGAATGCAAGAGATTTCTGTGCATTAATTTTGTATCGTGCTACTTTACCAAATTCATTGATTAGCTCTAGTATTTTTCTGGTAGCGTCTTTAGGATTCTCTATGTATAGTAGCATGTCATCTGCAAACAGTGACAGCTTTACTTCTTCTTTTCCAATTTGGATTCCTTTTATTTATTTTGCTTCTCTGATTGCTGTGGCTAAAACTTCCAAACCTATGTAGAATAATAGTGGGGAGAGTGGACATCCATATCTTGTTCCTGAACTTAGTGGAAATGGTTTCAGTTTTTCACTACAGAGAAGGATGTTGGTTGTGGGTTTGTCATATATGGCCTTTATTATGTTGAGGTAAGTTCCCTCTACGCCTATTTTCTGGAGGGTTTTTATTATATACGGGTGTTGAATTTTGTTGAAAGCTCTTTCTGCATCTATTGAAATTATCATACGGTTTTTATCCTTCAGTTTGTTTTTATGGTTTGTCACATTGATTGATCTGCATATATTGAAGAATCCTTGCATTCCTGGGATAAACCCCACTTGATCATGGTGTATGATCCTTTTAATGTGCTGTTGGATTCTGTTTGCAAATATTTTGTTGAGGATATTTGCATCTATGTTCATCAGAGATATTGGCCTGTAGATTTCTTTTTTTGTGACATCTTTGTCTAATTTGGTATCAGGGTGATGGAGGCCTCGTAGAATGAGATTGGGAGTGTTCCTCCCCCTGCTATATTTTTGAAGAGTTTGAGAAGCATAGGTGTTAGCTCTTCTCTAAATATTTGGTAGAATTCGCCTGTGAAGCCATCTGGTCCTGGGCTTTTGTTTGTAGGAAGATTTTTTTTTTTTTTTTTAGATGTTGGGGGTAGGAGTTTATTAATTTATTAATTTATTTTTACTGTGTTGGGTTTTCATTTCTGTGCGAGGGCTTTCTCTAGTTGTGGCAAGCGGGGGCCACTCCTCATCACTGTGTGTGAGCTTCTCACTATCGTGGGCTCTTTTGTTGCGGAGCCCAGGCTCCAGACACGCAGGCTCAGTAGTTGTGTCTCACAGGCCTAGTTGCTCTGTGGCATGTGGGATCCTCCTAGACCAGGGCTCGAACCCATGTCCCCTGCATTTGCAGGCAGATTTTCAACCACTGCGCCACCAGGGAAGCCCTGTAGGAAGATTTTAAATCACAGTCTCAATTCCAGTGCTTGTGATTGGTCTGTTTATATTTTCTATTTCTTCCTGCTTCAGTCTTGGAAGGTTGTGCTTTTCTAAGAATTTGTCCGTTTCTTCCAGGTTGCCCATTTTATTGACATACAGTTGCTTGTGGTAATCTCTCATGATCCTTTGTATTTCTGCAGTGTCAGTTGTTGTTTTTCCTTTTTAATTTCTAATTCTGTTGAGTTGAGTCTTCCTTTTTTTCTTGGTGCATCTAGCTAATAGTTTATCAATTTTGTTTATCTTCTCAAAAAACCAGCTTTTAGTTTTATTGATCTTTGCTCTCATTTCCTTCATTTCTTTTTCATTTATTTCTGATCTGATCTTTATGATTTCTTCCCTTCTGCTAACTCTGGGGTTTTTTTGTTCTTCTTTCTTGAATTGCTTTAGGTGTAAGGTTAGGTTGTTTATTTGAGAGGTTTCTTGTTTCTTGAGGTAGGCTTGTATAGCTGTAAACTTCCCACTTTGTTTCTAGGTATTTTTTGATTTCCTCCTTGATTTCTTCAGTGATTTCTTGGTTATTAAGTAGTGTATTGTTTAGCCTCCATGTGTTTGTATTTTTTACAGATCTTTTTCCTGTAATTGACATCTAGTCTCATAGCATTGTGATCAGAAAAGATAGTTGATACAATTTCAATTTTCTTAAATTTACCAAGGCTTGATTTGTGACTCAAAATATGGTCTATCCTGGAGAATGTTCCATGAACACTTGAGAAGAAAGTGTATTGTGTTGTTTTTGGATGGAAAGTCCTATAAATATCAATTAAGTCCATTTGTTTAATGTATCATTTAAAGTTTGTGTTTCATTATTTATTTTCATTTTGGATGATCTCTCCATTGGTGAAAGTGAGGTGTTAAAGTCCCCTTCTATGATTGTGTTACTGTCGATATCCCTTTTTATATCTGGTAACATTTGCCTATGTATTGAGGTGCTCCTATGTTGGGTGCATAAATATTTACAATTGTTATATCTTCTTCCTGGATTGATCCCTTGATCATTTGTCTCTTGTCATTGCCTTTATTGTAAAGTCTGATATGAAAATTGCTACTCCAGCTTTCTTTTGATTTCCATTTGTGTTCAATATTTTTTTCCATCCCTTCACTTTCAGTCTGTATATGTCCCTAGGTCTGAAGTGAGTATCTTGTAGACAGCATATGTACGCGTCTTGTTTTTTCATCCATTCAGCCAGTCTATGTCTTTTGGTGGGAGCATTTAATCCATTTTCATTGAAGGCAATTATTGATATATAAGTTGCTATTACCATTTTCTTAATTTTGGGTGTTTGTTTTTGTAGGTCTTTTCCTTCTCTTGTGTTTCCTGCCTAGAGAAGTTCCTGTAGCATTTGTTGTAAAGCTGGTTTGGTGGTGCTGAATTCTCTTAACTTTTGCTTATCTGTAAAGGTTTTAATTTCTCCATAGAATCTGAATGAGATCCTTGCTGGGTAGAGTAATCTTGGTTGTAGGTTTTTCCCTTTCTTCACTTTAAATATGTCCTGCCAGTCCCTTCTGGCTTGCAGAGTTTCTGCTGAAAAATCAGCTGTTAACCTTATGGGGATTCCCTTGTATGTTATTTGTTGCTTTTCCCTTGCTGCTTTTAATATTTTTTCTTTGTATTTAATTTTTAATAGTTTGACTAATATTTGTCTCGGCATGTTTCTCTTTGGGTTTATCCTGTATGGTACTCTCCGTGCTTCTTGGACTTGATTAACTATTTCCTTTCCCACTTTAGGGAAGTTTTCAACTATAATCTCTTCAGATATTTTCTCAGACTCTTTCTCTTTCTGTTCTTCTTCTGGGACCCCTATAATTCAAATGGTGGTGCTTTTAATGTTGTCCCAGAGGTCTCTGAGACTGTCCTCAATTCTTTTCATTCTTTTTTTTTATTCTGCTCCCTGCCAGTTATTTCCACCATTTTATCTTCCAGCTCAGTTATCCATTTGTCTGCCTCAGTTATTTGGTTATTGATTTCTTCTAGAGTATTTTTAATTTCAATAATTGTGTTGTTCATCACTGTTTGCTCTTTAGTTCTTTTAGATCCTTGTTAAATGTTTCTTGTATTTTCTTCATTCTTTTTCTGAGATTTTGGATCATCTTTACTATCGTTACTCTGAATTCTTTTTCAGGTAGGTTGCCTATTTCATCTTCATTTATTTGGTCTTGTAGGTTTTACCTTGCTCCTTCATCTGTGACATATGTTCTGTCGTTTCATATTTTTTTTTTTTGATGGGTGGTGTTGTATTCCTGTTTTACTGGTTGTTTGGCCTGATGTGTCTAGCACTGGAGTTTGCAGGCAGATAAATCGAGCCTTGTCCTGGTGCTGAGATGAGGACCTCCAGGAGGCCTCACTCCAACTGGTATTCTCTGTGGTCTGAGGTTCTCTGTTAGTCCAGCAGTTTGGACTTGGAGCTCCCACCACAGGAGCTGGGCCTGACCTCAGCCTGGGAACCAAGATTCCGCAAGCTGGTTGCTGGGGTTTCCTCCCATCCCCTTAGGTGTTCCTGGTCCCCCTCCAGTGCCTGGTAGGTGCCCTAGTTGTGAGGAGATGCAAATTCCGCGTCCTCCTAGTATGCTATCTTGACTCCTGTATTTGTTTTTTTAAATGTATTATTTGTGTGAGAAGTATTGTAAACTATTATAGTACAGTGCTATATAGCCGACTGTGTTAGTTGGCTACCTAGGCTAACTTTTTTGGACTTAGCGAACAAATTGAACACACTCTCAGAATGGAACTCATTTGTATGTATGGGACTTACTGTATAGTCTGAAGTCAGGGAGTGTGATTCCTCCAGCTCCTTTTCCTTTCTCAAGATTGCTTTGACTATTCAGGGTCTTTTGTGTTTCCATACAAATTGTAAAAATTTTTGTTCTAATTCTGTGAAAAACGCCATTGGTAATTTGATAGGGATTGCACTGAATCTGTAGATTGCTTTGGTTAGTATAGTTATTTTCACAACATTGATTCTTCCGATCAAACATGGTATATCTCTCCATCTTTCTCATCTTTTATTTCCTTAATCAGCATCTTATAGTTTTCTGAGTACAGGTCTTTTGCCTCCTTAGGAAGGTTTATTTGTAGGTAGTTTATTCTTTTTGATGTGATAGTAAATAGGATTATTTCCTTAATCTCTCTTTCTGAACTTTCATTATTAGTGTATAGGAATGCAAGAGATTTTTGTGTATTAATTTTGTATCCTACATCTTCACCAAATTCATTGATAAGCTCTAGTAGTTTTCTTGTGGCATCTTTAGGATTTCCTATGTATAGTATCACATCATCTGCAAACTGTGAGAGTTTTACTTTTTCTTTTCCAATTTGGATTCCTTTTATTTCTTTTTCTTCTCTGATAGCCATGGCTAGGACTTCCAAAACTGTGTTGAATAAAAGTGGTGAGAGTGGACATCCTTGTCTTGTTCCTGATCTTAGAGGAAATGCTTTCAGCTTTTCAACATTGAGTATGATGTTAGCTGTAGGTTTGTCATATATGGTCTTCATTGTGTTGAGGTAGTTTCTCTCTAAGCCCACTTTCTGAAGAGTTTTTATCATAAATCAGTGTTTAACTTTGTCAAAAGCTTTTTCTGCATCTACTGAGATGATCATATGGTTTTTATTCTTCAGTATGTTAGTGTGGTGTATCACATTGATTGATTTGCAAGTATTGAAGAATCCTTGCATCCCTGAGTTAAATCCTACTTGATCATGGTGTATGATCCTTTTAATGTGTTGTTGGATTCAATTTGCTAGTATTTTGTTGAGTATTTTTGCATCTATCTTTATCAGAGTTATTGGCCTGCAATTTTCTGAGTTCACTGATTTTAGATATTGTATTCTAATACAAGCATTTAAAGTTATTCGTTTTCTTTCACATAGTGCTTTAACTGCATCCCACAAATTTTGATATGTTTTATTTTTATTGCCATTCAATTTAAAATATTTGATAATTTCCCTTGTGATTTTGTCTTTGTCCTATGAATGATTTTGAACTGTATGGCTTACTTTCCAGTTATTTGGGGTTTCCTAGATGTCTTATTACTATTGCTTCCCCATTCAACTCTGTTTTAGTTTGTGATGGCTAATTTTGCATGTCAACTTGGCTACACCACCCTACCCAGATTTTGGTCAAACATCAGTCTAGACATTGTTATAAAGGTATTTTTTAGATGTTATTAGCATTTAAATTAGAAAACTCTGAGTAAAGCAGATTACCCCCATAATGTGGGTAGAACTTATCTAAATATTTGAAGGTTTTGAGAGAAAAGAGGTCCCCTGAGTAAGAAGGATTCTGATGCCAGGAAGTCTTCAAACTTGACCCTGTAACTTTAACTCTTCCATGTGCTCCAGCCTGCTGGCCTGCCCAGTACATTCTGGATTTGCCAGGCTTCACAATCATGTGGACCAATTCCTCAAAATCTCTCTCTCTCTCTAGATAGTGAGCTAGCTAGCTACATGTATATGTATATAGATGGGTATATATCTATATATAGATATAGATATAGATACACACACATTCTATCAGTTTTTTTTCCTCTGGAGAATTCTAATACATAAGTAGAAAACACACTCTTTATAATTTTAATCCTTATTAAATTTATTGAGATTTGTTTTATGGCCTCAAGTAAGACCTATCTTGGTTAATGTACCATGTACTCCTGAAATGCTGTTTATATAAATGCTGAAATATAATTCAGCTGTTGCTTGATGTAGTGGCCCATAAATGTTAACTTGGTAGAGGTAGTTTACAGTGATGTTCACATCTTCTTGATTGTTACAGATTATTTGGTCTAGTTGGTATAAGAATTTCTGTGACGGGGTGTTGACAATATCTTATTGTGATTGTGTAGCTGTCTAAATCTCCTCAAATTCTTTCTAGTATTGCCTCACATATTTTGAGATTCCATTATTAGATGTGTATTTTTTATACTTTTTGTGTCATCCTCATGACTAATCCTTTTAATCATTTAAAAATATCTCTTTATTTCTAGTAATACTCTTTGCCTTAAACTCTGTGGTATATGACATTAATGTAGCCTCGCCAAGCTTGGTATGTTTGTGGGTCATGTGATATATATTTTTCCATCCATTTAATTTCTACCTATCTGTCTTTATATTTTAAATGTGTCTGTTGTAAGAAGCATGTAGTGAGTCTCAGTTCTTTATGAACTCTGTCATAAGTAGACTTCTTACACCATTAACATTTAATATGTTTTTATGTGGTTTAGTTTAAGTCTACCATTGTACCTTTTTTTCTGTAGGTCACTTCATTTTTGTTCCTCTGTTCCATGTTTTCTTCCTTCTCTTGGGTTATTTAATGTTTTGGTTTTTTTTTTTTACTATTTCTTATTAATTTATATCTTGTCTCTTAGACTTTTTTCAAGTGTAAATTTTTAGTGGTTGCTCTAGGGATTTACATACCTAAACTTTCACATCTGCTTAGAGTTAATATTATATTACATCATATAAAGTATAGAAACTTGGCAATCATATATGTCCCTTTATATCCCCTCACTGTTCTTCATGTTACAGTTGTCATATGTATTACTCCTACATGTATTGAACACCCCACAGACAATGTTATAGCTTTTGCTTTAAACAGTCATATGTATTTTAAAGGGCTAAAGAGGAAAGCAGTCTTTTTTTAAAGACTATTTTTTAAAGCAGTTATAGGTTCACAGAAAATTGAAGGGAAGATACAGATTTTCCCCATATACCTCCTGCCCCCACGTGTACAGCCTCCCCCATTACCAACATCCACCATCAGAGTGGTACATTTATTAAAACTGATGAACATACATTGATACATCCTAGTCACCCAAAGTCCATAGGTTACATCGCAGTTCACTCTTGGTGTTGTATATTCTATGGGTGTAGACAATCCATCTTTATTGTATCATACAGAGTGTTTTCACTGCCCTCAAAATCCTCTTTCCTCCATCTATTCATCCGTCCTTTCTCAACCTGGACCTTTCTACTGTCTCTATAGTTTTGCCTTTTCTAGGATGTCCTCTAGTTGGAATCATTTAGTATGTAGGCTTTTCAGATTTCCTTCTTTCACTTGGTAACATGCATGTAAGTTTCTTCCATGTCTTTTCATGGCTCTATAGCCCTTTGTTTTTTAACACTGAATCATATTCCATTGTTTGCTAAAAATCCTCTGGTTTCCTTACCTTCCCTATTCCTGATCTTTTGGCCAAAGAATGTAGGCTTTCCTGGGCTTTTTTGTTTGTGTCTCCTGGCTTTCCAAATTGCCACCTTCTCCAATATCCAAACTGGGCTAAATGGGGCAAAAGAAATTCTAAGGATCTTACCACTGTGTAATTCTTTGGGTCCCAGCTTCTCTAGTTGGTCTGCCTTTTTCTGTCCACTTTTCAGAGTCTTCTTATATTTGTCTTATATGCAATGTCCAGGGATTTTCCAATGTACTTAGTGGGAAGAATAGGGTAGATATGCTTACTCCATCTTCCCAGAAGCAGAAGAGTTCTTAATTACTTTTGAGAGTTCTCGGGTAGTCATTTTTTCTCTGTTTTCCAGAGTGTATAGTTGTAATCAGTGCAAAGGATGGGTTATAGAGATTAAACACTGCCACAGAGGATTTGGAATTCTCCATTATTTTTTTAAAGAGTTTAAGACACAAAAAAGGGACATGTTTTATAAATATTAACCAAAATACTTCCCATTTCTGGCATTCTTTACTCTTTTGCGGTACCCCAAATTTCTCTCTGGTTATTTCCTTCTGCCTACAGAACTTCATTTAACATTTTGCAGAGTGCAGGTCTACTGTTAATAAACTATCTCAGTATTTGTGTCATAAAGTTTTTATTTTGCCTTCGTTTTTGAAAGATATCCCTGGCAGGCTTAGAATTTCAGAATGACAAATTTTTCTTTCACTAGTTTCAAAGATGTGGCTCTATTGTCTTCAGATTATATAGTTTCTGATAAGAAACCTGCTCTCACTCTTATCTTTGTTCTACTCTAAGTAATGTATGTGTGTATTTATTCCTCTAAGCACTTTTGTGATTTTCATGGTGTCACTGGTTTTCAGCAACTTGATTATAATGTGCCTTGGTGTGAATTTCTTTATGCTTATTTGATTTAGTGTTTGATGACCTTCTTAGATATATGGATTTGTAGTTTTTTTCACATTTGGACATTTATTATTATTATTTCTTCAAGTGTGTCTCCTTTTCTGGGACCACAATTACATGTATTACATTGTGTGATTGCTTGATATGGGCCCCCAGCTTACTGAGGATCTTTTAACTTATTTCAGGTTATCTTTCTCTGCATGTTTCATGTAGTATAACTTTTATAGCTTTGTTATCAACTTTACCATTCGTTTTTTTCTTCAGTTTCTAATCTGCTGTTAATCCCATCATCTGGTGTATATTTCATTTCACATACTATATTTTTCATTTCTAGAAATTCTATTTACATTTTCATATATCTACCATTTCTCTACCCATTGTATTCATGTTTTCCTTTAAATTATTGAGCCTATTTAAGATTCGTAATAGCTCTTTTCAGGTGCTTCTTTAATAATTTGGGTAGATGCTTTACATAAGCCACTAATTAATTTTTATTTAAATGGGCACTTTATTCCTTTTTGCAATTAAGGAAATGAAAGCTCAGAGAGGCAAATTAATTTGCTTAAGTCATGTAGCTAATAAGTAGAAAATTACAGCCCAGGATCATCTGATTCCCAACTTCATCCTCATAGTTACTGTGCTATGCAATATTAACTCTCTTAACTGGTTGTTTAAATTTGAACAAGTATTCTACTTTTGTGAAGCTCAGTTTCCATGTCTGTAAATCTAGAGATCATGAAGATACCTACTTCACAGTATTGTTTATGAAAAGTACTTCTCCTCTGAAGTTATTTTTGCTGTAGCTGGGAGAAGGAACTTGAATTTTATTTCAGAGGACAGCCCAACAAGAGCAGAGCTAAATATGCATTGGATAGGTGTGCATGTGGGGAAGGCATCTCATTGGAAGGCTCTCATAAATTAGGAAGCATGAGGACATAGGGGCATTCTTTGTAGAAGTCCTTGGATAGGAAATAAAAAGCGTTAGTGGGGCTTCCCTGGTGGTGCGGTGGTTAAGAATCTGCCTGCTGATGCAGGGGACACGGGTTCAAGCCCTGGTCCAGGAAGATCCCACATGCCGTGGAGCAACTAAGCCCGTGCACCACAACTACTGAGCCTGCGCTCTAGAGCCCACGAGCTACAACTACTGAGCCCACATGCCACAACTACTGAAGCCCGTGTGCCTAGAGCCCATGCTCTGCAACAAGAGAAGCCACTGCAATGAGAAACCTGTGCACCACAATGAAGAGTAACCCCTACTCGCCGCAACTAGAGAAAGCCTGTGCACAACAATGAAGACCCAAAGCAGCCAAAAATAAAAAATAAATAAAAATTAAAAAAAATATATATAGAAAAAAGCATTAGTGCCCTACTCCTGTGGGCATTAATATGCCTTGTACTGCCTGGATATGTCAGAGAAACTATGGTTTTAATCACTTTAAAAATATGAACTTACCATTGTGACATGGGTATAGTGTGGAAAAGAAAGATTGTTATATATTGGCCATCTTAACCTCTTCCAACAATCCAGGTGGTGATAATGACCAAGATGGCATCTACTGGAAGGAATTTTTATTGTTTTAGCTAAGGATTTCTTCCTAGATTTTTATCCCTTCACAGAACCTTCTCTATGGTTGGAGAGCTCAGTTTATTTGCCCTGTGAATCCAGGGTACATTAATGGGTTCCATGATAGATACATTTCTTTTTTCTTTATTCTTTTTGTTCTTTGAGCTACTACTAAACAGAACTACCTTAGGCAGCAATCTTGAAAATTCATTCAGTGTTCTCTATTTACTTAATATCAACTCTATATAAGTGTATTGCTATGCACTCTGTACTAGGGATACAGAATTACATAACATGAAATATCTGCACCTAAGGAATTCACAGACTAGTGGGGAAGATAAAATACAAGTTAAACATGATGTAGTAATAGGTCTAAGCCACAGAGTGTGGGAAAATACAAAATTGGTTATCCCTTACCCATCTGGCAAAGGGATAGACAAACCAGATTCTGAAATGATCTTAGGGAGGGTGATGTTTGACTGAATTCTGAAAGGTGAGGATGAGTTTGTCAAGGGTGGAAGTAACAGCAGGGAAGGAGGTTCTCAACAGAGAGAGGGGAAATATTTCTGAAGGTTTGCAAGAGTGGTGAGTGTAGTTCCTCTGTTATCTGTAATTTGTTTTGACTGGGGCTCAAGGGAGATAAGACAGGACAGGTAGGCAGAGTGCAGACTGTGAAGAGGCTATTATGTCTCTCGGTCACAAGGGAGTCTGAATGTGAGAGCGTGGGTGAGGAGGTATTAATTCATATTCACTCTGGAAAAACAACTCAAAGTACAAGGCTGGTTGCTGACAAATCAGTTGCCTCAGATTTGTGTCTGATCCCACACGGTGGCTGATGCAGAAATACTGATGACTGACTGGGCCTAAGCTTCCAGACAGTGAGGAAATCTGCTGAGTGGAAGCCTTTGGAGTCTGACTACAGGATAAACAGCTTTGCTCAGAGCTCTACCCTCTGGGTAAACAGTGGCCTTTTTCTGAGGGGAAACAGCTCAGCTGGGGATGGATTTTATTGGCTCTTGAGGCAGAAATAGTGCTGCCTGGGCTTGTGCAGGCTCCTGAGTTTGCAGGCAGACCACAGGAAGCTGACAAATCCAAAGAGGCATGAATGTGGTGAAAAGAGCACTGTCAAAGGCCGAGGAAATGTTTAAAACCAAGTGGGGAGTAAGAAGAGAAATGCCCCGTGTGAATACCAACCTTAGCGCAGAGGTCTAGGGCTAGATTCCCTCCTCAGCTCTGTAACTGCAGCTATCAAGTACAAGGGTTCAAGCTAAGTGCTTTCCTTGCAGAATAATAACAACAACTGACATTCTGAGTGCTTGCTTTGTTCCCATGTACTGTTCTAGGTACATTCCATACATTTACTTATTTAATTCTTATATCTACCCTATGAAGGAGTTAAAAATACTATTTCATGTTACAGATAAGGAAACTGAGTCTCAGAGGTAAGGTTTGCCTAATATCACACACGTAGGAACTAACTAGTGGATCTGGGGTTTGAACCCAGGCAGTGGAACTTCACAAAGCCCATGGTCCTTTTCTCTATAATTCTATGAGACAAGCATCATTATCCCCAATGTATAGATGGGAAAACTGAGGATCTGAGTAGTTAAGAAAATAGTGGAGCTGGAATGGACCTCAGTCCTTGACTCCAGTTCTCGTGGCCTTCACCACTGCACTCCATTGGGAACATCTCTAGAGCTAGTGTCTGTCTCTATGAGACTCTTGCCTGGTTGGAGCAATGTCTGGACCTGAATTCTAAAGGGAACTGGGCTGTGGGGAGGCCCAGCCAGACCCTCTGAGGAGATCATAAAGATGTCTCCCAGAGAGCAGAAGGTGTTAGCCACATAATTAGTGTTAGCCAAAAAATCAACAATGTCCACCAGGCAGGAGACCACCACCACAGGCCCTACCTCCCCTGCTATTACAGCCAACCTCAAAAAAGCAGAGAACTTAAGCCTTTGAAAGAGAATTAGGGGAAATATTCCAGACCCAAGCATGGACCACAGTCTCCTCCACTGTCCAAGGAGCTGGTGGGAAAGGACGTTGAAGAGCTGGCCCCCTTCCTAGTCTAATCCCTCAAGCTGTGCAGGAGATGTGGGGAAGAGATAGTGAGTAAATTGGTTTGAGTTGGGAATTTTAAATTTGACGACATAGATTTTTTGTTAAAAAATAAAAGAACAATTATGTACCCTGGGAAGTTTTGGAATCTGCTCAAGGCATCATTAAAGGAAAGGAAGGGAAGAATCCAGGGAGCACAGGCAGTGATAGAAAGATATAAAACTGTTTTATGAGACTGTTTAATTGACCAGATACATCAGTCATCTAACAACTCGGGCATTCCAGCTCAGGCTGCCCTTCCCATCAACATTTTACTCCTCATTTAACTTCTTTCAAACTTAGAAGACCCCTAATTCCAATCCCAATGCTTGCTACCGTAGCAATGCTCTTTCAACTCATGGTTGGAAGCTGACAGTTGTTATTTCTCTAGGACTCATACTATGTTCCCCTCCCAAGCCAGACACTGAAGCCACCTAAGGCCAAGGTACAGTGGTTGTGCAAAGTTCAGATCAAGTTTTATTTATTTATTTATTATTATTTTTTAACATCTTTATTGGAGTATAATTGCTTTACAATGGTGTGTTAGTTTCTGCTTTATAACAAAGTGAATCAGCTATACATATTCATATATCCCCATATCCCCTCCCTCTTGCATCTCCCTCCCACCCTCTGTATCCCACCCCTCTAGGTGGTCACAAAGCACTGAGCTGATCTCCCTGTGCTATGCGGCTGCTTCCCACTAGCTATCTATTTTACATTTGGTAGTGTATATATGTCCATGCAACTCTCTCACTTTGTCCCAGCTTACCCTTCCCCCTCCCTTGTCCTCAAGTCCATTCTCTACCTTTGCTTCTTTATTCCTGTCCTGCCCCTAGGTTCTTCAGAACCTTTTTTTTTTTTTAGATTCCATATATATGTGTTACCATACGGTATTTGTTTTTCTCTTTCTGACTTATTTCACTCTGTATGACAGACTCTAGGTCCATCCACCTCACTACAAATAACTCAATTTCATTCCTTTTTATGGCTGAGTAATATTCCATTGTATGTATGTGCCACATCTTTATCCATTCATCTTTCGATCGACACTTAGGTTGCTTCCATGTCCTGGCTATTTTAAATAGAGCTGAAATGAACATTGTGGTACATGACTCTTTTTTTTTTTTTTTTTTTTTTGGTGGTATGCAGGCCTCCTTCTGTTGCGGCCTCTCCCGTTGCGGGGCACAGGCTCCGGACGCGCAGGCTCATTGGCCATGGCTCACGGGCCCAGCCGCTCCGCGGCACGTGGGATCTTCCCAGACCGGGGCGCGAACCCAGTTCCCCTGCATCGGCAGGGGGACGCGCAACCACTGCGCCACCAGGGAAGCCCCATGACTCTTTTTGATTTATGGTTTTCTCAGGGTATATGCCCAGGAGTGGGATTGCTGGGTCATATGGTAATTCTATTTTTAGTTTTTTAAGAAACCTCCATACTCTTCTCCATAGTGGCTGTATCAGTTGACATTGCCACCAACGGTGCAAGAGGGTTCCCTTTTCTCCACACCCTCTCCAGCATTTATTGTTTTGCTGTGCAAAAGCTTTTAAGTTCCATTAGGTGTTACTTGTTTATTTTTGTTTTTATTTTCATTACTCTAGGAGGTGGGTCAAAAAGGATCTTGCTGTGATTTATGTCATGGAGTGTTCTGCCTATGTTTTCCTCTAAGAGTTTTATATTTAGACCAAGTTTTAGTAAAGCATCAATGGTATCATGAGTCAGGCTCTAAACACCTCTGGTAAATGGATTCTATAACCCTGTTAAGCTTGCTTCCTAAGACCTTTCAAATTCATCACGGACACTGCAGCGACTGACTGTGAGTCCTATGTCTGTTGGGGGAAACAGGCTGTATGTCCTTCTACAGAGAGGCTGGATGTCCCAGGGTTAGAAATCAGCATCTTACAGGGCTGGGGACAGAGGTGGATAGCTGAGGCCTTGCGTTTCTTCCTAAAAGACACAACTCTGAGGTGGAGATAGAATCGGCCTGTCCGAGATCACCATGCCTCAGTGGATGGAGTGTAAATACTTGGGAAGACCATGGGATATGGAAAGGGAAGCAAGTAGCTCTAAGTTTTCAGACTGAGATGTTTGTTGCAAGTTTAATTCTTCTGAGAAAGTTTGACTCCCACCAGATCTCAGGTGTCTCCTTGAGAACAGAAAACTGAGCATGCTAAATCAGGCCAATGTTTGGGGTATGTCAGGAACTCCTAAAAGATGAGCAAAGGACAGAGTGTATGGATGGTCAAGGTATCCTCTGTCCTGCTCCCCATACCATGAACACCCTTATGTTTCTCTTCATGGCCTAGAATTTATCTACCATCTTAGGATACTTCTAAGCCTACCTTGAATCTGTACCTCATCTCAGGGGAAGCAAACTTCATATGATTATGATTAATCATTATGTTGAAATGAAATAAGATGGTCAATTCATGCTTTCATACATTCATTTGTTCAACAAATATTTATGGAATACCAATATATGCCAGGTACCTGAGCTTAAATCTCCAGGTTCTCAATGTTTCCAGGCCCCTTGGGAGGCCCAGAAAAAAGATGTTTCAGAAAAACAGAGGCCTTTACTCAAACTGCAAGAAGGTGGGTGTGAGAAGGATGAGGGACAAAGTCACAAATTTTAGGACAACCAAAGGCTTCCTGGAAAAAAGAATATGAAAAAAAGACATGATTTTCACTTTGTGTTCCTACTTTTTTGGGTACTTCAATCACAGAAGCATGTCAAGTTTTGATGTCGAGACCTTGGCATGAAGCAGGTACCATCCACTCCTTTCAACACTTATTGGGAATTAGTACATCTGAGTGGAGCTTTCCACATGCTTAATGGAACTGAACAAGCTGCTTGGATTTTATAGCAACAGTCATTTTTATTTTGTCTAGATGAAAAATTTGTGATCTTTGTGTTGTTTCAGAACAAGATAAAAGTGGGATTTGAGAAGCAATTATAGCTTTAAGGAGGGAATTTCTTCCCCTCACTCTCTCTCAGCCTATTTAGTGAAGCGATTTGGATGCATTTTGCTTTTAGCTCCACTCTTGTGTAGGTAAAGAAATTACTGCATGAGCTCACACTTGGCCCCCAGCCCTGGGCTATCATGCCAGTAAATCTATGATAGCAGAGTCAGCACACCAAATGTCTATATCTTTATTCTAATCTCAACATGAACTGGACTCAGAAAAATTCCTTTTTCCATATCATTTTTATTCTGAACCTTTCAAGCCACTGGGCTTTTGCTCTGAGGCATTTCTTTTGTTGGGAAGGGGTGGGAAAGAAAAGAGAGGAAAAGGGAAGAAGGGAGGAAATTAAAATCTGCCCAGACATACTCAGACTACCTTTTTCACGTGGGGTAGGAAGCAGGCAGGATACCTGGGTGGCTGCTGGATGATATTGTATGGATGTGGGTGGACCTTTCTAAGCATGTTCCTTGGTGTTATATCCTTAAGGGAATGCAGCAAATATTTGCTACGTCTTTGAGCAAAACACAGACCAGATCCTCCCCTCCTGCCCTTTTCTTTTTTTACAAGATTTGAAATTCTTTTTTGCATTGCTTTACTTTTCTGTGATCAAAGAATCCCATGCTTATGATATAACATGTGGAAAGTACAAATAAGTTAAAAAAAAGCCAAAAGTGGCATTTACAGCCCCACTCCTATAAGAAATTACTGCTAAGAATATGTTGAAATCAATATTCCCGGTGATAAACTGGAGCCCTTTTAATGTTGCTCCCTGTGCTTTGGGACAGTTGACAGAGTCTCCAGCCTGCTATTCCACTTGCTGGAGTTGGTGGTTGGTCCTGCAAAACAGCCCTACAACGTTCATTCTTGTTCTCCCTCAAGCAAATGTGCCAGGCAGCATGCTTGCTTTGCCCAAGGCCTCCCCTCAGGACAGCCGCTCTTGTTCTTTGCTCAGTTCAAGCATCTTACATGAAACTTGAGCACTCAGCAGAGCCCCACAGAGCTGCACAAGAGGAATCTGGATGGGGTCCTAGCCTGACCCCTCCCTCGTCCCTCCCATGCTCACTGCTCCCCATTGGCAGCTGCAATGGAAAGGCCCAATAGGAACTGTGAACTCTTCCTTTATCCACAGTCCTGGCTTGGAATCAAGTTGCTGACAGCAGAGACACCTTTCCTGAGGGAAGCACTTGGAAGCACTTGGCACTGGGCTGGAGCAGACAGCATTACGTGCCCTTTTAAAATCAGGACAGTGAAAGATCACTTCTAATTGTGGAGGTGAGATTTGAGAAGGTTATTAAAAGTGAGGACTGATTAAGATGGCTGGAGAAGATAAAGGAAGAAAAACTTGGATAGGGTTGGAGACTCAGGGCAGGAATAATCTTCCGAGATCCTCAAAATGACTAAGGCCCCTCTCCTGGGGACTTTTGTCAAAGCACTTATCCTCAGGACTGTAATTTATTGTGTACTCTTTGGACATAAGACAAGAGGGTGAACTCCTCATCCTTATCTATTCAACTCCATATGGTCAGACCTATCACAGGTATGTCACTGAGACAGCACTTAGGAAATGCTTGTTGGGCTGAACTGAAATGTTGGCAGTGTGAATAAAGCTCAGCAGGTGCAAGAGAGAGTAAGACAGGGGAGAGGTGGGAATACAGCTAGAGGGGAAGTGGGTATTTTTTCTTCCTACAGGTCTTGTAGCTGAACTCTTTGGGGGAGTCAACCAAGATTTCTGAGGCCCTCTGCGTAGGCTCTGCTCAGGTGCAAGAGGTACGATGGCAAACGTGACAGCACTAACTGTCTCCTCCCTCTCAGCACATCTTATTTCCTGAGCAGATGGAAGCCAGGAAAACTCTGTCATCTATCCACCCCCAAACCGACTGCCCTGCCCGCGTTCAGACCCACATATTCTGCCCACCTTCCTGTTATGCACAGAAAAGTGTCCTGTTGATACCCGTCCCTGTCCCCACCCTGGGCACTACTTCTGATCTTCTTTCATTTACTCAAGGATTTTGCTTTATCCCCTCTCTGTCCAGCATTGACAGTTTACCCTCTCTGCAGAATCATTCTCATCTAACTACAATTTGCTTTATTATCTCCCACCTTAACGGTTGACCCATTTCTCTGCCCTCATTTATAGCAAAACTCTTCAAAAGAATAATATTGTATTATATTATATTATATGTCTCTAACTCCTAGCTTCTTATATTCTCTTTAACCCACTCCAGTCACATTTGTATCTCTGAACTCTATTGAAAATGCTCTGGTTCAGACCACCAATGATTTCCATCTTGCTAAAAGCAACAATCTGACCATGTCATACCTTGTCCAATTTTTCAACCCCCCTGTTCATTCTTACTCTTCTTCAAAGCACCATGCTCTTTCCCCTGCACACTTGCTGTTTCCTTTTCCTGGAATGTGCTTCCTTCAGAACTTCACCAGGTTCTCTCCCTCACTTCAATCAGAAGTCACCTTGACGTCCTAGTGGAAAATAACATCCCTCATCATTCCCTGTGCCACCCTCTGCTCCCTTACCTTGCTGTCTTCCTTCTTAGCACTCATCACTGCTGAAAATAGATTTATATGCAAACTAATTTAGGTATGATTCCTAGTAGAATGTGAATTCCAAGAGCTTAGGGACTTTGCCAGTCTTGTCCCTTTCAAATCCCCAGCACCCAGATCAGGGCTGGTACACAGCCAGCCCTGAATGAATAGTTGTTGAACAATGAATGAATAAAGGCACAACCCTGACCCTAAGGAACTCATAGTCTAACTGAAGATAGTAATGATGATGATGATGGTACGTGATATTAAGTGCCATATATATACACACATATACAGTCATTATACTCTTCATAATAAATATATGAAGTTATGAAATTATGAAGTAGGTGGTATCACATCTACTATATAGATAAGGAGACTATCTTTTCTTTAGAACTAACCTGTATAACCTGCAAGAGGCATAGCTAGTCAGTGGGAAGAGCCATGACTCAAACAACCTCTGACTCCAGAGGTGTTGTCTTCAACCTTGAGCTCTTTGACCTTGCAGTCTGAGAGCATGTGAAAAGGTCACCCCATCTTTGCAGATTGTCTTAATGTGGATATGGCAGTTCCACCTACTCAAGAACAGCGAACACCCATTTATGCCTGCTTAGTAGAAAAGAGTGCTGACTTTACTCATTTTGCTCTAAAAGCACTCTCTATGCCAGAAACCAAAATACACAGAGTTGGTAAATATTTTGTACTTGGTTACAAGCAAGGACCCAAATCCAGTTAATTTTGGCTCGGTGTGATGTTGTTCACTAGTTTTAGGAAATATATAGGTAGGTTCAATTCCAATTTGAAGATGTTCCTTGGTCGTATTTCAGCCGAGTGTTTTAGGAAATTTAAACCTTTTGATCCATTTGAGCTTGTTTCTGAGTTCAGCACAGTTTGTTCCCCATCATGGTTTATAGTCCGGTTTGGTGCAAGGCCCTGGCTGTTGGGTTTCCTGTAGGCCCATAAGCTGTCCTAATGAATGTGGAAAAGCCAAAGAAAATCTCTGCCCAAGACTGTGTGTGTGTATCTTAACTTGGGTCAAGCCAGGAGTGATAGCTTTCTTCTTGGCCAGCCACATATGTAATTTTAAAGTTTCCACACACTCAAAAAAAAGGAAACGTGAAATTAATTTTAACAATAGATTTTATTTAACACAGCATACCCCAAATATTATTATTTCAACATGAAATGTGTATAAAGAATTATTAAATCTAGTCTGCATTTTACACTTATACCATATCTCAAATTAAATCAGCTACATTTCAAGTGCTCAATAGCTGCATGTGGCTGTAGTGTCTACCGTAATGGATAGCATATGTCCAGAGTGTAAGAGTAGATTTTGATATTGTTGTTGTTGATAAGGATGGTAATGATGCAATTATTATTAACTCTGAGTATACCAGACATATAGCCTCTTTACTTGGGAAGAGAATTTAAGGTTTGTGTATTCTAATTATCCTTTCAATGCTTGACTGTTTTCTAGAGTATCACCTACAAGAGGTCATTCAATATCTACTTACACAGTAATAGGGAGCTCATCCTCTCTGAAGGAACTTATTCCATCTCTAGACAGCTTTCTTATGGCAGTATCCTTTTTACTGATCTGGAAAGTGTCCCATTAGTGTTTCTACACTTTTTGGTTCTGCACTTTGAAGCCAGAGAGAGTAAATCTGATTCCATTTGCATGACTTTTTATATTTGAAGATAACTGGCCTGTCTTGTTGAGTCAATCTTCTCTAAATAAACTGCTTTATTGCTCCCATCATTACCGCTGATAGTTTCAAGTAATCTCCACATTCTGTCCCGTGAATAGATTCCAGATTATCAATGTCTATCTTAAGATTTGATGCCCAGAACTGAATATAATATTCATAGATGGCCCACCACTCTCATATAGAGTGAGACTATGAACTCTTGGCCTTATATATTACACTTCTACTGCACCATGATCACAACTCACTGTTGACTATACTGAGCTCTTTGGCCTCAAAACACCTGAATGTGGTCCCCATGCACATCTTCCTTATGTTTTTATGTGTACACTTATATCTGGACCCAAGGCAATGCCATAAGATGGGCGTGGTCCATGTATCATCCAACTCTGGGGAACTGGGGAGAACAAAAGTAAGGAAAATGACCCAGGTGATGACATGAGAAACTTAAAATAATTATTATTTATATACTACATATGCATTACCATACAGGAAAGATTGTATTTCTTCAGGTATAAATTATGTGCATTTTCAATTTTCAGTGTTGTACTCATCATTAAAAGCTGATTGCTTATAGTAGGAAAAATTATTATCATTATTTTTTACAATCTGAAGTGCTAAGATATTTTTGGATACACTATCCAGTGTATTAATGGGCTCTTTCAATTACCTACCCATCATTAGCAAATTTTGATGAGGAAACTCTTTATATCTTATACAGGTCATCAATAAAATTATTCAGTATGTTGTGTCCTAACCCCAAAACAGACAACATGAGGTCTTCACTAAGTAGTACACTTTGGGTGAATGTGAATATGTTCAACCAATTTAAAACTGAATTTTCATTAAACTGGTCAATATTTCTCAATTTTGGAAATATTTTGGAAATATTTCCAGCCCCCCTGGGACTATCTTAACCTCATTTTTGCCTGGAAAATTTCTGCTCAACCTTTGTGCTTTATTTTAGTTATTCTTACTTGTTCTGGGTTAGGTACCATTCTTATGGGTTCCTGCAGTGTTGTCCCTGTCATAGTAATTGCCACACTCTTTTGTAATTTTCTGTGTATCTGCCTCTATCTCTACTAGAGGTAAACAGTGTTAGGACAGGGATTGACACTCTTATATCCTAAATGTCTAGCAAAGTTGATGCTCATTAAATACTTCTTGGTTGGGCTTCCCTGGTGGCGCAGTGGTTGCGCGTCCGCCTGCCGATGCAGGGGAACCGGGTTCGCGCCCGGTCTGGGAGGATCCCACATGCCGCGGAGCGGCTGAGCCCGTGAGCCATGGCCGCTGAGCCTGTGGGTCCGGAGCCTGTGCTCCGCAACGGGAGAGGCCACAGCAGAGGGAGGCCCGCATACCACAAAAAAAAAAATAAATAAATACTTCTTGGTTAAATGAATAATTCCTCATGATCACATGCAGTGGTAGTTATTATCATCTTCGTTTTAAAGACGAAGCAGTTGAAACTCAGAGAATTGAGTAAGCTTAATAAGGCACAGAGCGGCTGGCAAAGCTGTGGTTCAAGTCCCAGGATTCTGAATCCGAACCTAAGGCTCTCATCATAAAACCAGTTATACATGCCTTTGATACCCTCCTGGACATGGGAAGTTCCTTAACAAATAGCAGTGCCTTTATGGTCTTACTGGAGATAAGACATAGTGCAAACATCAGAAAGAGATAAAGCACAATAAACTGACTTCTGGTAGCACTAGAGTATTAAATATTGATGCCAGATGATCTCCTAGAAATAGGTTCTGACTTGAAGGGAGATTGAACCTAGGGCTCTTGTCCTGCAAGTCTGTGCAAATCACTTTTTGTCAGCCTCTCAGTTTCTCAGAGTAAATGCTTGCTAATTATTTGGTTTCCAAGCAGTTAGAAGAACAGGCCCCCATGCTTTGTTCTTTTCCATGTGAACTACTGTAATCAGAACTTATTTTAAACAGTATTAATTTTTTTTTGCTTATAAAAATTAGACATGTTTATTGTTAAAACTTTGAAAAAATAGTTTCAAAAATTATACCTAACTACATATGCTTTTTTTTCTTTTACAGATACTTATGTGCCTTCTCTAATCTGGGATCAATCACTATGTGTTCTTTTTTCCTTAATAATTAAGAATTTTCCTATATAAAATACTCTCTGCCACATGATTGCATAGATTCACCCTGTGTACAATCCACAAATATATCTAAACAATTTTATTGTAGATATTTAGGGCTATTTCCAGTTTTAAATTCTATAAATAATATGGCAATACTCATCTTTGGATGTTAGTCTTTATACACTTGGCTGATTAAGGAGACATTTTTTTTTTCCCTCATCTAATTGGTCATATGCTGTTCTGGGCATTAGGATAAGAACTCCCCAGAACTGGGCCCTCACCTTAAAGGGCTTATAGGATTTTGATCCTCAGCAGTAATCAGATTGAATCAAGGATGAGAATTCCTAACTCCTGAGTACCTAGATTAGGAGCCTTGGGGCCCTCCATTGCCCTCTGTTTTCCTGTGGCATCCTGGGAGCTAATTTCCAGGGTGGAGCTGGAGGCCTCCCTGTTTTCAAGCTGGACCCCTTATTTCTGCCAGAAGGCCCACTCCTGTGCCTCAATGCCAAGCTAGGGAAGAAGAGTTAGTATTGAGAATGAGGACAGCAGGGGGTTGTCTCTGCCCAAAGGCAGGAGAGAGAGAGAGAGAGAGAGCACAAGTGAGAAAATAAGCAAAATGCACATATACTCTCTTTCCCTTTCTTTTCTTTTCTTTTCTCTCTTCTCTTCCCTTCTCTTTTCTCTCTCTTCTCTTCTCTTTTCTCTTCCCTTTTCTTCTCTCCTCTTCTCTTCTCTCCTCTTCTCTTCTCTCCTCTTCTCTTCTTTTTCTTTTCTTTTCTTTTCTCCCAGGGAAAGAAAGAAAAGCAACTGCTTAAATTAATACTGCCCTGGGGGCAGCCTGAATGGGCCTGACTTGAACAGAGTAGCTTGTCACCCTGCTGCCATTATGACCCTTGCAGGGTCCAAGAAAATGCATGGATGAACTCACTGGGTTGAACAACATGCTCAGTGTCTTGAGAACAAACAGACTTTTCTTTGGTGTTAGTTACAAACATCTTTTCTTCCCACTTGTTCAGTTCAGTTCTCCCAGAATCAAGAGCTAATCTCCTGTGAAAGTTCAGGGGAAAGGCATGTGACACAGCTCCAAGCTGCCTTAGCCACACGTCCCTGGGGAAGGCCCCTGATCAGCCTTGGAGGGGCTCTGTCTCTGTCTCAGCCCCTCTACCCTGTGTCTGGGAGAAGATTCATCGTGTAGAGCCTTAGTTTTCTAATCTGCAGAATGGAAATAGGAGTGGTCCACCCAATTGACTATACTAATTTAGAATTGTTTTATTTTAGATAGATTCATTCACATATATAGCACTGAGCTGCCATACACCAATCCAGATACTGAGGACACAATTTCTGCCTTTGAAGAACTTAAAGTTAGTGGGAATGCCAGACAATAAATGGGCAGTTAAAGTGCAATATTAAAGGGACCATAACAGGAGAAATGCAAGTAATAATATCACTTAGAATGGCCAATAAGCCAGGCTCAAACAGGAAGCCATTCAGGAAAGGTATCCTTATGGAATTGGTATTGACACTGAATCCTAGGGGATTTAGCCAGTCAAGAGGCAGGGACAGAAAAGTTACAAAGAACTTAAAATCAAGAGAAAGCCTGGTTCCTCTGGAAAACTAGGTAAGTAGGTATGAATGAATGAAGCATCCTGGGAAGAGTAAGAGGTGACGTTGAGAAGGGCAGATGTCAGAAAGGGCAGGGCTAATCTGGATTGAAATCATTTTAATTTATGCACAATTTTCTTGGATAATTTTATTTCCAGTAAAGTCTGTGTTGTAACACATTGTCAAAGGTTGCAATAAAGATCTTAGGCCAAAATCCATATGCTCAACCTTCTTATATATTTCCTCTTCTTGAATCCCAATCATAAAATCTCTACCATTGTATGACTTAATGGGTTGTTGCAATAGTATTTAACATGCTGACCAGTGGAAACCCAAAGACAGAGTATTTCAAAGTAGAAGTGATTTTAGAGATTTTCTACTTTCCAGAGGCAGTTTAACACCCAGAGATTCAGTATATAATGTACTGTATGGATCTGTTGACAACTTAGTTATGTTTGGATCTACATTTCCCAGAATCCCTTTTCTTTTCTTTTTTTCTTTTTTTTTTTTTTTTTAATCTGCCCTCTGTCAGCCAGAATCCCTTTTCTTAGATGGTCCGGGTTAGAGTTGCCAAAAGTGAAGTTCCATGCTGCTCTCAGAACATAATACAAACTCCTTAGCTTTGTCTACACAGTCCTCAGACCTCTTAAAGGGTCCAGGATGTCTACGCTTAACCTCTGCCTTCATCTCTGCCTTGAACATCCTTCCCCCTTCACCTCTATTCCTTCACCTAATTCCCCTTCTTTTTAAATCTTAGATTAAATATCTTTTTCTGTGGAAATTTTTCCTTGTGGACCCCGATGGTGGTCTTAAACAAGTCTATGAACACTTCTAAGTCCCTTCCCTTTAAATCTCAGTGTTTTTTGACACTTTGACCAATAGAAAACAGTGGAAGTGACACCATGTGACTTGTGAATTTAAGTCATAAAAGACCATGCATTTCTACATTATTTACTGGAATACTTTCTCTTGGACCTCTGCTATTCCATGTAAGAAATCTGGCTATTTTGAAGCCTCCATGATGGAAAGGTCATGTGCAGGTATATTTGGGACAATATCTCCAGCTAAGCCTAACCTTCCAGAAATTCCTACCAAGGTAACTGCAAGTGAATGAAGCTATCTGGGATCCTACATCCTAGCTCATCCCCTAGATGAATACCACAACGTGACCTTGTGTCATGCTTCACATGTCCTCTTATTTTAGTAAAAAGTTCTCTAAGTATCTTAAGGATGTGTCTCATAGGCCTTCCTAGTTAACATATTGTGTTTCTAAGACTCTTAGGGGCACTTTTTTCCCACAATTGCTTCACAGGCACCCCAAAGTTGAGAAGAGCTAATCTTTAATAGATTTATGACAGTGACTTTTTGTTTACTGAAATGAATTTTATTAATTGTTACATAAGAAACCCACAAAGTTTTACAAGAAATTATAACAGTATGAACTGAAAGGGACAGAAACATTCCAAAAATAAAAGATTTCTGTGAGCAAGAAGCACACTGAGAAAATCACTCAGCTGAAAACATAGGCAGGAATGACTCGGGGGTGGAACTAAGAGATCAGAGAATGGACCAGAGAGTCGTGGAGAATTCCTAGGAGCATGATTCAGGCTAATCAAAGAATAGACAACACGTTCATGATTGAATTTCAGAATTGCTATGAACCAGTGACTGCTATATGCCTTCTATTGCCCTCCTTTTGGAACAGGACAGTATATTGTGGTTTTCCTATTCCTTATCACCACCATGAGGGTGAGGATAGAAAAATTCCCCTTTAATCTTTAGATTGAGAGGAACCATACCTAGAGAACTAGACCTGAGGAGACATCTGTTTCTGGATCTAATTTGGGCAATGACATGTTGGACCTCAGGCCTGAACCCAATGGCATAATAGAATGAGACTTTTAAAGGAGGAGGAAGTGAATGTATTTTGTATATATGAGAAATTTAAACAACTTTTGGTAATAGAGATGACTGTGACAGTTTTAAAATATAGCTACAGATTCTTTGACACTCTTATTGAAAGAAGGTATATAAAAATCCTCTCCCCTTGAAGCTGTGAAGTGTTGTGACTGCTTTGATCAATAGAGTCCTGTTATCCCCAGCAAGGTAACACACAAGTTAGTGGTCATCTTGGATTGTTCAGACTAATCCACCCCCGAGCTGAATATCACCAGGTGACCTCCATCAATACCTTGTGAAATAAAAGAATCACTTAGCTGACCCCTGCCCAAATTCCTGATGTACAAACTAATGATCTCTAAATAAATGGCTGTAGTCTTAAGTGGCTAAGTTTTGGGATAGTTTGTTACACAGCAGAAAAGTACTGGAACATCACTCAAGGCTAGATATAAATGCCCTGTGTCTATGCCTCTATGAAACCCTGTCCTCTTTAAACTATGCAGTATAATTATCTGTGAAAGACATATACTCTGACAAATATAAAATACTGATGAAGGAAATTGAAGATAATACAAAGAAATGAAAAGATATATTGTGCACTTGGATTGGAAAAATTAATATTGTTAAAATGGCCATGCTACCCAAAAGAAATATACAGATTTAATGTAATCCCTATCAAAATACCCATGAAATTTTTCAAAGAACTAGAATAAATTATCCCAAATTTTATATGGAACCACAAAAGACCCAGAATTACCAAAGCAGTCTTGAGAAAAAAAGAACAAAGCTGGAGGTATCACCCTCCCGGACTTCAGACTATACTACAAAGCTACAGTAATCAAAACAGCACTGCATATGCACAAAAACAGACACATAGATTAATGGAACAGAATAGAGAGCCCAGAAATAAACCCAGGTACCTATGGTTAATTAATCTACAACAAATGAGGCAAGAATACATAATGGAGAGAAGACAGTCTCTTCCATAAGTGGTGCTGGTAAAACTGGACAGCTACATGTAAAAGAATGAGAGTAGAACTTTTCCACACACCATATACAAAAATAAAGTTAAAATGGATTAAAGACCTAAATGTAAGACCTTAAAGCATAAAACTCCTAAAAGAGAACATAGAATGCTCTTTGACATAAATCATAGCAATATTTTTTTGGATCTGTCTCCTAAGACAAAAGAAATAAAAGCAAAAATAAACAAATGGGACCTAATTAAACTTAAAAGCTTTTGCACAGCAAAGGAAACCATCAACAAAACAAAAAGGCAATCTACAGAATGAGAGATAGTATTACAAATGATATGACAGACAAGGGATTAATATAAAAAATGTATAAACAGGGACTTCCCTGGTGGTGCAGTGTTTAAGAATCCACCTGCCAATGCAGGGGACACAGTTCGAGCCCTGGTCCAGGAAGATCTCACATGCTGCAGAACAACTAAACCCGTGTGCCACAACTACTGATCCTGTGCTCTAAAGCCCGCGAGCCACAACTACTGAGCTCGTGTGCCAGAACTACTGAAGCCCATGTGCCTAGAGCTTGTGCTCTGCAACAAAGAGAAGCCACTGCAATGAGAAGCCCGTGCACCACAACAAGGAGTAGCCCCTGCTCGCTGCAACTAGAGAAAGCCCACGCACAGCAACAAAGACCCCAAACAGCCAAAAATAAATAAATTTATTAAAAATATAGTATAAACAGTTCATAAAACTCAATATCAAATAAACAAACAACCCAATCAAAAAAATGGGCAGACATTTTTCCAAAGAACACATACAGATGGCTAACAGGCACATGAAAAAATGTTCAATATCACTAATCATCAGGGAATGCAAATCAATACTACAATGAGATATCACCTCATACTTGTCAGAATGGCTATTATCAAAAAGTCTACAAATAACAAATGTTGATGAGGATGTGCAGAAAAGGGAATCCTCCCACACCATTGGTGGGAATGTGAACTGATGCAGCCACAGTGGAAAACAATATGAAGTTTCTGCAAAAAACTAAAAATAGAGCTATCTTATGACCCAGCAGTTCCACTCCTGGGTACATATCCAGAAAAAAGGAAAGAACTAATTTGAAATGATACATGTATCCCCATGTTAATAGCAGCACTAATTACAATAGCCAAGATATGGAAGCAACCCAAGTGTCCATCAACAGATGAATGGATTAAAAATTTGTAGTATGTATATACAATGGAATATTACTCTGCCATAAAAAAGAATGAAATTCTGCCATTTGTAATGTGGATGGATCTACAGAATATTATGCTTAGCGAAATAAGTCAGACAAAAAGACAAATGCTGTATGATAATCACTTATATGTGGAATTTAAAAAATGAAATGAATGTATATAGCAAAACAGAAACAGACTCGCAGATATAGAAATCAAACTAGTGGTTCCCACTGTGGAGAGGGAAGGGAGGAGGGACAAGATAGGGGTATGGGATTAAGAGATACAAACTACAATGTGTAAAATAGACAAGTACAAAGATTGTACAGCACAGGGAATTATAACCATTATTTTGTAATAACTTTTAATGGAGTATAATCTATAAAAATACTGAACCACTATGCTGTACTCCTAAAACTAATATAATATTGTAAATCAACTATACTTAGATAAAAAAATTTTCTTGAAAACACTGTAGTATAATTACTTGTTGACTTGCCTGTGTCACCTTCCTGGTGAGTATTCCCTGAGGATGAGGATGGTGCCCAGCATCAAGAACATTAGCTTGCATAGTAGGTACCCAGTATATTATTTGTTTTTTTTTCCTTTTTTCACTCTGATATATATATATATGTATATAATGATTGATATACATATATATATATATATATAGAGAGAGAGATACAGATCTATCTATCAATCAATCTATCTATCTATCTATCTCTCCAAGGTTAGAGTATGGATGGAGATTCTTAAAGATGTTTCTTTGTTGTTGTTGTTCTGGTCTCACTAGGCTGAGTTCGGGTCTTCTGACTTTCACAGCATCCTGTAGGACTATAGGCTTGGTCTGTCTGTGGATATATATATGAGGGACATCCACTAAAATAAGAAACAGGCCCAGAGTAGTTAGTTCCTCTAGAAATAAACATGGATTTGAAACCAAAGTGGATAATTACTGTGCTGAAACATGTTTTGAGTTTTGCTTCTCCGAGAACCTTTGAAAACTAGAACATAATGTGTAGCCAAACCTCAAACACCCCTGGGTTTGCACATCTCTAATAATCCCATCCAGATACATTTACTTTCACATAATGGATATCTGGTTCCAAGGTTTTTCCAGCATGAAAAACAACTCCTAGAGAAAATTGCTCTTCTGTGAGCAGCAGCCTGCCTGATTCTCCCACAGCTGCATGGTCACCCCAGAAATTTCAGACCTGACTCTCGACCTTCCTGTTTCAAAAATAATCACTACTTAAATGTATGATGAGTTTACCTACTGAGAAAAATTAGGATTCAAGCCAGGCTTGAACCCCAACTCTGTCACTCACCAGCGATGTGACTGTCAGGAAGTTACTTAATCTCTCTGAGCCTGTTTACATATAAGCCAAAGGACAGAATACTAGTGTTTGCTTATAGGGTTGTTGCAAGTGTTAGATTAGTTAATGCTTGTAAACACTCAGCAGAGTTCTAACACATATAAGCTCTCAATGAATTAATGAATGCCAGTTGTTACTATTATTATTATATCCTTCCCTGCTCTACTTTTTCAATAGAAAATTATCAGACTGGAGGGACCTATAACTCCTCAGATTGTCTGACTCTGTTCAAATGTATTGGATTGGTCACAATCACCCTGGAAACTTATTATCTTCCCTCTTTTCCTTAGAGAAAAATGCCAAACCAGCACTTGGCATAAAGTATGAGGGAATCGATATCATAGAGGAAAATATATATATATATATCCCAGTTTATTTTCCTTTAGTTCATGACCTACCCCATTTTGCTGTGATTTCTACTTTTACCCTGTCAAAGGCAGACTTCTGTAGTTACATTACTGTATTTTCTGAACTGTAAATAAGGATCCATGGTCTCACAAATACAAATGTTCTTAAGGAGGCAACATGACTCAATATTTTAAATTGAGACTGCCTTAAAAAAATGTAGGACATATGGTGACCATACCCATAGCTCTCAAAGCCTGATGCCAACTGGCTCCAAAAGAAGAAAACCAAAACAATCAGAAATCTCTTCTATTTGCCAAAACAAATCTTGTGTCTCTCTCAATGTTATTCCTGTAGATATCTTTGTTTGAATTGGGCCTGTTCACCAGTTCCATTTCTGCTACCATCTCTGGGGATGAGGGAAAGAAAACACCTTCATATTCACTCACATTAGCAAGGAATTCTTTTCTGGATGCAATTTAGGAGCAATGAAAATTAGAAAATTTTTGTGTGTGTTTGTGGTTTCCTTTCCTTTTATTTTTCTATATAGAGAGTCTTCTGCTATGGCTTTTCCTTCTGGTCTCTCACTAATTACTAATAATAATTTAAAATAACAATATACTAAAATTATTATTATTACTAAACGCATTCTATATGATGGGCATTTATCATGCATTTTCTCCTAGATATACTTAACCCTCACAATGGACTTGCAAGGTAGATATCATTGTCTCTAGTGATTAGAGAGAATAAAAAACTGGTCCAAGTTCATAGAATTAGTAAGTGATAGAATATGGATTTGATCCCAGAAATATCAAATATCTTTGATCCCAGAAATATCAATTAAACATGTACTGAGCATCTACCAGGTGTTGTACTAAAATATTTAATTATTTTCTCTGATCCTCACAGCTGCTGAGATTAAGAAAATTTCCCAGGGTCATTGAATTTGTAATTAGTGGAGCCAGGAGTCAAATCCACTTTTGTTTTCTTTTCCTTTTCTTCTCCTCTTTTTTTCTTTTCTTTTCTTTTCTTTTTTTTTTTTTTGTGAGTGCAGTTTCAAAACTCTTTCTAAACCCCCTTAGGGCATCTGGGAGCAGAAGTGCAAAAAAACCCCACAATGGTATGTTTAGAAACTTGAGTCCTGGGAGGATATTGAGTGAAGAGTGCAGGTACGGAAGGTGGGTCTAATAACATCACAGAATCCTGCCCCTTAGTATGAATGAGTTTATCATCGGTAAGTAATGGGAACAAAGCTGGTGAGTACAGAGGAGAGGTTAGGAAGCAGGAGTAAATTAGAAAAAAGAACATCAGAAGTCAGCTCAGTATCACCTAAGTTTTAGTACTGTGTACAGCCAGACTTTGTCATTGTAAATGATCTTCATTTTGACCAAGAATATTTATTAGGAAAGGCTTCAAGTGGCTGTTTCAATTTTTGGAGAAAGTAGAAATACCAAGCAGAACAAGAAGTAGAAAAAAAATTGTTGTCGAAAGGGTAAATATCAGAGGATAAAATCATTTTGATTTTGGTCAAAGAAGCAGAATACTTCTTTTTAGGTGATTCTGCTATAAATGAGAAAAAGAGGAAAACATTAAAAGCTATCATCTTAAATAATTTCCGATTGAGATTATCAAGCTATTCTGTCTGCCCTTCTAATTTACCTCCTCCCACATTTAGCTGCCCAAATACATTTGACTTGATGTGGAGAAAGCATGAGGGAAACAGTAACATTCCCCTTGTTCATTTTGACCTCAAGTTTCTTAATTTTTATTTTCTGAATGAATTCCCACTAATCCCAGTTATAGAACTATTATGTACTCATCAGAGTAAATATAAAGTATACAGAAAAGTTAAAAGATCAAAATAAAATCTCCCACAATCCCATTATTCTGACATTGTTAACATTTTGACATATTTCTAATTTATTTTTCTATCTTTTATTTTTAAAATGACATTATAAAAAATACACCTTTTTTACTCAAAGTATATCATAAGCATTTTCCCATGTCATTAGTGTTTGAGGACATGTATTTTAATCACAGTCTAAATGTGCATCTACATATCGTAGTGTATTTAAGCAATCCTCTGTTGTTGGATATTTAGTTTGATTTCAAATTTTCACCATTATAAATGTAGTGTTCATCTTTGTACATAATCATTCCATGGCCCATACCTCTTTTAGTACACCCTTTGCTCAGTGTTTCTCAGCTTTTTTCTCTCACAGACAAGATTGATAGTATTCGCATTTGAGACTTTTCCTAGGATTATGTGTTATATTTATCTAAGGTTCTATCCAATTTCTTGTGTTTTAATTAAATGTAATACCTATACATTTTTCTTTCCTTCAAGAAACCACAGAAGAGTGGAGATGAGTAAAAAGTGATGTAAAGGATTGCCAGAGTCCACTGTATTTTATAAATAGACACTGTACGAATTTCGGTACTTTATTACTAGTAATAATTTATTTCAAACATATCTTATAGTTGATTGTGCCACCTAATTGGAAAAAAAGCACTGTTTAGCTGACATTAGCAAGCACCCTGTACTCTCTGAATGAGTTGAGCATGCATTCACATTGAAGACCATATCTAGCTATGATTTCTGTCTTTGGAAATAAAGGCACTCGTATTTATTTACATAGCAGTAAATTACAAGCTATAGCCAGAATTAGGTCTTCATTTTGAAAAAGGGAGTAGCTTAAGCTTTGGGAAGGACTGAATAAGCATAAATGGGTGCATACCCATCCCACCCCTGTCCAGAGTATCTGATGCAATTTTCCTGAGGCCACCCCCTCCCCATGCCCCCTGACTCTGAATCACTGCTTCAGAGGGTATAACTAAGCCTTTTTGTTCTCTCAGGACAACATCTGTGGTCTGAAATTCTAGCTAATTCAGCTGCCTACCTCTTCATCTGTGAGTGAGTAAGGTAAGGTCAAGATGGATTTTTTTTTTTCCTTAGGTTGGGAGATGCATGACCATTTAAGAGAACTGAAAAGTACATGGGTTGAGGCATGTGGGTGATAACTTGATATTATCTCCTCCAGGGAAGGTGTTCTACTTGAAACATTTGTAGGATGTGACCTTTTCACAACTGAGAAGGGCATGCCATCTCGATGTGGTATTGGCAGAGAAGCCCATCTTGATGAGTCTGAATGTTGCATCTTAGAATAATCTAATCATAGGTAAAAGAAATTTACCTACCGGAAGAATTTTAAACCTGTATTAGTTGACTCTTTTGGCTGCCATGACAGCACTAAAACTTGAACTAGTTTTTTTTTTTAAGGGAATTAATTTTGTTCATTAAAGCAAAGAAATTGTTTAACAATCAAATTATGGGAAGAACAAGAATGCTGTTGGGTAAGGAAACAAGAACCAGCCAGAGACATATAATGTCAGAACATTCTCTCTCTCTCCCTCCCACCCCTCTCTCTCTCCAACTCTTGCCTGGTCTTCTTTCCTCACGGGCATTTCATTCCGTGTCACTGCAAATTAGTTTTGTCCACATTGCTGAAAACATGTGGTGGGGTGGGAGTGATAGTTCCAAGTTTTTTGGGTTGTTTTTTTTTTAAGTCTTACAGTTTCTGCCCCTTGGGAAGACTGGCAGGCTTTTCTACCATCTCAAGTCCAAAACTATAGGAAAAGATTCCTTGGCTGGTTTGGGTCAGGTGAACAAAGAGGTGTCATAAGAAAAATGTTGGAGAAATTAAGAAGGAAAGGTTCTCCTAAAAGTGTTTACCCCATTAGGCTGCATGTAAGCGTTCTATTTCAGATGATTTGCTGAAGAAGGGAGTGAAAAAGGAGTTGAAGGAAGAGGAAAAAGACAAGGAAAGAGAGGATTATATGACACATATGCAAGTTGCTTATTTTTCCCGGTGCTCATGATTCTCTTTCTCCCCCCAGTTCTCTGGCACTAAGGTTCACAAATGGAGGCCGAAGGTCATCTTCCCCAGCTTATGCAGCAGGAGCTGCCTGTGTTTTGCGGGGCGTCAATTTCCCTGGTGAGTTCTGGCTGCAGAACAGCAGACCTGTGTGCTCTTTCTCACACCCTGGCATTCAGCTACATTCCACTGCAGCCAACTGAAAACTACACTAGTGGGAAACATATATGGGAAACCCAGAAAAGCCACAATGTCAAAAGCAATAGGCAGTGGAACAGGCAAGTTTGAGATAGGTCTCTACTGGTCTGCACCACCTTTTATACCTGAAGTTTCAACATGAGGAGTAGGCTTTGACATTCACAATTTTTCCTTCAAAATCTCCCCACCCAAGCCCATGCAAAGGAGAGCTGGTGTGATAACAGGTGCATGGCCCTGAGCAGCTGACTTTGGATCTATGCTTTGAATTACAGACGAATGTAATTCCATTGATTTTTATTTATTTATTTATTTTTCCTTTTACCCTTGGTGGAGATATCAAACTTAAAAGCCTATAGATGCCAGGCAAGTTACATTAAAAAAAAAGTTGTAGAAAGGATGAAATGAGAGATTATATTTACTTCTAGCAAGTTATTGTTATAGGGCTTACTACTGTCCAAGCATCTCTATTTTTTCTCTTAAGAGAAACTATAAATCCAGCCTTGTCAAAGAATGATTGAATATGGCCCACCCAAATGTATGAATGGACTGTTTTCGGGCCCTTTCACCCTGTAGGACTCAAACTTTCAGTTCTCTCTTCCTGTTTTTGGAGATCTGGCCTTTGGACCCCATTTGGCATTGTATGTTTCTGTTCTTTGTTTGGTGGACAGAGAAGTTGTCTTGTTTTTGAGTAAGGCTATCATCTTTTTATCCTTTATTTCTTTTTCTTTTTTTGCGGTACGCGGGCCTCTCACTTTGTAGCCTCTCCCGTTGCGGAGCACAGGCTCCGGACGTGCAGGCTCAGCGGCCATGGCTCACGGGCCCAGCCGCTCCGCGGCATGTGGGATCCTCCCGGACCGGGGCACGAACCTGCGTCCGCTGCATCGGCAGGCGGACTCTCAACCACTGCGCCACCAGGGAAGCCCCTATTTCTTGTTTTACCTTACTTTTCTGTGTTTGAGCAGGGAAGGGACCCACAGTACCATTCTGACAAGAAACCCTGGCTCATGCTCTTTCAACTATACCATATACGCTCGGTTAGGATGACTTATTCCGTTAAAATTAAATCCATCTCATCTGAAAGGACTGGATTTGTTAAATTCCCTGATGAAATTCACATAGCATATATCTACAACACCATGAAAGGAAAAATCAGATTAGTTTGGTGTATTTTTTCTTAGTAGACTTACGCTGTTTTCAAGCAATCAGCACTTTCTTTGCTCCATGCTATCCAAACATCTATTTAATAATTTATTTTAGAATTTTGACAATAATTAGTGGGAAATCTCAGTGGTCTAACTTTCCTGAGATTTTTCTTTCTCCTCCTTTTTAAAGTTAGGACAGCATGTGACTATAAATTTTTGAAACCTTGTTTATTCTCATAGTTATTAAAACTACAGCCTTGTATCAATGGCACAAAACTGGAGGGGAAACTAAAATGTTTAGGAATAGTATCCAGACTCAGAAGATCTTGACAAGTTAAAGCAATGAACTCAATTTCAAGAACTACATTTTAGAAAGTATCAACTCCTATACTTAAGCAAACAAAACAAAACAAAAACAATTTAAAAAACCCCAAGAATTAGAAAAAGAAATCAAAGATTTTGATCGACTGCCAGCTCAGTAGGAGTCATAAGGGTGATGTGGCTAACAAAAACAAAAATAGAAAAACACAAATTGAGGAGTAAGTAGTACAATGTTCAGAAACATGGATGACAGTGACATTTTAAAAAACATGAAGCTCAGTAGAAGAGCACCTGTGTTAGTTGATAGAATTAAGATTACCACTGGCTGGAATTACAGAGTTTACCCGTATTATAAAATATATGAACAAAATGTATTTAGGAGCCTATATCTGCGGTTCCCCCAAAACTGCACATAAAAAACGAGGAGGGTAGATTATGTAAGGTCCCAAAGCAGCTTTGTCTAATTTCAAAACCAAACTACCTTTTTCCCCAGTCCTTCTTCTGCAGTGTTCTCTTCCTCCCTGAAGGCACTCTAACACCCAGGTGTCCCACCACACAATAGGCAACACAGTTGCCCTCCCTTTCTCATTCACTCCCAGCATCCAGTTCATCACAGACCTAGTCATATTCCGACCTCTACTGGTCTGGGATAATTGTACCTCCCAGGTGTTTTCATCGTGCCTGTGCAGACCTGTATCTCTATGGCCATCACACAGCATGCCCTGCTTCCTTGTTTGCCTCCCACCCATTCCTGCCCTTGCTGGTCTATAAACATCTTGAGGCCAAAGGATCTGTTTTGTTCATCACTGTGTCCCCAGTACCTGTCACACTGCTCAGCACATAATACTTTCTCAATAAATATTTGTAGAGATATATGCTTAGTTAAACCTGGAGAAGAGAAGTCACAAAAAAAACCCTGAAAGATATTTTCAAATATTTCCAAGCAAACCTATCAAAGAGGTGTTAGACAACAGGAGGAGTCATAGGCAGGACAGTGTAGTGATAAAAAGCTCACACTGTGGAGTCAACTGCCTGTGTTCAAATCCTACCTCCTCTGCTTAATGGCTGCAGGGCCTTGGACAAGTTATTCATCCTTCCATGGCTCACAGGTAAAAGAACACCTATCTCACTGTCTTGTTGTGAGGGCCGAACGAGTCCAAACAAGTAGCATATTTCAAAGAACGCCTGATGTGAGTAAGGCTTCAGTACACATCAGCCATGACACTGACTGTGATTCTTCATTTAGTTCTCACTCTGTAATAGTCATGCACAGTGTGCATCCATCCGAAAGCAGGGTCTAAAGCGCAAATTACACGCAAGTAATTTATTTTGAAAATATTCTCAAAGAACAAGAGTGTGGGCCAGAGAAGAGTAAAATAGGAAGTAGGAAAAGCCTCCATCCTGCTAGAAACCCTGTGAGGAGCTGTGGAGAGTGTGACTTGAAGTGGAAGAGAAGGGTATTCATCCACTGACTCCTGTCTGCACTGGTCAAGGTCTGCCTGTAGGGTGTTAAGTCTTTCATGTCCTGTGTGCACATGTACCAGAACAGCTGAGCAAGCCTCACAGGTAGAGAAAAAGAGGTCTTGGGAAAGACTCATGTATACAATGTATATATAATAATGTACTGTATTATATAAAGAGATACATAATGTGAAATATATACAGAGTATAAATACATGTATAAATATATACACATATTTTTATATGTATATACACATCCTCTACATAAATTATATATATATACTTCCTCTGTATTATACACACACACAATGTGTGTATATGTAACTGAAGTATGTACAATGTAACTGAAGTAAAACGCAGTCATTTATGTCTGGGTGCTGCAAGTGGCTGGAGTAAACAAGTGAGCAGAGAGCATGTGAGGTGGGCACGGGAGGTCCTGTCCCTGTGGTAGTGGTAAGAATGATTCTGCTCGCAGGAGTGAGGACATGGCTCAGCGTGACCACTCAGGGTGCTCCATCCACCTGCCACAGGGAGAGGGTCAGGGATGGATATGCAAACCTGGGCTAGTTTATTGCTAAAAGAGGATGTATCTGCCAGGCCCAGAAATCCAAGGTAGCTCAGCATCATATAATCACACTCTTTGTAGGACTGAAAATCTGAATTCTCTCTCTCAAAGAAATGTTGATGGGAGCAAGGCAAGGAGGTGGGAAAAATAGCATGAGATAACATGGGGACCCAGGAGGATCCAGAGAATATGCAAACACCTCCTGCTGTGTATTTCACTCAAATTACCTGTGCCTTCCTTCTAGCCTATTGTCTTGAGTTGCTCTGAAGCAGAGTCAATATAAGGCAGTTCTTTGAGAGCTAGAAAGATGGTAAAAAGCAAGGCATATTCCTAAGACACAGAAACTATAGAGACTGGGTACATGTTCAAATACCATGACTCAGTAAGATAACTGGTTCTGTTTACTAACAAGCTGGCCAGCTTCTGACTGAGTTTTTAAGGGAGTTGCACTGCCAGAGAAACCCTAGGCCTGCAACTTGTCAACCCTAAAAAACCCATAAAACTCCAAATCTGCACCCAGAGCAAATGCACCATTAGATCTAACAGACACAGGGCAGTTCCCCAAAGAGGAATCATATAACACTTTTTTTCGACATGGCCATAGAGGACAAAAATAAGGAAGGTCCCCCTGGAGCAAAACCTGGGATCAGCCAGGATGGCTGTCCGATATCTCACTCCACTGCATGCAGGAATTCCTCACTAATTTTGTCCACCTGTGTGAGATCTGCTGTGAGCTAGTAAACTTTGCATATTGTCTTAATTTCTCTCCTTTTCTAGCTGGGAATTTGAATTGTGAATATTCTATTTTCCCCTCCATATTGCATGTTCTTTTTTTTTTTTGAGAATGCTTTAATATATCACTTAGTAATGGGTTATAAGACCATGCAGAACCACATCCGGCCCTGCCCTAGAAGAATGCTTGTCAGCTGGAGAACCTCAGGTTACAGTTAGGTGCAGGAACTAGGGGCAACTGAGTTGTTCCCATGGCAGAGGAAGTATGTCCTTTCTTTCCTGTTGTATATGGAGTAATTGACATCACGTAGGGGAAAGGGCATAGATGCTAAATTGTGCACAAAGAATGGGATTTTGCCTATACAGTACCATTCTACATTCCTTCTTTTGGGTAATTCTCCTTCCCTCACTTTATAGGAATTCTCTTCAGCCCATGTGGTTCAAGGGGGACTGATTCTTCTTCCCCCAGTCCCTTGGTCCCTAGGGATGGATGTTTGACTTAGAATTGATGGACCAGGATCCTCTAAGCTCACGACTATAGTTACTGGCACACAGAGTGTGAGACAATCAGTTCAACCAGCCTTCCCAGGGCCTTGGAACCACTGAATCCAGCTAAGCTTAAACAACTCTGGGGGACTTTTCAATTAATCCATTCTTAAAAACCAAGATAATTTGAGTTGGGAGCTGTGACTTGCAACTGAAAGATTTATGGCTAATACTCAGCTTCTTATATAGGAAATATTTCCTAACATTCAGACTTAGCCAAGAATGGAAAAGACCATTTTGAGTTCCCTTTCCCTGGAGGTTATCCAATAAGTGGATGGTAACCATATCTATGAAATGCATTCAATCACTACCCAAAGGGAGGCAGCTTAAAATCTCATCCAGTACTGTATTTGGCTCTCAGTTCATAAGTTCTAGATACTGTGTCATTCTATCAAGGCCCAATGTGACTCCTCTTGGTGTTGAGAGGTGTATTCTGAAGGGTTCCTAAAAGAGAAAGAATGGATGGGGGATAATTCTTGGGTAAACAATCAACCCTGTGTGCCTTACCACTCAGCAGAGATTTTTTTTTAAACATCTTTATTGTAGTATAATTGCTTTACAGTGTTCTGTTAGTTTCTGCAGTATAACAAAATGAATCAGCTATATGTATACATATATCCCCACATCCCCTCCCTCTTGCATCTCCCTCCCACCCTCCCTATCCCACCCCTCTAAGTGGCCGCAAAGCACTGAGCTGATCTCCCTGTGCCATGTGGCTGCTTCCCACTAGCTATCTATTTTACATTTGGCAGTATATATATGTCCAGGCCACTCTCTCACTTCGTCCCAGCTTACCCTTCCCCCTCCCTGTGTCTTCAAGTCCATTCTCTACGTCTGCGTCTTTATTCCTGTCCTGCCCCTAGGTTCTTCAGAACCATTTAAAAAAAAAATTTTTAGATTCCATATATATGTGTTAGCATACGGTATTTGTTTTTCTCTTTCTGACTTAGTTCACTCTGTATGACAGATTCTAGGTCCATCCACCTCACTCCAAATAACTCAATTTCGTTTCTTTTATGGCTGAGTAATATTCCATTGTATATATGTGCCACATCTTCTTTATCCCGTCATCCGATGATGGACACTTAGGTTGCTTCCAATGGAGGCAGCAGAGATTTTTGTAGAGGGCATCTTATACATTCTTTAAGGTTCCATTCAAACCTGATATGCCCTTATCCTATGAAATATAGAACAAAATCAACTTTAAAAAATGCTTTTCCTAGTTTATTTTGTTTAAAGTTTATCTTCTTGTTTATTCCATCTCTAGGGTTAGTAGGTAGTTGCTCAAACCCCCTTTCCCATTAGATGTTAATCTACCATCACTTTATAAATGGTAAATGAGTGTTGAAATTTCTCAAGCTTGATATAAATTCATAGAGTTTGAGTTATCTAATTTTGATGACGATTACTGCCATAGAATACAGATTTTTGTTGTGAGGCATCTGTATAAAGACATTTTAATTCTGGTAGCAATTTAGATTGCAAAAGGTTGAACATTGTTACTCTTTTAAAAAATAATAGTCATAGTGCCTGTGGCTTGTGAAGTTTTATGGGAAGCCATGAAGAGAAGCCGTCGTATGAAAGGATGCTTATTAAAATCCTACATACATTATGTATGAATCTGCACTTTTTTTGACCTCCTCTCTTGGAACTGTCCCAATCCAGATTACACCAGGCCGAGCTGTGAAACTCAGAGAAAACTGCAAACCTCTTTAATTGGGGCATTAGGAAGTTTCAAAACAGCAGTTCACGAAAGCCTCTCAAGGATTTAAGTTTCTCAAAATATATAAGCCAAGTTCTTGTGCGAATGTCATGTTCTACCCTGAGAAATATAGCTCCAGTCAACATTGAGTACTCCAGGCTGGCGGCTGGTCAAAAACAGGGATTGTAAGCCTTATTTTAGAGTCTTTATGGAACCAGCAAAATTAGGGAAATAATAAATGCATGGTAGAGGGTTCTTCTTTTATATTTACAAACTATAGATTCTCCACTTATCAGCCTTAGCACACATAAATGAATAGGTGTTTAGTATAAAGGGAAGGTAGAAATAACATGGAAAGAACAGATGCTTTTTTCAGGCACATTTAAAATGCTCAGAACCAGCTGGTATGGAATTCTGGAAGGAGCCTTAATCTTTTGATCTGGTGAAAGGCATCTTTGCAGCTTGAAAGGCAGAGAGACAAAAGGGGCTACACGTCTTCTCTAATAGCTGAAAGCTCCCATTTGGTGAGGAGGGAATGGTTTAAATCAAGCATGCAAAAATAAATTACTGAACCACCCACCTCTTCTCCTACTCAACTGCCTGAGCCAGGAGTTCAGGCTGCCCGCACTCCCACCCTCAGAGAACAACTCAGAAAAGATGCAGCTATGGTCAGGGTTGGGGCAGTGAGGGGGCCAACATGCCCCACACCTGGGCAATGGGAAAACTTTTCTTGGAAACCTGAATAATACATATGCGTCAAAGAAAAGTATCAAATCTCTGAAAACACCACTTAGAAAAATACATTTTGGCTTTTCTACAGATCCAAAAGCATGTATGACCCAATTTCCAGTATCATTATCTGCTCTGTAACCCCTGTCTGTTTACATTTTTAGGGGTAGCTTATATCCTGTTCTAGGTATTAGCATAGCAAAAGGGCTCTTAGAGACACTCATTCCATCTTTTTTTTCTTTTTTTATTAAGCATTACTGAAAATGCCAAGCATTGTGCAAGGTAGTCAGGACGTAAATTAATTAACGCAGTTCTGCCCTGAAGGAATTTAGTGGCAGAAACATAAATACAAAAATAATTAAGGGATCTGGTTAAAAATTAGTGACAGATAATACCGGTTTATCGTCTCTCCTTCCTCAGATCCTACAAAACAGATAGTAAAGGAATAGAAAGAGGTATTAATCCATAGGAACAAAAAGAATAGAAGAGACAACGACAGGAGAGCAAATTTTTGAAATAAAAAATGCAGATAGGAGAAAAGGAGCAGATTTAGAGGAATGGAAGAAGTTAACAACCCAAGAGTCTGCTGAGGGGGATACAGAGGAAGCAAGAGATTTGCCTCCAGGTTGGTACCAATATGTATTGGGGATTGGGAGGTGGGAAGACGGGGCATGACTACTAAACCTACTTTAAATTTATGACCACCAACCACTTGGACATTTTCAGTACTGCTAGCCTTGGATGATAGCTAATCACATACCAAATGAATTCCACACATTTTAGGTACAATGGAGCAGAGAGGGCAGGGAAGCAGATAAGAAAGTTCACTCATTGGTTTGTATGGCAGAAGACACCTGGCTCCATTTGTGTGTAAACTTGTAAATGGAAAGTGGACTGATTTCACCTTCCAAGTGTCCCATGGTTGCAGCAAGCCTTTGAAAAAGAGACTGTAGAGAAACATGCTCTCTTGTTAGCATAAAATAATTAGCTAAGTACAAATGGGAAACAACCCAAGTGGTGAGGGAGTTCCTATTGTTTACCTCCTTTCCAATTCTGGACTGTAGTTTCCAAAAGCAACAGGAAGGCAGTTTTGCCCCAAGAATTTTCAAACCACACAAACCATTCCAAATTCCCTTTGATATGCCCCAGCCATCCAGCATTTCCCAAGAAATCCACCCAGCTTGCTTTACTTTTAGAAGTCATGATGTGCAGCAGCTCTAAATGGAAAGGTACATGCTCCGCCCACGAGTCCATGGAAGGTTCTGACACAATAAGATAAAGGGCCCATAGTTTTGCTTTCAATTTTCCCTTGTGACCCCCAACCATAAAATGTGAGGATGTTGAGTTATGCAACCAGGGCTGGTCAGTGGGTGGGGTTTCCATTTCTGTGTTTTTGGGTAATTCAATGAGAAACAGATTAAATATTCATAACTCTGCCTTCAATCTCTTTTTGCAGAAGCCAAAAGCTGTCAGGCTGTTTGTAGAGACAAAAGCAATTTTGCCAAATGTCTGCAGTAAGTTTCCCAAGAGTGTGGAGGTGATCTGAGCACTAGACCCAAATTGACATTAAAAAATATTTTCTTTAATTAAGATAGTTTTCTGATTAAATATCCATTGCCAGTAATTTGGGAAATTCAGAAAAATACCAAGAAGGTAGAATTGGTGATTGCTTGCTGATTAATTAATAGGATATGTGTGAAGAGGAAAGGGGGGATTGAGTGAATCCTCAGGCTTCTGACTAGAACAACTTGGTAGATGGTGGAACCACTGAGACAGAGAACACTCTTAAGAGGTACGTGTTAGGCTGAAAGATAATAACTCACTTAGGACATTTGCACTTGTGGTGTGGGAAGAACATCTGGATGGTTAGATCCAGTAAGGTATCGGAGAGGCTGGTTGGAGCTCAAAGAGAGATAAGAACTGAAGACACAGATTTGGAAGTCCTCTGCAAGTGTGTAAGAAAAACCATGGGAGGAGATGAGAGAGCCCAGGGATAACAGGAAGGGTAGGAAGGGCTGTAGAGATGAACAAGTGGAAAGGAATTCACAAAGAAGGCTGGAAGAGGCGTCCAGAGAAGTAGGTGAAAACTCAACGGGACATGAGAAAATGCAGCCAGTTGGTGTAGACAACATTTTCAAGAGATTTAGCTGTGAGGGGGAGGAACAAGATGTCAGGGGCATGTATGTGAAATTGATTTAAGAGATAGGATGAGACATGCTCTAGTCAGTCCCCTTTTATAATACAGAAGACTGAAACACTATAGATAATTCTATGACATCAGGCCTTAACTTCTTGTTCACACCTATTTGGAAAAAATACAACTTTGTCTAAATCCAATACTCTACCTACTGTACACCAGCACTCAGGGAACTCAGCACCACCAGAGAAAAACACAGGATCATAGCGATGGGTTCCACTTCAGCCTCACGATTATTAACCTCAAGTGGGTTCTTAGTGCTCCCAAGCAACCCTTCTCGATTCACTCTCCCTTTCTTTCACGTGAGTATTACAGACCTTCTCATCCCTCAACAATCCTCCAGGCCCTCCTGCTTCATCCTCACTCTTAGCTGATGACCTGGCCTCATATTTCACTGGGAAAAGCCAAACAATTAGAAAAGAATTTCCACAAGCTCCAGACCGCATCTCCCCATTGGCATACAATACCATGCCTTCTCTCTGGTTACTCTAGATGAACTGTCTAGGCCCCTGTCCAACTCCCCATCTTGAGCTTAACTTCCCATTCTATCCACCCCAGCTCTACCTCCAAGCTTCCTAGGCTTTCTTCCATAATCAAGCATCTAAAGGGGTAATGCCTATCAGCATACTGTGCCTCCCAGACCAGTATCTCTTGGTGGCTATACTGTGCCAGTTGTCAACTACATCCAAAATTACCTCTGAATATGGACCAGGCTTATTTCCCTTCCTCCATCGTGATTCACTTACATCTGCATATTTTATGTTCCAGCAATATCAGACTAGCTGTATTCTGCACCCAAGTTATCTGGTTTCTTTCCTGTGTGCCTTTTCTTCTGCAGCATCCTCTGCTTGAAATTACATTCTCTGTGCTCCACTCACTGAGCCCACCTTCCCCAACTTTTCCTCTTTGTCTGGCTAGTTCTTCACCAACTTTAACACTGATAACTCATCTGAAAATACAGTTTTAATCATCAACAGAGAAAATCTTTTGGACAGTAAGTAAGAACAATGAATGGGAATTTAAAAATATCTATCTTACATATGAAAACAACCTAAGAGTCTATGAATGAGTGAATCGATAAAGAAAATGTTGTATATATACAATGGAATATTATTCAGCCATAAAAAAGGAAATCTTGCTATTTACAGCAATATGAATGAAGCTGCAGTGCATTATGCTCAGTGAAATAAACCAGACAGAGAAAGACAAATACTGTATGGTATCACTTATATGTGGAATCTAAAAGAAAAAAAGTGAAACTCATGGAAACAGAGAGTAGAATGGTATTTGCCAGGGGTTGAGGGGTGGGGGAAACTGGAATATGTTGGTCAAAGGTTACAAGGTTTCAGTTACAAGATGAATAAGTTCTGAGGATCCAATGTACAGCATGGTGACTGTCAATAATTTGTATTGTATACTTGAAATTTGCTAAGAGAGTAAATCTTAAGCATTCTCACTAGACTCACACACACTCAGAGTAACTAAGTTAGGTGATGGATTGTTAGTTAATTTGATTGTTGAAATTATTTCACAATGTATACATATATCAAATCATCACATTGTACACTTTAAATATGCACATTTTATTTGTCAATTATATTTCAATAAAGCTGAAAAAAGAAGTCTTGCTGGTGAGAATAAAGTAATAAATATATTCATATATATATATCCTACAAGAGCAGAGCCTTAAATTCCTCTCTTATTGCAGTTGCCACATTTCCTGGATTTTTCATGGTAATTCTGATTTAAATAATTCTCTTCTTGTCCATTATCACAATACGGAACTTATCAGATATATTGAATCTCAGAAAACGTGGTGTCTTATATATCTCCAGTTCTTCTGTGGGATTTCTCTAAGTACTGCCGTTCCTTAAATCTATTAATTCTTCTGGATATATTTATTACTAATCAGTTTTATAGCTCCTCTGAACTTCAATTTCTTAGCCTGTAAAACAGGGATGGTAATACTTACCTCAAAGTTCTGCTGTGAGAATTAAATGAGGTAATGTGTGTGTACAGCTATTGCTAAATAAATGTTAGTTCCTCCCCATATACTCAGCAGCTAAATTATTTGTCCAAAACTCATTTGCCAGTCAGCGAGCTATTTGTGAGTATTACCTCCGGCTGGCACTGTGGAAGTTATGGATACAGAAGAGCCCACTAAGATCCTTATGATCTTATTGGAACACCTTAGGATAAATAGAGGTCAAATGAATGCTAAACTGAATGGAATGATGAAGAGTCTCAAATAGGATTTAGAGAGGAGAAATATTAGAGCATCGTGAGATTTGGCTAGAGTAGGAAAAGGTGGTACTAGAACTCAGTGGGAAGCCATAGAAAAATACTCTAAGAGAAGAATGAGTTTCATTTTAGGTGCCTCTTTTAAGTATTTGGCTGTAATGAGAAGGACCAGCTCAGGTCTGAGAGCAAGACTGCCCTGATTGATTACTAATGTCTGCTGTGACTATGCAGTGGGTTTTCCCAAGACCAATGCAGCAGCCTATTTACCAAGACCGCCCCAGAGGGTCATGGAAAGGTGAAGAAAGAAAACTGTTCTTAGTTGCCCCCTTCAGAAACTTTCCCTTCTTTTTTTCCTTTTGGGGCCCTCAGACTCTGGCTTATAAATCACCTCGCTCTCTGACAGGCTGGTTGGGCAGGACTTGCTGCATCCTGGAAGCTTGGCAAGCTCACTGTCACAGTTCTTGCAACTTACAAAAGGCGAGAGTTCTGCCTGGTGAAGAGCTAAGGCTTGTGAGTTTGTCAGTGGCCTCTAGGGAAGCACCATTATGAAGCGTCTGACGGTTCCTGTACTAAATATGCCACATTGTGAAAAATGATGGCAAGAATATTAGTCCCAAGTAGGCTTCCCTGGGGTTCCTCACATGGAATAAACTGGGTTGTCTGAAGATGGATTGTGACTCTGTCATCAAACCTGGAATATCCTGCCATCTTTCAAACCTGTCTGAATGGTCTCCCAAATTGTGATATCCATTAGGAAGCCTCTGTGGGAAGGATCAGGCCACCTCACACATGACTAGAAGGAACCTCAAAGGTTTATTTAGCACTGAGCCATAGCAGTAAGGGAAGGACTAAATTAATCTTTTCAAAAGTTATAGAAGATTTTTTATTTTGATGTCTCCTTAAAAGATACTTATGTTCGTGAGGAAGACAGAGTTGGCCCTCTGGAGAACTCAGAAGAAAATGAGGTAAAAGACCTTGTTACATGACTTTGCTAAGGGCTGATATTAAGTTATACATGATATTAAGTCATATATGTCCTATGTGTAGGGTCTATAACACATCAGCTATAGGGAAAGGACTGGGTTCCCTTGCCCCCTCACAGATGGCAATCAGAAAACAATTTATTCAACATACTATTAGGGATTATCAAGGTGGCCTACTACATGTCACTGTTCTTAAGGCAAACCCATAAAATATAATGACCATTGCCCAGCTCCCCTCCCCCCTGAAAAAGAGCTGAATTGCCATGGGAACAGACAGAAAGGAATGTCTGATGTGCTGCTGGGAGTTATGCTCAAGGATGTGAAAATACAGACTTACCAGGAGGATGTCGGGGTGAGTCTACATTCCAGACAGAGGAGCAGCCCGTGCAGAGGCCTGGATGCATGATGGGGTTCAGCTTGTTCAGCAAGTCTGGAGCAAAGGGTGTAGCAAAGAAGTTGTGAGAGATGGGAGGCACAGACTTCCCGTAGAAAGTGGGAAACCTAGAAGCCATTCTACTTCATCATAGTGATAGATGGCCCTTTTTCTCCTATCCCTTTGGCCTGTCTCCACTCCTCATATCAGTAGTGCCTTCAACACTACAATGACAGCTGCCCAATAACCAATGTTCTTTCTTTTAGTAACAGCAACCCCATTTCCCCTGGAGAATCATCCATTTCCCAGTCTCATACCATGTGGTTTGGGTGCAGCTGGGCCTCTCTCCTAACGGTGGGGGTAGGCTTGTGAGCCAGAACTAGCCAATCAGAGCATGACCTTTGGCTGCTGTAATCGGTTTAGGAATGACCATGTGACTCAAGCTGGATCCTTAAGACCTAGTGCTGGGAATTTTACTGTATTTTTGGAGAAAGGAGCACTCCATTGTCACACTATCCTCGTTCCCTTGGGGTATGTGAACTGTTAGTGATTTTTACCACCACTTGGAGAAACGACCTGAGAATGAAACCAATATTGAGGATAACAGAGCTGAGAGATGGTGAAAGATGAATCACATATATTTTCTGAGCACCTGGATCGAAGTCAACTTAGACCCTTGTTTTTTACAGTAACATGAAACAATAAGCCCTTTTTACAATTAGATATATGTTGCTTGCAAACAAAGTGGCTTCTGAAGCCCTAACCCCTGTCACTTCAGTGACTCACCATGTCTTGGGGCATTTATTAACTGGATTTGACTCAAGGAACTAAGTCTTGGAAATCCTTTAATGCTCCAAGGAGGACAGTTACTCAAATAGTATATGTTGGACTGCCATGGATCCAAATACCCTTAGCTACTATCCAAATACTCCTCATCCCAAGTGGGCTTCTTAATAAATGAATGTACTTCCATTCATATAGAAGGAGAACTGTCCAACTCTGAGGCTAGGAAGTCTAGACTTCAGTGACAAGGTCCCTCCTGAGGATTCATCCAGGGCACGATAGCTCCAGGGGTTCTACTACTTCTACCATGCCTGTGGCCCCCTTGGTCTAAGCAGTTGCTGTTTAATTTCCACATTCTAATTTCTTTGCCTTGTGATAAAATATCACTGTTCCTACTGGAATACCTCACAGTAGTTATCACTCAAGTCTGCTCAACCATTGTAGGTAAAGAGATTAAGAGGATTTGGAATCAAATAGACCTCAGTTCAAGTCTGATTTCAGCAAATATTCACTATTTGACTTTGGACAGTTACTTAGTCTCTATGAGCTTCAGTTTCTTTATCTATAAAATGGGGCTAATAATTAATACCTAACTCAAGGAATTGTTTGGATTCAATAAAATTTAAACAACAATATATCAAACCTGTCATTCAAGTTCACTGTAATCTGACTTACACTTACTTTTCCAATCTTTTCTCCATTCTCCCTTCTCCACCCTCATATGTACTCAGTTGCAGCTGCACAGACTCAGTGACCACACCTGAATACTTTGCACAACTCCGTCGTTGTGGCTTTGGCGCTATAGTTCCTTTCACCTGGAATATCCTACTGTCCAGCGACAAGACCCACCTCAAATCTTACCTCTTCTATGAATCCTTCTTTTACAGGTCAGCTCCTTACTCTTTGATCTTCCGGAGAATTTCTGGTTGAACACACTTACCATCTTGTATTGCATTTTTGTTTTCCCTCATATCTTGTGTCCCCAACTATATCCCATCTAAACCTCTTTGTACCCTTCCCTACCCACTGTCTTACACATAGATAGTACTCAATGAATATTTCCTGAATGCTTTATCTTCCTCCCAATCATTTGTTATTGGATAACACTGAAATTCTAATAAGTAAATTTAAAAAAGGACCTACTTCCCCAGCTCTATAACTCCCACAAAAGTCTGTACAGCTTGAGTTGAGGCCTGTCTTCTGCTTTTGAATTTGCAATTGGAAACATATGGTGATCTGGAAGCCAGCCATTTTTTCTTCTTTCTTTTTTTTTTCCTCTCTCTAAAGAAACCTTTAAAAACCTCACTAAATATGTCAAGAAACAGCAATGAAAATGTCAAAAAATTGTAATATTGCTTATTGCAAAACACACACACACACACACACACACACACACATATGCACACACCCCACTGCTGGTGTGTTTACAAAGTTCCAAGTTGAAAAAAACAAGTGCTAATTTTAGATTTGGGTTTTTTCCTTTAAGTCATAACAAGAAAAAACACAAACGTCAACTGAAACCCCAGTGCACAAAACCTCTTAGTCACCAGGCACTTTTAAAAACCAATTTTCAAGAGAAAGGATTCTAATTCTTAGGTCATTGAATCATGAATCCTGCTACCCCGATGAATAGAAGGAATTGAAAGCACCACTAATGGAATCTTGTGGTCTAGTCTTGGATAGGAAAGTAAAAAATGGGAGCTATGTCTTGCATGTTGTTTTCTAATGCATTCCCCACCTCAGTGAAACCCTACAGTGCTTAAGACTCTGTTGATCATAACCCAAAAGAGAAAGAGCCTCTTCACTTCTCATTGACAGCAATGCCAATCTTTTGACATCTTGATAATCATCACAGCAATCAGTGCTGAATCATGTATTGAAATTTTGACATCACTTGGGAAATCACCAACCAGTACAGATGAGTCGTTCTTAACAAAGCTCTGACTTTCTAAACATTCTGGTAATAATAACTCAGTTTTCATTGCAGTGATGGAAGACAGGATGGGGGAAGGAGGGTGAATGTTTCTCAACTGTCTTGCTTTCTCCAGGCAGAATTCCTGACTCCTGGGCTACTGGGGTCCCCAAAGCAGTGCTGCCTTCTCCAGAACATCTCAGGGGACTGACATCTTCAGGCCCTTAGCTTTTGTTTCCTCTTTTCCCTGATTCATTATAAGCATCAGTAAATGTTTTGAAGCCAAGGCAAACAGAACCTTCAAAAAGATATCTGTGTGTCATGTGATCACTGTCCTTTACATCTTTACTGAAACAAGCTTTTTTTTTTTTTTTTTAATTATAATCACTGGGACTTCAGTGATAAGAGATCTCCATCACTAGCCAAACCATTACTCAAGAACCAGTCCGAATTTCAGATTCTTTTTGAGGCCTTCCTTGACCATCTCAATCAACTGGGGGCCTTGTCTCCTCTCAACCCTTGGAAATCTTGATCATCCCTCCTTTGTTATTCAAAATGAACTTCATTATTTTTCATGTGGGTGAGACTTGTCTTCCCAAACAAACCGGCAGTGTCTTGTCTTATTTTAGTGTGATGTTTAAGGGAACCACCACTTCCTGGGAGTGACATTGAACAAGTTACATAACCTTCTGTGCCTCACTTTCTTTATCTATGAGATGAGGATAATAATAGTATCTACCTTATAGAAATGTAATGAATATTAAAGGACTGAGTGGATGTGAAGTGCTTGGAACAGTCCTGGGAAATAGTAAACACTAAATAATGTTATGTATGAACTGTTTCAGTACCTCTTACAGTAGTCTATACCATAATTGATTCATTCAACTAACAAATATCTATTATGTACCTACTACATTTCAAGGACTATTTTAGGTGCTAGAAATGCAGGGATGAACAAGACTGCCAAAGTTACTCCTCATGGAATTTACTATCTTGACAGAGAGACAGGTGATATACAAGCAAATAATATAACATAACAAAATAAAATATAACATAATTAAGTATGATTTCAGGTAATAATGCTGGTTTTGAAGAGGAATAATCAGGGTATCAAGATAAAGTGTGGTGGGGAAGTGGTGTGGGCTGTCAGGTAGGGGTTTATTTTAAACAATAAGCACTCAGTTGTTAGATCTGGAGAAAGAGTTTCCTGATCATCCATTGGAAAGCTTGAAGCTGTGCCTGGCAAGTCAATTTCTGAAAGTCAAATTAGAAAGAAGACTGTGAAGAATAAAGCAAAATGGTAAAAATTAGCCAAATCTGTCCTGGGAAGCACATCTCTTGACTTTATCTTATATACTCTTTCTCTTCAATTCTACTTCTCAAAGCATGTTCACTAGTCAGAGCTTCCCAGAAATGTGCAAGGAAATTTAATCAGTGATTCAATATCCAGAATGTTCCTTTCATTCCTCCATCAATATTTACCAGTCCTAAATCCTCTTCCCTGAGGCCTCCTTTTCACTGTGTTTCAACATTAGACTACATTTATTTCCTAAAATATTCCAGAAATGTTTTCTAGTGGTGCTTGCATGTAAAAGAGGAAAAGGTCTGTTGGTCTTAGGCTATATTCCTGCTTTAATGATGGTTTTCTGAAAATCAAGTAATTTGTGTAATATTATGAAGTTTATGGTAGCAAGACTGCAGGAAGACATCTTTGGGGCAGGGAAGACCTTGTGATACTTACAAAATCTCATGATGTAGACTGCAGCCTTGTCCTGGGAAGTGTATTTTTTGTGCTTAATTGTGATTCTAGAATCACATAAATGTGGGTACAAGTCTTGGCTCTGCCAATTCTTGCTATGTGATCATTAGAAATTAACTTTTACTCAGCTTTCTGTCTGTAAAATGGGGAGACTAACACTGCTTCCCACCTTGGGTTTTTAATGAGGCTTAAATGAGTCTGTATTAACAGGTAGTATATTGGGTACAGTATCTGGTATATTTCAAGTACACAGTCCCATCTTCCAAAAATATATTTATGCAAATACAATCTTTGTTTGACCTAAAGAAGGATTAATTTACACAGCTTCTCTTTAGAGTGTAACTATTGATAGCAAATGTGAATATGGTTTCTTTCCTGACCCTGTGAAGGAAACAGCTTCTTTAGATTGGGTACGTTGTAATTGTGGTAGATCTGTATAACATGTTGTTTTGTTTGGTGGTTTTAAAATCTTCAAAAGAAAAGAGTCTGACCCATCAGAGGAGCTAAGTTACCAATTAAAAGACACTTTCTCTAACTGAGAGAAGTTCGAGGGAGTGGCTTAGGAGAAAGACAACGCCGAGGAATGCCCCTTGCCTCCCATAAAGATGGGGTTTAGCCTCCTATGAGAGATGGCAGCTGGGGTTCAAGATGGCTGTGGAGAGAAATTAAGAAAAGCTTGTGTTCTGGTTAACATGGTGTGGATGGGATGGGAATAAGAAACTTTCTTTCTCTGAAGGTATCCGGGAATGGACTGAAGCCCCCAGGACTGGGACGGGGAGAAGGTTTATTACTTTTTGGATGAATGGGAGCCATTGCTGACCTTCTCTATGTGAAAGGAAACCAGTTGAGTGAAGACCTAGGTATCCCACTTGTCCTGAGATATTTGTATTGCCTTTAACAGAGCCACCTCTCAAATCAGTCTGCAGGCACCACAACACGAATGGAACCCTGGCAGCATAATCCAATTGTGTTTTGTGTGAATGGAGTTCCCTGAAGTTGTACAAGGCAGCAGCCTGTCTTTAAGCTCTTGCTCAAATTGCATTACTTGTATTACTCATAAGAATCAGTCACTACGAGTACTGTTTCATTAGTTAAATGTGTTTGCCATGAAATGAGTTAGTGATTCTCAAAGTGTGATGTCTGGGACATCTGCATCAGAAATCATCTGGAATTTTCTTTTTTAAAATGCAGATTCTCCTGGGTCCCACTTTGATCTTCTGACTCCTTGGGGATGAAGCCCAGCAATTTGTTTTTCATAAGCATACCAGCTTATTCTAAGACACATTAGAGTTTGAGGTCCAAAGAAATACACATTGTTAACATCAGAGATGCTAGAGTGAATTAAAAACAAAACAAAACAGAAAACATGAGTAAGACAGTTTGGCTTAATTACTTCTTCTTTTCTGAACTTTAGAAGTATACCCATTATAGGTTTTTTCTCAGGCCAACCCCTACCATTAGTTTTTGGTCATTATAGGGTTTAAGAAAATATTTCTTTCAGATGCACCCTTCTGTGTCCTAGAAGCTAGTATGGTTGGAAGAGAGTCATTAAATGAGAAGGCTCCATAGCAAAGGCAGGAATTTAGATTGAAGAGAGCATAGCCATGGTCTGACACAGAGCAAAGAGGAAAGATTTTTCCATTTCTTAAGTAGGAAATAAACAAAAAATCTTAAAACGAAACAAAACAAACAACAACAACAAAAAAAAAAACAAGAACAAGAACAAAGCCTGTCTTTTAAAAGCAGCTGTTGAATGTTGTGCTTAAGAACATCCCTGACTTCCCACTCTGTAATGTTGGCTCAAAGCAGAGAGCACAAGTTCCCTATTCTCTCTGTTTGGTGAGGAAGTGTTAACTTCAGTCCTTCTTGGACTCTGGGTCTGTGGTGGATGCTGTGATTCAATCACCCAGATTCCCCTTTGAGCATGACTGACTTACTCCTCAGCTGATTAGGAGTGAGGCTCGTGGAGAGCCCTGGCATCCCTGATTCCCTTATGGGGATCCCGTCTGCTCAAGAGAGCTGCCTGGCTGAAAGTTGTGCCGTTTTTCAGAGCATCTTACATCCAGTGACTGATCCCAGTGGAAATATAAAAGTTCAGCCTACCTGCCCCAACTTGCGACAAAGGAAGGGTAATTCCAGCTTCAGAACTCCTTGTAGGGTTGACTAAGGTCTTCAATGCTACTGAATAACAGCTCAACTTCTCCTTCTGTTAAGTTCTTCCTTCTCTTCCCTTCTACAGGTGTTGATCCTGATAGTACTCTCTAATAAATTTTCTGCACGCTAACCTCCATCTCAGAATGTTCTGGGGAATCCACCCAAGGCTCCTCTTCTGTGTGGTCAGGGAAAGATTAGGCTAAGGGCTAGTGGGAGAAGGGGCCTCATTTATATTATTTTTTTCTCATAATACGTTCTGATCCTGGAATTACATAAACATGGGAAGTACATTGGACAATGGATGCTCTATTCTACGAGGGAAGGTTGAATGAACTTTTATTCTTAACATCAAATTAGCTGAATAATATCATTTATCATTGAAAATCTTACCTTAAAAAACTTGCCTAGAAATTTCACCCTGCCATCCCAATCATCAAGCATGTTCCCCAGAAGAAAATTAGGTATTTGTTAGACCTACCAAATTAAAGATGGCAGGGTTTCTTTTTATTGGGATATAAAATATAGTTTCCCATTGATTGATTGCAAGGTTGATTGATTAATTGATTCATTCAACAAACGTGGTTTATTCATTCAACAATTGTGTTTTGGATGCCTACTACATAACAAGCACTGATGTAGGCTTTGGGGACCAAAAGCTTTGGTCTCTTGGAGTCTACATTCTAGATGGGAGGAGTCAGACAATAAACATACACATAAATGAATAAGATGATTTGAAATAGTGATAAATGCTATGAAGATAATAAAAGAGGATAATATAATAGGAAATTACTCTGAGCAAGTGTAGGCTGTAGGGAGAGGTATTTTAGACAACATTCACCAATAAAGTCTAGAATGAGGAGGCAATATTTGAGTAAAGTCCTAAGTAGGAAGATCTGGGCAGAAGCAACAGGAAGTGCAAAGGCCCTGAGGTGGACTAAACTTAAAGAAAAACATGCCTAGAATAGGGCAAAAATTGGGGAATAAGATGAGGTCAGTGAAGAGGACAAAGTAAGTCATGGTGAGAATTCTGGATTTATTTGAAGGTCAATATGAGACCACTAAAGGTCTTAAGCAGAGGAATGATTATCTGATTTACATTTCAAAAATATAACCAACTTCTGTGAGGAAGATGTATTGTAAGGGAACAAGAAGGAATCAGAATAACCAATGAGGAGATAGTTCCAGGAGCCTGATATGAAATGATGGTGCTTGGCCCAAGGTAAAGTCTGCAGAGACAAGACAAGTGGGTGGGTTCAGGATAGTTTCAGAGATAGAGAGGACATGCTAGTGGTTTGGAAATGGTGTATGAGGGAGAAAAAGTAAAAAAGGATCATGACTCTTAAGTTTTCAGCCTGAGCGATTGGGTGGGTTCTGGCACCATTTTCTGAGATGGGAAGACTGCATTTGAGTTCTCCTATCAATGATTAACGTGTTTTGCCCTGAGCAGCCACTGTCTCTTCCTGACAGAAGGACTGACAGAGACCCTGCTGTATTTTTCATCCTTCTAACAGCCTCACCAGCTACCCCAGGGGCATCGTATATGCCACAGAGAGCCAATCTGCACTCTTGCCAGAATCTCTCCCAAAATTTGTTATGCTTCAGTGTTCCAGGACACTTTATTATAAATGAGTAGCTAAAGGCAAAATGTAATTAGGGACAAGGGTAGTGGGGCATGCAAAGCTGGCACCACTTTGAGCTCAGCATCCCTGTACAGGTGCCAGATCTTTATGACATTGAGATTACAGCAGCATCTTGGCTGCTCAGCTGCCAAGATGTAACCACCTCCCACCACTCATCCTGATGGGTGGGGGCAGGTAGACCAACCAAGTATGATAGTTTCAAGATCCCATACTGAGTGATACGTATTTCAATCACGGACCCACCTTTCATCAGGCATCAATAAAGGAACATATAATTACTTGGTCCAATCAGATTTAAATTGTTTTTTTTAAAGTCAGTGGAGAAAAATAGTATTTTAATTGGGATTTCATTAGACTGATTGACTAGTAGGGATTTCAGAGTCCCCAATATTTATTTAACAACAAGGCATTTTATCACATGGAATTTGCTACCTTAACTGTGGAAAGTTTTTAGAAGATTTCGTGACTGCTTTTGTTGGTGTTGTTGTTGTTCATAGAGGTACTTTTCCTCTAGGCTGTAGTTATTGGGAATCTCTTTCCTATTTTCCTATTATCCCTTCACATTTCATGCATTGGGTTTAAGTTCTCTCTTTTCCCATTGCTGTTCAAGCCAGTGCATAAGTCTTGGGGGTATACTCGGGGATATAGTCATTTCATTGCTTTTTTTTTTTTTAATACCCTGCTACCCTTATTTTCCCTTTTTATAATTTTTCTCATTATTTTGCTTTTACATGTATATTTTTGGGAACTGCTTGAACATAGCAGAGTTTATGTCATGCATACATTTATATTCATATATGCATTCATATCACTACTGTCAAGAATTCATTTTCTTTTTGGACCCCAAAGGAAGAGTCTTGGGGCAGGGGATCTTTGTAATGTAAAGACACAGTTCTCAAGCTGGGCTGGGATATGCAGCAGTGTTCAAGGAAAAAAGGTGAATTCTGATGAAAACAAGTCATATTTTCTGGCATGTTAATTTTCATTGCTGATATTGAGGATATCAGTTTATATTTTAAAAGAAATAATATATTAAAATGAAAGATTTTCAAGAATTTTAAAAGTTCAATATAAACCTTATTAGGGCTTGTGAAAAAAAATAAAGAAATTCATTTCCCACACCTCAAAGCTTCCTCTTACTTAGATTCTTTTATTCACAATGAAGCAGAAGTTTCATGATCTCAAGAGATAGAGACCAACTCTGCCCTTTCCCAAAGGCAGAATTTCTTTGGAAATGAAAGTGGTCTGAATTGCTGAGCTGACATAGTTCCCGTGGTCCTTAGAGGTATTCGAAAGGGTTTGTCACAACCTGTCGGCAAGCACCATGGGTGTAACTGAAAAATGGCTTTAAAGAGCAGAGAGGTTCTGATACCTGTTATCTTTCTATAAGGTAAGAGAGGTCATCTTAAATGACATCCAATCATAACTTATCATGACTCTAAAAGAAGCACAAATCAGAAAATAAAGATAATCTCTAAAATAAAAAGGATTTTAGCAAATAAACATTTGCAGAAATTATTTATTCCCTTTATGTAGCTATCCTTTAAGAGAGAGATTGTCTTAGTTTGGGTTTCTCCAAAAGTCATCTCTGACACAGGCATTTGGATGCTAGTAGTTTATCTGAAAGGAGATGTTGGGAAACATGTAAGAGAACTGGGGAGTTAGGCAGTGAAAATAGAAAAGCCAATAAATAGCATGCTAATGAGTAAATTTCCACTAAGGCAACTCTGGCTCACACCCACCGGGGTTCTCTGAAAGACTGTGTGTTAATTTGGTTCTGCAAGAAGCAGATCCCAAGATGGAATCAGATGTACCAGAAGGAGAAAATGCAGTACCACTGGCATAGAATTTTGAGGGTACTAGATCAAGAGGGCTAGAACGTAAGATTGGAAAAATAAGAATTTATTGACTTGGGAACATTTTCTTGTGACATGGGATTTAACATCTGCAAGGACCCCAGGGAATGGGACAAACTTTCTGCTAGGGTGGTTCTTAGAAGCTTAGAAAATGTGATGACCAATATTGAGTGAAGTATAAGTGCCTGCCTTGCCCTGGTAGAAGGTAGAGGAAGAAACAAAGTGGGAATTCTGGCACAGGTATACTTTGTGAGGTTAGAAAACCCATCAGAGGATTATGCTTCACAGGAGGGTCCAGGGGACACAATTTTTATCAAGGCCATCAGGAATGCACAGGTAAGAGGGGCACAGAACCACTGAGAAGTGGTGGCTGTCCTCTGCAGGCCAGGGTTGATGGTAGGAGATACAATCACAGAGCTTTAATAGACATGAGAATGATGTGGTCCCTCTATAGTAAAGGCCAGATGGCAGCACTTAATCAGCAGAAGCCAGGAGGTCACAATTACTATCATGGAAGTTTGACACACAAGGAGTTGTGGAGATGGTTAAAAGAGCTCGGGATCCTTAGGGGCAAAAAAGGTGGGCAGCCTACAAGGATGTTGCTAAACATATAACAAAAATGAAAATGGAAGGGAGGGAGGGAGGGAGGGAGGGAGGAAGGAAGGAGGGAAAGAAATAGAGGATGAATGAATGAGTGAATGAATGAATCAGAGAGCAGGAGATTACTGAGGGTGTTCACCCCAATAAAAAGGCCTGATCCCAGAACTGAACCAATTTTCATTTAGAAGTTCATTAGCTGAAGAGGATGCCACGTCCCCAGGAAGAAGAACCTAGTGATACTACGGCAAATATAAATTATAATGATTCTCTGAGTCTTCCCCCATAGTGACGGATGGCTATTTATTCTGGTGACTGTACGTTGGAGAAATGGAAGTGCCTAGATGTTTTGAGAACTATTGGACACAGAGCCTGATCTGGTGTCGGTAGCTGGTGACCCGAAGAGCATCATGGCCCCTCTGTTTGAGAGGGGGCTTGTGAGAACCAGGTATGAAGTCCTGGCTAATATCTGGCTCCCAGTGGACTCACTGGATTCAGGAACCCACCTAGTTCTTGTTTCCCCTGTTCTGGAGTGTATAATTGAAATTGATATGCTTCACAGTTGGAATAATCCCTACACTGGGTCTTTGGTTTGTAGGATAAGAGCTACTATGGTGGACAAGAACAAGTAGATACCTGGCCAAGATAGTAAATCAAAAGAAATAACACATCCTTGGAGGCATGGTAGTGCCACCATTAAATAAAGACCTAGAGGATGCAGGGGTGGTAGTAATCATATCTCTGTTTAATACGCCAGTCTTGCTCCTGCAGAAACCAGATGGATCCTGAAGAATAAATGACTTCATTGGCATAACCAATTCACTGAAGGCATAACCAAGTAGAAGCCTCAACTGCAGCTGCTATGCCAGACATGAATTGTAGCTAGAGCAGATTAATAAGCCTTCAAATCCATGGTATGTAAGATTGATATGACAGATGTGTTATTTTCCATTCTAATTAGAAAAAAGGATTAGAAAGACTTTGTATTTATGTAGGACAGACAACCAATTTCATAAGGTCTGCTGGATCATCTGGCTGAAGAGGGAAGATTTTGCCTCAAGGCTGTATTAACTCTCCCATCCTGTCATGATATATTAATAAAAGATCAGGATGACCCAAACATCCATCACACAGATTGTCACGGATAAAATATATTAATGATCTCATGTTGTTCATATAGGATGAACAAAAGGTGACTAATTTGCTTGGAAGACACATAAGCTGCAGAGGATGGGATATAAACCTTACGAAGGTTCAGGAACACTGTCACCAGTTAAGTTTTTAGTGGTCCAGGGAAAAGGATTATGACCTCCAAAGTAAGAGGCAAATCAATGATTCTCCTCTCCTCTAACATAAAGAAAGCAGCACAGCACCTGTTAGACCTCTTCAGAATAAGAAAACATCACATTCCACACCTGGGATACTGTTCTAGCCCATTTACTGAGATAGCCATCTTTGAGTGGGGCCTGGAGCAGGAAGGGGCTCTGCAGCCAGCCCTAAAAGCAGCTCAAGCAGCCCTGCCACTTTAGCCATACAATCAGAAGACCTTATGGTGTTGGAGGTGTCTGTGGTGTGAAAAGACCTCATACAGAGCTTATGGCAGCCGCAGGGCAAGAATCGTAACTCAGGTCCCTGGGATTCTGGAGGAAGGCCATGCCATCTGCAGCAGAGAATTATATGACTTTTGAGAAACAGCATCTGGAATATTGCCCTGGTAAAGACAGAACACTTAACTATGAGGTGTCAATTGATCATGCCACTGGAACTGTCCATTACAAGTTGAATTTCACTGGACCCACCCAGTCATAAAGTCAGATGGGCACAGCAGTAGTCCATTGGAAGATGGAAGGCGTACATTCAGGATTGAGCCCAAGCAGAATCAGTGGACATGAGTAACTACACTAGTAGGTAGCCCAGACTCCCACATCACCCACCTTAATTGCACTAACTCACACCTATGGTCATATTGGGGCAGGGTGTCCCATATAATCAGCTGATGCAGAAGAAAAAGCCCAAGCTTAGTTTATGGAAGGGTCAGCTTGGTATATGTATGCAAGCCAAAAATGGATGGCAGCTCTATTATAGACATATTCTGGGGGCCTTGAAAGACAGTGGGCAGGGGATTAACCTTCTCAATGGGTGGAGCTGTGAGCAATGTATCTGATTTTCCACTTTATGTGAAAAGAGAAGTAGCCCAAAGTGAGAACAAGTACAGATTTTTAGACAGTGGTCAATGACTTTGCTGTTTGGTCAGGGGCTTGGAATAAAAAGGATTAGAAGATTGGAGACAAGGAGGTCTGGTTAGATGCAATGGGCATGGAACGTGAAGATTTTTTTTCACATGCTAACATCTGCTAGAAAGCATCCATCATGGAAGACACGCTGAAAAACCAAGTAAACAAAATGAATTACCAAGTAGACTTAACTAGTTGACATTACTTAGCTTTTGTTATCAGTAACTTCAGACTGGCACTTAGTACCCAGTAGTGTAGTGGCCAGTAGCACAAAGCTACATATGAGCCCAAAATGTGGTTACCTACTTCCCAAAACTACTAGCTCCTGCTACCTCTTGATATCCAATCTGCCAGCAATAGTGAGAAGCACTGAACCTCTGATACAGCCCTATTGCTTGAGGAAACCACCTTAGTGTCAAGGTGATGACATGGGGCCCTTTCATTCCAAAAGGGATAGATATATTTTCTGGGTATAGGTTTGCCATTGCAGCCCACAGAGTCTCAGCTAGCACCATTAACCAGGGCATATGGAATGCCTGATCCACAGGCATGGACACCCACAAAGCAGAGCATCCATTCAGGGTCCTCAGTCATAGCAAAGGAGATGCAGAGGTGGAGATCAAGAGCTGTATCCTCATGATAGCTGGAAGAACATAACTCAGAACTCTCCCACTGAGGGGAGAGAAAGCTGGGGTATTTTCCACCAACTACAGTCCATCACTGGCTCAGGAGTCCTCCTGGGGCACCAGCTCGTCCTGCCCTGTTTATGGACCAAGCACTCATCCATAGCTATTTGAATGCTCTCAAGCAAAGAGACACACAGAAAGATATCCATATGCCTGGAAACTGCCTGTGACTTCCAGGGAAGGTTGAGGAGATATAAGTAGGGCATCACAGGCATTTTCTATATGTTCATAAAATCTTGGAGTAATTTATTATGTTCCAGGATGGCAAATTCAGTCATATTCCAAGTTGGATGTGCAGAGAAAACATCCATTTTTGGCTGCATAGTCTTTAACTGTCTCTTCGTGAGACAACAACTGCGTAATATTATTTTCTATAAAAAGAATAAAAAAATAATTCAGCCTTTCCAGTGGCAGAGTTTGCTTAGGAGGGCTTGGGAGGTGAAGAACATGTAATTGGGAGGACCCAAGGTCATCCTGTCATAAAATGTGTCCTTTGGCATGGAAGTATATGGATGGGAGACATGTAAGCAAGAGACTATAAATCATATAAATTTATCCCACCCAATGCAAACTAAAGGTGTCCCCAACTCAGCTTCTCCTATGCTTGATCTCAGAAATGCCCACAGCCAGCCCAACACCACCCAACTGAAGGTGGCGTATGAGGGAGTGTAAGTCAAAGTGCAAACGGACAGGATTCTTAATCTTTTGGAACTATGATGTCTTACTTTCTAAAATGTTACAAAACAAATGACCATGGATCCATTTCTAGAACCCCTCCAAGGATCTTGGAAGGGGCCTGTGCAAGTGAGGCACCCTTGGTTTTGAGCTTCCTCATCTTCCTGAAAACCCACAGCTCTCTGGAAATATATTTGATATATCCAATCTGTTCTGTTTCCTGATTCCTAATTCAGGACCCACTTTGAGTGCTAGTCCTTTGGAAGTCTTTCCTGATCCTCAAAGCCTGGGTGGGTTTCCTCCCATAGGAATTGAACTTGCCAGTTCAATTTTGTGTCTTAACCTCCAACTCTCACTCTCTCAGCAACCATGATTACACCCAAAATTCACTCCCTCCCCATTTCTCCAGGGACCACAAATCTTTGAGGTCAGGGCCCATGTTTTTTTCATCATGTAGTACCCAGCCTGGCATATAGGAGATGATCAAAAAATATTTGATGAATTAATAAACAAATGGAACAATGGCAGGAGGGAGAAGGCATCTACTTCAGTGATTTCCTGAGAAAACTCACTTCTTGACAGAGCCACCCAATAGGAAAAATCCTGCTAGAATACAGACAGCCCTTCTCTATGATGGTTCCCTCTTTTCCCTTTCCAGACATCCTTCTGTAACTATTTCTGACAGGTATCAAAGTATTCCTCTAAAACTGCCAGTGTAGGAAACTTATGACTGTCCCCAAAGAAGAATCTCTTAAATCTTAAAAATTTTAACCATATAGCCTCTTCTTGTCAACCATTATGAATTATAAGGAGAGACAAATTATAGTACGGAGAAAGAGAGGTTTGGATTCTAATTCTGGCATAATCTCCATTATAGCTCATTACTATCACCTTTCAGTGTTTAATTCTTGGAAGATCACCTCCACCTGTCATTATATTAGCATATTTTTGAAGACTATAAGTGTAATTAGGACTATAGAAGAGCACAAGAATGGTGTCTATCTCTGCAATCAGAGATTTGGATTAAAAACAAATGTGACTTCACTGTTTCTTATCCAGCGGCAGGGGCTGAGAAGCTCTGGAGGAGAAAACCAAACTCAGCTCTTCTCACTAACGTCACTTTCCACTACCTGTCTGGCCATGCAAAGTTGATTATCTTTTATTGCTGACAATGCTTTGTGGACTTTACATTCACAAATGTCTCTGGACGGGCTTTGAATTGTCCTTTTGTTCTTGATATATTTCTGTGGTTAACAACAGCTATGGGAGAAAGTCTATGATCAACCTTGACTTTCAATGACAAATATTGACATTTTGTAAACAAACACAAAAGGGGGAAATGTTGGTGTAGGGAAAATATTTGAAGTCAGTGGACCTGAATTTGGATCTTGATTGTGTGCCCTTAGATATGTTTCTGAGCCCTAATTTCTTCATCTACATAGTTTTGATAATAAAAATAACTCATCATGAATTTGTGAAAATTGTCAGATAATGAAGGTGAAAGGTGATCTATAAAATGTAAAGTGTCAAAAAAAATTAGCCTTGATTTCAGATGTCATATTTTGTGTTGTACATAACATGCCCAGAAAAGCTATGTAAAGGTTTATTTGAAAGTTCACTATTTAGAAAATGTAATCATTTTGCGAAATAAAGGGGGACGTCTGATGGGTCCTGAACTGATTAAGGCCAGGTGTACTTAGAGAGAATGTCTCCAATTAATTAAAAGGAAGAAGGCCTTTGAGTGATGAAAATGACTGAGTTAATATGAAAAACTAGCCAGAAGCCCTTAAAGTACAAATGGGCATGTAGTTTTAGAAGAAGTCTGGAAGAAAAAAATTGGGAAAAAAAGATCTATTTAACTTTATCAGAAATCTGTGCAAAGTGGATAGATTAAATTAAAAAGTGTTACATGTTTCTTGTTGGCCATCAACATGATATTTGTCGTTGACACAATAACACAGTAAATTTAATGTGGCTCATTTGTCTGAAAAGGAAAATCTTATCTTTTGTTTGGAAAATAGAAGCAAGCTGAATCCTGATCTGTGTTATTTCACTGTCTAGTGGTGTGTACTTGAGGTTTCTGGAGCAAAAGCTTTGTTACTAAATACCTGGCAGAATCGCACTGCTGGGGTTAATGATCAAAAGGTGGAATAAAGTCTTCTGTATGGTATCTCAGAATATTAACCCAGAATTACTTTTGTTCTCAAGAAATATAATTCAGTTCAAGAAACATTAATTAAGACTTATTACAGGTAAAGGGACCCTCAAGATGGTGGAGGAGAAGATGTGGAGATCACCTTCCTCCCCACAAATACATCAAAAATACATCAACATGTGGAACAGCTCCTGCAGCACACCTACTGAATGCTGGCAGAAGATCCCAGACTTCTCAAAAGGCAAGAAAATCCCCACGTACATTGCCATGTGACTGACAGGGTCTTCTGGCCTGTTGTCAGGCTTGAGCCTCTGAGGCGGAAGAGACGAGTTCAGGATATTGGACCACCACAGACCTCCTGGCCCCAAGTAATATCAATCAGTGAGAGCTCTCCCAGGGATCTCCGTCTCAACGCTAAGACCCAGCTCCACCCAACGGCCAACAAGCTCCAGTGCGGGACGCTCCATGCCAAACAACTAGCAAGACAGGGACACAACCATACCCATTAGCAGAGAGGCTGCCTAAGATCATATTAAGTTCACAGACACCCCAAAACACACTGCGAGATGTGGCCCTGCCTACCAAAAAGACAAGATCCAACCACACCCACCAGAACACAGGCACCAGTCCCCTCCTCCAGGAAGCCTACACAAGCCACTGAACCAACCTTACCCATTGGGAGCAGACACCAAAACCAATGGGAACTATGAACCTGAAGCCTGCAAAAAGGAGGCCCCAAAGAGAGTAAGTTAATTAAACGAACAAAAATTACATACAAAGAAAAAATAATAAAAGCAGCAAGGGAAAAACAACAAATAACATACAAAAGAATCCCCATAAGGTTAACAGCTGATCTTTCAGAAGAAACTCTGCAAACCAGAAGGGACTGGCAGGACATATTTAAAGTGATGAAAGGGAAAAACCTACAACCAAGATTACTCGAACCAGCAAGGATCTCATTCAGATTTGACAGAGAAATTAAAACCTTTACAAACAAGCAAAAGTTAAGAGAATTCAGTACCACCAAACCAGCTTTACAACAAATGTGAAAGGAACTTCTCTAGGCAGGAAACAAAAGAGAAGGAAAAGACCTACAAAAACAAACCCAAAACAATTAAGAATATGATAATAGGAACATACATATTGATAATTACCTTAAATGTAAATGGATTAAATGTTCCAACCAAAAGACACAGGCTCACTGAATGGATACAAAAACAAGACCCGTGTATATGCTGTCTACAAGAGACCCACTTCAGACATAGGGACACATACAGACTGAAAGTGAAGGGATGGAAAAAGATATTCCATGCAAATGGAAATCAAAAGAAAGCAGGAGGAGCAATTCTCATATCAGACAAAATTGACTTTAAAATAAAGACTATTACAAGAGACAAAGAAGGACACTACATAATGATCAAGGGATCAATCCAAGAAGATAACAATTGAAAATATTTATGCACCCAACATAGGAGCACCTCAATACATAAGGCAAATGCTAACATCTATAAAAGGGGAAATCAACAATAACAAAATCATAGTAGGGGACTCTAACACCCCACTTTCACCAACAGACAGATCATCCAAAATGAAAATAAATAAGGAAACACAAGCTTTAAATGATACATTAAACTAGATGGACTTAATTTATGTTTATAGGACACTCCATCTAAAAACAACAGAATACACTTTCTTCTCAAGTGCTCATGGAACATTCTCCAGGATAGATCATATCTTGGGTCACAAATCAAGCCTTGGTAAACTTAAGAAAATTGAAATCATATCAAGTATCTTTTCCTATGAGACTAGATATCAATTACAGGAAAAACCTGTAAAAAATACAAACACATGGAGGCTAAACAATACACTACTAAATAACCAACAGATCACTGAAGAAATCAAAGAGGAAATCAAAAAATACCTAGAAAGAAATGACTATGAAAACATGACAACCCAAAGCATATGGAATGAGGAAAAAGCAGTTCTAAGGGGAAGTTTATAGCAATACCATCCTACCTGAAGAAACAAGAAAAATCTCAAATAAACAACCTAACATTACACCTAAAGCAATTAGAGAAAGAAGAACAAAAAAACCCTCAAAGTTGGCAGAAGGAAAGAAAGCATAAAGATCAGATCAGAAATAAATGAAAAAGAAATGAAGTAAACAATAGCAAAGA
>NC_041229.1:38032947-38073172 GCF_002837175.3 Physeter macrocephalus
TAGAAAATATGAACAGACCAATCAGAAGCACTGAAATTAAAACTGTGATTAAAAATCTTCCAACAAACAAAAGCCCAGGACCAGATGGCTTCACAGGCGAATTCTATCAAACATTTAGAGAAGACCTAACAGCTATCCTTCTCAAACTCTTCCAGATTATAGCAGAGGGAGGAGCACTCCCAAACTCATTCTATGAGGCCACCATCACCCTGATACCAAAACTAGACAAAGATGTTACAAAAAAAGAAAATTACAGACCAATATTACTGATGAATATAGATGCAAAAATCCTCAACAATATACTAGCAAGCAGAGTCCAACAGCACATTTAAAGGATCATACACCATGATCAAATGGGGTTTATCCCAGGAATGCAAGGATTCTTCAATATATACAAATCAATCAATGTAATACAACATATTAACAAACTGAAGGGTAAAAATCATATGATAATCTCAATAGATGCAGAAAAAGCTTTTGACAAAATTCCACACCCATTTATGATAAAAATTTCCAGAAAGTAGGCATAGAGGGAAACTACTTCAACATAATAAAGGCCATAGATGAGAAACCCACAGCCAATATCGTTCTCAATGTTAAAAAACTGAAACCATTTCCTCTAAAATCAGGAACAAGACAAGGATGCCCATTCTCACCGCTATTATTCAACATACTTTTGGAAGTTTTAGCCACAGAAATCAGAGAAGAAAAGGAAATGAAAGGTATCCACATTGGAAAGGAAGAAGTAAAGCTGTCACTGTTTGCTGATGACATGATACTATACATAGAGAATCCTAACGATGCTACCAGAAATCTACTAAAGCTAATCAATGAATCTGGCAAAGTAGCAGGATACAAATTTAATGCACAGAAATCTCTTGCATTCCTATACACAAAGGATGAATAATCTGAAAGAGAAATTAAGTAAACACTCCCTTTTACCACTGCAACCAAAAGAATAAAATACCAAGGAATAAACCTACCTAAGGAGACAAAAGACCTGTATGCAGAAAACTATAACTGATGAAAGACATTAAAGATGATACAAACAGATGGAGAGATATACCATGTTCTTGGATTGGAAGAATCAACATTGTGAAAATGACTATACTACCCAAAGCAATCTACAGATTCAATGCAATCCCTATGAAACTACCAATGGCATTTTTCACAGAACCAGAACAAAAATTTTCACAATATGTGTGGAAACACAAAAAACCCTGAATAACCAAAGCAATCTTGAGAAAGAAAAATGGAGCTGGAGGACTCAGGCGCCCAGACTTTAGACTATACTACAAAGCTACAGTAATCAAGACAGTATGGTCCTGGCACAAAAACAGAAATCTAGATCAATGGAACAGGATAGAAAGCCCAGAGATTAACCCATGCACATATTGTCACCTTATCTTGATAAAGGAGGCAAGCATATACAATGGAGAAAAGACATCCTCTCCAATAAGTGGTGCTGGGAAAACTGGACAGCTACATGTAAAAATTAAATTAGAAGACTCCCTAACACCATACACAAAAATAAACTCAAAATGGATTAAAGACCTAAATGTAAGGGCAGACACTATCAAACTCTTAGAGGAAAACATAAGTAGAACACTCTTTGACATAAATCACAGCAAGATCCTTTTTGACCCACCTCCTAGAGTAATGGAAATAAAAACAAAAATAAACAAATGGGACCTAATGAAACTTAAAAGTTTTTGCACAGCAATGAAAACCATAAACAAGATGAAAAGACAACTCTCAGAATGGGAGAAAATATTTGCAAATGAAGCAACTGACAAAGGATTAATCTAGGAAATATACATGTAGCTCAATATCAAAAAAACAAACAACCCTATCCAAAAATGGGTAGAAGACCTAAATAGACACTTCACCAAAGAAGACATACAGATGGCCAAGAGTCAGATGAAAAGATGTTCAACATCCCTAATTATTAGAAATGCAAATCAAAACTACAATGAGGTATCACCTCACACCGGTTAGAATGGTCATTATCAAAAAAATCTAGAAACAATAATAGCTGGAAAGGGTGTGGTGAAAGGGAACCCACTGTTGGTGGGAATGTAAATTAATACAACCACTATGGAGAACAGTATGGATATTCCTTAAAAAACTAAAAATAGAACTACCATATGACCCAGCAATCCCACTACTGGGCATATACACTGAGAACACCATAATTCAAAAAGATACATGTACCACAATGTTCATTGCAGCTGTATTTACAATAGCCAGTACATGGAAGCAACCTAAGTGTCCATCCACAGATGAATGGATAAAGAAGATGTGGCACATACATACAATGGAATATTACTCAGCCATAAAAAGAAATGAAATTATTTGTAGTGAGGTGGATGGACCTAGAGTCTGTCATGCAGAATCAAGTAAGTCAGAAAGAGAAAAACAAATACCGTACGCTAACACATATATATGGAATCTAAAAAAAAAAAAGGTTCTGATGAACTTAGTGCCAGGACAGGAATAAAGACACACAAGTAGAGAATGGACTTGAGGACATTGGAAGGGGGAAGGGTAAGCTGGGAGGAAGTGAGAGAGTCGCATTGACATATATACACTACCAAATGTAAAATAGATAGCTAGTGGGAAGCACCTGCATAGCAGGGGGAGATCAGCTCGGTGCTTTGTGACCACCTAGAGGGGTGGGATAGAGAGGGTGGGGGGAGACACAGGAGGGAGGGGATATATGTATACATATAGCTGATTCACTTTGCTATACGTTAGAAACTAACACAACATTGTAAAGCAATTATACTCCAATAAAGTTGTTAAAAAAAAACTTATTACATGTCAGGGAGTGTTCTACGCTCTGAGAGTATAAAGATGAATAAAGAATATGCTCCTAATTTTGTTGTGAATTTCATTCTTGCAAATTTTCTGCTATCCCTCTGGTCCACCCTTCTTTTAGTCATTTTCACGGTCTGCTTTCGTACCTCATGGAAGTATGGCCAGAACTAAAAAACAGACAGGAAGAAGTTAGTCTTTGAATTTTAGAAGTTGAGGTCCCAAGCAAATGGAAGGACTTGGGATAAACAACAGAAGAGCATGCTGGAGGGAACTCCATTCATGCTTCCTCTGTCTTATTGGTTACTCTTCCCATTAATGTCCTGTGAAGGCTACAGTAACATCCAGAGCATGGACTGACTGGTTAGTACCACCTTTTTCCTGAGACTCTGTTCTATCCCCATGGACTGACTCATTTGGAGATCTTTGTTCAACATCTCAGGACACAAATATCCTTCTGAGTTGGAAGCTGGTACTCTTGACATCTAGGGGAATGGTGGTGAGATGGGAAATATGGTGAGACTGCTAACAGTCTCACACCCACTGTTAAACGCTCACACCCACACAACACACATATCTGCCCTCAGTTTAATCGGGCATGCATGCTTGCCCAGCTAGAGAGCCAGAGATTATAGATTATAGATTCCCTATAGCTGGATAAATCCATGTGTTTAGGATGTGAGCAGTCATACCAGACTTTTATACGGAATTGTAACATTGTGTATATGCTCCACCCGTCTTGCCCTTTCCATGGGCTGTAAAGTGTTAACTTGGCAAGTACTTACTTGGCGAGACCCAGATCCAGCCCTGTGGCTAGAATAACACCTGAGGATGGCAGAGCAGAAAGAAAGAAGAAACCTGGGTCCTTGAAGCATCTTTTCCGACTGCACTGCTCACTGTTAGACTATTTCTCTTCTATTTAAGCTACAATGATTGATGGTGTTATTTTTTATAGAAACCTAGCCTTTCCCTTAAAACAGAAAGAAAAGCCCACTTCACCTGTATTTGCTTGTGTAAGAATGAATGCAACCAGCTTGAGGTGTCTACTAGAGGTACTGACAATTTATTAGAGGAAAGACATAAGCAAACAGGAGAATCACCTCCCATGGCTGAAAAGTGCGGAGACAAGTTAGGTATTACAGATCCAGAGGGTAAAGGGCCAGGGTATGGCTGGGTTGAGTGAGACTCAATGTCTCTACAATTTGTACAATTCTGGGCAAACACTGATAAATTCATGCTGCCTGGGCTTTCTTTTTATTATTCTTCTTTTCTTTCTTTTTATTTCATTAGCACTCTTTCTTCAGGAAAAAGACAACATAATTAATTTGATATGATTGCAGTCTAGGCATGCCCCATTACCACCAAGATTATATGATCACACATGGATGTTCTCAGACAATTTTAGCCCCAGAGTTGAGCCTACTCTTGTTTCACTCTCAGAAGGTAATCAAATTGCCATATTCCTGTGAAGGGAAAGCAAAAAAACCTCAGCTTTGTAAAGTGCTGAAGGTTTTACTATACAAGACTGGATCGCAAAACTGAATATTGTTGTTGGCAGAGGATGAGAACATAGTCACAAGAAAATGGAGCATTTCTTGTGTGAAAAATGTGCCACACTCTGTCTCCCTTTTCACCCTCTCTTCGATCCCCGCATTGAACATTATCTTAGTGATACATTTGGCTGGTGGTTGAATCTTTGTGCCTGATGATGTTTTGAGGCTTAATCCAGCTAAATCTGGAGACAGCCTACTAGCCTCTGACAAATTTTTGTTTTTCACGACACGTAACCTCAAAAGCTTAGCAGTCAACAGAAGGCAGCAAATTCTTCATTCTCCAGCAAGTTTTAAAAAATAAACTGAAATGAAACCTAGAGGGAATAACAAGTGCTCAAAATTTCACTCCCAATCCCTACTTGCCTGTGAATTTTGAGGGAAGTTAACTAAACAACCTACCTCCCTTGCTGCTTTCTACACTAACTTAAGACAAAGCAAAGCAACACACTTTTTGTATTTTGAAATAAACATAGTTTCACAGTAAGTTGTAAAGATAGTACAGAGTGATTACTTGTATGCCTCACCTATTTCCCCCACTGGTTACATCTACAATATCAAAACCAGGAAATTGACATTGATACAGTGTGTGTGTGGTTCAATGTCATCTTATCACATGTGTAGTTTCATGTGACCACCACTGGGATCAAGATACAGAACTGCTTCCTCATGATAAAAGCCTCCCTGGCACTACTCCTTTCCAGTTACATCCACTCATATTCCCCCACCTTTCCTAAACCCTGACAGCCACTAATTTGTTCCCCATCTCTTTAATTATGTCTTTTCAAAAATGTTATATAAATGCAATCAGAGGCCATTTACATTTAATATAACTATTGATATGTTAGGCCTTAAATTTGCCATTTTTTTTCCTGTTTGTTTCCTCTATTTTTAATTTCTCTGTTTTATTTCTCCTGCCTTCCTGTGGGTTACTTGAACAGATTTTAGAATTCTCTTTTGATTTATCTATAGTATTTTTGGATATATCTCTTTGTACAGATTTTTTAATGATGCCTGTAAGCATTATATTATACACATATATAACTCATCACAACCAACTGATGTCAACATTTTGCCAGTTTGAATAAAGTGTAGAAATATTACCTTCCTTTAAGTTCCTTTACATTCTCCCATTTACAATTTAATTGTCTTAAATATTTTCTTTACATGTATTGAATACCACATCAAACAATGTTATAATTTTTGCTTCAATCATCAAACACAATTTAGAAAATTCAACAGAAGGACATTTATTGAATTTATCCATATTTTAAATCTTTCTGTTGTTTTTTTTTCTTCTTCCTTCCAGATGTTCAAAGATATTTTTAATCTTTTTTTTTTTTTTTCTGTTTCAAGAACTTTCTTTAGCCATTCCTTTAGGATAGGTCTGTGGTGAAAATTCTTTTATATTTTCCGTATCTGAGGAAGCCTTGATTTCCCATTCACTTCCAAAGAATATTTTCCCTAGATATAAAATTCTGGGTTGATATTTTTTTCCTGAACTTGAAGAATATCGTGCCACTTCCTTCCATCCCCAATGGTTTCTCATGAGAACTCCATTGTCACTGGAACTGTTTTTCCCCTATAGGTTATGTATCATTTCTCTATGGGTGATTTTTTTTTTCCCCCATGGGTGTTTTTAATACTATTGTCTTCAGTGTTCAGAAGTTTGAGTATGAAGGATCTTGTGGATTTGTTTTAATTTATCCTGTTAGGAGTTTGTTCAGCTTCTTGAATCTGTAAGTTTATGTTTTTTGCCAAATTTGTGAAATTTTCAGCCATTCTTTCTTTTGTTTTAATATCCTAATTTTGCTAAGTTAGTCCTTTAGGATTTTTTTCCCTATGAGTTGGGACTTCTTATTTATTTTTTACTTTACTGAGATATAATTGACAAAAAACATTGTGTAACTTTAAGGTGTACAACATGTTGATTTGATATACTTATATATCACAGTATGATTACCACCAGAGTATAACCATAATTTCTTGAATAATTTTTTTTTTTTTGCGGTACGCGGGCCTCTCACTGTTGTGGCCTCTCCCATTGAGGAGCACGGGCCCTGGACGCGCAGGCTCGGTGGCCATGGCTTATGGGCCCAGCCACTCCACAGCATGTGGGATCTTCCCAGACCGGAACACGAATCCGTGTCCCCTGCATCGGCAGGCAGACTCTCAACCACTGCACCACCAGGGAAGCCCCTCTTGAATACTTTTTCATCCTTATCTCTTTCTGCCCTCTTTGTGCCTAAAAACACAAATGTTAGATCCCTCAGGTCCTTCAGGTTTTGTTCACTTTTCCCTTGGTTTATTTTCCTTCTGTTGTTCAGATTGGGTATTTTCTATTGTGTTATCTTCAAGTCCATTGGTTCTTTCCTTTGTCCTCTCCTTCCACTGTTGAGCCCATTTATTTTTTACTGTGATTATTGTATTTTGCAGTTTTAAAATTTCTGTTTACTTCTTCTATATATCTTTTCTTCCTTTGCTGACACTTTCTCTTTTTTCATTTGTTCCAAACATGTTCATAATTGCTCACTGAAGCATTTTTATGATGTCTTCTTTAGAAGTCTATTCAGATAATTCCAACATCTGTTTTCTTGGTGCTGGTACATGTTGTTTACTTTTTCTTGTTTAAGTTGAGAGTTTCCTGGGCTTTGGTATGAGTGACTTTCTTATTGAAACCTGGACATTTTGAGTATTTGTCATGAAATTCTGCATCTTCTTTAAATCTGTTGCTGTAGTAGGCCTCTTCTGACACTACTCTGACAGAAGACGGTAGGGGTGCTCATCATTACTGCCATGTGGGAGTGAAAGCCCAAGTTCTCCGCTTGGCCTCTTCTGATACTACCCCAGCAGGGAGAAGTAGGAGGGCCTTGTTAGCCCTGGTTGGGGTCCCCATGTGGCCTCCTATGTGGGGGAGACATTGTCACTAGATGGATATGAAAGTCCTGGCTCTCCACTCTGTCGTCTCTGACACCACCGGGTGGGAGGTGGGGTAGAAGCCTTGTTATAACTTTGTTGTAACCAAGCAAGAGGGGCTGTAACCTAGCCAAGCTAGGTTCCCCACTCGGCCTTAGGTAATGCGGGTGACGCTGTGGGTTTTTCCATAGTGTTTGGCTGTGAGAGAACAATTTTTCTCTAAAATTTTTCTGTCTTCCTGGGGTGCCCCTTTCCTGGTCTTTGGCTCAAGACAGCAGCCTTTCCTTGGGACTTTTGTTATTTCACCCATTAACATTTCCAGGCTGCCACTTTCTTCAGCTTCATGTCTGAGATATGTGAGGCACAGAGAAAGCCCAGAAAACTCACTGCCATGATCCAAGGTGCCCTGCCAGACGGCCTTTTCACTCCACCTTTGAGTCTTCTTGTATTTGTTTTACATACAATGTCCAGTGTTTGCAACTATACTTAGCAGGAGGAATAGAGAGAAGTGTATCTACCCACTCATTTGTTTTCACCCTTAATATTTCCATAGCTAATAATAATGACAATGGCTGCCATGTTTTGAGTTGTATCTACGTGACCAGCACCATCTAATTCATTTAATTCTCACAGTATTCCTATGAGGAAAGCATAATAGTTACTCTTTCCATTTTATACATAAAGGAACTGAAACTCAGAAATAATCAAGTAAACCTTTAGAACAGTGTCTAGCACACATACTAATAAAGGTTAGGGAAAATAATAATAATAATTATTATTATTAATACTTTAGAGTTGTTAATGTGTCTGATGGACACAACTTTTAAGTGGAGATTTAAAAATCCAACACAGGACAGTCTAAGCTGATGCTCATAAACTCTATGTTCTAATTTCTCTCAATCTGAGTGCAACCATTTAGATCAAGCAGTTTCTGCTGCATCCCAATTTATATTTTTATCCCTCTCCCTATTTCACTGCCACTATTTTCTTTCTTTCACTTTCTCTAGAGGTACAGTTCCCAAATTTCTCTCCATTTATAGCTTAATAATAAAATAACCAACTTGCATATACTTACGTATAAGATTGAAAAAGTGATTTTATATTTATTACATTTAATATTTATTTGAAACCTCATAACAATCTCATAGGCACGTATTAATTACCACTCTACTTTAAAACTGAAGTTCAGAGGAATTCAGGGACTGGCTCAAGGTCACATGGTTAGGGAGTGGTTGAGATAGGACTCGACCCCAGTGCTATTTCCACCATCCTATGCTGCATCTGCAGCCACACCACACTTTCACATCTTCCATGTAGTTCTACATGCTCATAGCTTACCTCCCTTTGGACCACCTAGCAGAACGTAAAGGTCTTGGAGGAGAGGAGAAGGGAGGGAAAGGGCCCAGCAAATGAAGAGGTGCCTCTATACTTATGGATCTCCTCTAAGGACTATTGGCCCATGAAGACATGTTGGAATTACTGCCATATGTTAACACACCTTTCTCCTGTTGCTTGCATCTCCCATGGAGTCATGTTTTAAGATCTAGTAAAGAATGGAATGGGTGGGTGCATGGAGGAAAGATAGTTGGTTTGGAAACAAATTGGCCACATAGGGGATTCCTGCAATACATTCTAGTCAATAGAAGACAAACAAAGCCAGAGACAGTGAAGATCAAGAACAGGGGATTAGAAGGATATTTAAAAGACATATATGTTAGGTATTGGTTACCAAAATCCAGTGTGTGGGGTGTGTGTATGTGTGTATTTGAGAGAGAAAGACAGTTAAAGAAGGGAGGGGGACTTATTAATGACAGTGATGCTACCTAGTTTTCTGATTTGAAAAACTGGATGGGTCATTTTGTTCATAATTGAGGTCAAGGAAAAATAGTTTCAAGGAGGATGGAGAGTGCATGGTAGAATGCTAAAGAGAGGACAAGGAAAATAAGGTTGTATCGAAGTAATTGGATTTGAAAATTAGGAGGTAATTAGTGGCTTTAGAACAATACCTGCCATAGGTGGATACAGAAGTAGGTAGAATAGTGGGGTGAGATGAGCATGTTGAGAAATCATACGGAAGCTAGGAGAGACTATTCTTGCAGTGACACTGCAACATGCTCATGGGATTTGGAATCTGAAGATCCATTTTCAAAACCTGGTACTGCTTATTTGCCGTGTAGCCTTTGAAAATCACTTTATTGAGTCTCTTTCCTAAAGATGTGCAACGGTTTGCTCTGTTCACTTTCCCATGATCTATTTCCTCACTGTGTGTCACAGGGTAAATTCAGGAAATTGAGGCTTTTTTTTGCCTCTTAAGTGAACCCACCCACCCAAAAATGGCACCTTCCAGTCCAGATCAAATGGGATTGATCTGACAGTTGATTGAATCATGGTTAAATGTTGTGAGAGTAGGTATAGAGCTTTCTATAACTCTGGTTATACACAGAGAGACTGCTCATAAATATAATCTTATTTCCAATTGGCCCCTGATAGACAGTTAAACCTTGTCACTCAATAAGTTAATGCACATAATTAGTAGGTATGATGTATTTTTTACTTTGGCACTTCTTAAAAACTCAAACAGAAGCATGTGTGATTCTTTCCAAAGATATTAAATTAATGTCTCTTATACCACATTTTCCTACATAGTAAACATTTATTGTGTACTGACAATGTACCAAACCCCATGGATATTAAGAAATCACTTACTTCAAGTTTATCTTGTGCAGAAATATAGGATCAGCTCCCATTAACTTCAGGTCAAAACACTATGCAGAAACTATATTTTGTATTTCTTCTCTACCCCTATTTCATTTTAATTCAGGGATAGTAAAACTTGCCACCGTTTATTTACTTATTTTTGCACCACAACCTTAGGCATAATTATCTCCATTTTAACAGATGAGAAACCTAGCTTTAAAAAAATGGCAAAACAAATTTAAATGCCCATTATAGAGGTAAACTTAGCAGCTGCTGAATAAATATGTGCTCATACTGTAATAGGGTCTTCACTATTTTAAGATTAGTAGGGAACCAAGTGTGCTCTCAACAGTCAGCATGCAAATAAGCATAAACCAGCAACCATGCAATAAAAGTTTCCCAGGCTTTCCTAAATCTCTGTCTTATTTCTTCCATTTGTTCACTTATTCATCCATTTATTTATTCAGCAAACTAGTTACTATGTTTGAGAACAAAATAGTTGCTACGGTAATTCATACGTCTGTTAGTCCACATGTATCATGACTACTTATGTACAAGATATTCTGACTGTATTTGCAAGACTCTAACCTCTGGTTGCGAACGCATAACTGCAAACAATAGTAGGCACACCTAACAAAATTAGAGTGGCAGTAGGTCCTAGGCCTGAGATATCCTGGAATCCTCTGAATGACTTCGATAACAGAACAAAATCCATGTTACTAATTAGATCCTAGTTCATCAGGTCTCCAGAATGCCAGACTTTATCCTTAGGATCTCAAATGCTGTGGAGGGTTCTTCTCCCTCTCTTTGGCAGCTGCACATTAGGGTATCACCAAAGGTTCACCCCTCTGAAAGGCCCTGTCAACCCATATTGTGACCTGAAGTAAGAGGAAAAAAATCTGTGATACTGATCCTGTCTTTGTTTATGTTAAGATTGGATTAGGGTAGACATTAACTAGATTTTGAATTTAAGGCACCCCCTTAAATTTGTGCCTGAAGTTAGTGCCTCACTTGCCTCATCCTTGTCTGCACCTTGCCCTTCTGAAAGAGGATTAATAATGACTTGGGCCACAGGAGCACAGGAAATGACACAGTTCCAAACATGTTCTTGAACTGATCCTCACCACATAGTTTGCATAGGAAATAAAGTCCATCTGGGGTCTTTCTTTACTCAATGTGCTCAACCTTCAGTGATCTATATTCCTCTCCTTTGGATTTCAAAACACCTCTGAATCCCTATAGATGGAGACTGATATTGTCCGGAGGAAATAATGTAAAATGGCTTCACTGGTTTAAATATTGAGAAAATAAATCCAGACAACTAATGTGTAACATTGGCTTCTAGAGGCTGACTAGAAGCAGATCTGCTGAACAGATGCCATTCTAGAAAGGAGAACTCTTTCTAAACCTTCACCTCTGTAGCGTTCCTTTCAGAAGCAACATTCAAACATGTTGGAATGTTCACCTAAACCTCCATTTCTTCCGATCCTCCCCGGAAGTGACCCAATGTCTTCCGGGTCTGCCTGTGCTTCTGTCAAGGTGAGCGTGGGCAGCCTTTTCATCCCAGGCTCAGTTTCCTTCTTGGTGCTAAAAAACAACAAAACAACAGAACCTTGAAGGGAGGCCCTTTCTTGTGAGTGTCCATCCATTCCAGAACACATGGCAGCTGGCTCAGAGACTGTTTACTAGACTTAATTATTGGAAGGAAGCAATCTGAATTTTATAACGAGTGATCAATTATCATATTACTGGGAAGATGAGTAGATAAAAGAATCCCATAGATACTCCAAAGTTCCCAATTGTGCCAGCAAATTTGCTTTTTAAAAATTCTCTCCTTTTTGCCCAACTCTTTGTTGGATTTGATGATAGGTAGCAAAAGAAAACTGGTTGATTTGGACTTGACATTCCCAAGAAGCCCTTCCAACATTTCCACCTCTCGGTTCTTACTCTCAGGTCTCAACTCAAAAGCTGAATTCTTTATGAAGGATTCCTCAATCAACCGCCATCTGAATTACTTCCCCCCTCCTTGGTGCTCACATAGCACTTTCCTTGGATATGCTAAAACATTTATTTCTGCTTTGGTTTATGGTTATACTTTACCACTTTTTAACAGCTGAATTTAGGTAATTTGCTTAATCCCTCTACCTCAGTTTTCTTATTTGTAAATGAGGATAACAATTATTTTGTCAAGTTATTGTGAGAAACCTGGACTCAAATTATGAATCCCCAGTTTCCAGGTCTGCCTTGGAGGTGTTATTTAACTCCTCTACACACGTTTTATGAATCTGTGAAATGGGAATAGAGATTGCATCTCCCACAGAAGTTCCTAGGAAAATTCAAAGCGATAAAGCATGTTAAAAAAGTAACTATTATAATTTTATTGTCATTGTTGTTTTCTTGATTAGATTGTTTACTTCTTAGAAGAAAGAAGTCTGATTTTCGTCTTCCTATCACTTATAGATATTCCTAGCTGGTGGTGGATAAGTGTTTGAAAGATGCTGAATATTTTCTGTACTTCTATCTCAATTAGTTTATATTATCTGTAAGGCCTTTATCATGTTCAGCTTTTTATAAGGATTTATTTATCTTCTCTTTTGTGATGTACTTATGCAAAACAGGCACTCAGAAAATACCTCTTAAATAAATGGAATAATACCAATGAATTCAAGGGTTGGTCACAACATAGCATCATAAAAATCTTTCCTGATAACTGACTGAAATGCTGCATTTAAGATAAACAAGTTAAATTTCCCCCTTTGAAATGCGATACTTTTCAAAAAATTTGCAGTCACCAAATGAGCAAATCATGAGCAGAAGCCTTTTTCTGTATAACGTGGACATATGTCCTTATGCTGCCCTGACAGGCCGTGTGCAAGCCGCATATTTGAGTGCCACAGTCCTGCCCTCTCCTTCTGAAAAAACAAAGCTGGCAGTTAGAAACAGGTTTCTCTTTGTTTCAGATGATGTCATTTAGGTCCAGCACGAAGGATTTGCTGTCTGTTCTCATTTTTTCTGCTCTGAGGAGCTCTCTTTGCTTCCCTTGACACTGGCACAACAGAGAAGGCTGAGGGGTGGGAGGGAGATTGAAAGGGCTGATATATCACCAGCTCTAAAAACACATGACAGCAGAAAGCTGGGCTATTACTAATGCTGATCAGCTCAAAGGCAATGCAATCAAAACCTTCAATTACACCTGGGTGATTTAATCAACTCCCTGTCAAACTTGGGCTGGAACTCCTCTGGTACTGTACAAATACAGTAATTACCATGCCAGCTTGCAATAAGATATCATTTCAGTGGATTAGAAAACACATTCTGTTGTCAATTACCCACAGTCAATTTATAGGCCCTGAAACAAGCAATATTTTTTAATTGCTGCCTTTGTGTCATTATCACAAAATTACTTCTCTTATGAGGCATTAAATCATCTCAGCAATGTTGGGAGTGGGGCAGGGAGATTGAAAAGTTTTCACTCTGTTCTTTCCTGATAAAATAGGAATAGAAGCATAAAACTTGTATCCCTCTGTGTTGGATTTTGAAAGAAAAAACAATGAAAACCCCCAGAGAGTCTCAACTATGCAAACAATCATAAACAAATCCTAAAGCTACATGAACGGATCAGAGTGTAGGAAACCAGAAGTCAGATTTATTTTGACCTGTGTGTTTTCTGTACCCCTGGCCTCATTTGTCTCCCATTTGCCTATCATCCAAGCTTCATTTTGTAGAGGTATTTCTTTTGAGGATATGTTCCAGCTGATACCAGATGTGGCCACTGTCACTGGAGATCTGCAGATTTAAAAGATTTGAAATTTTCCTACTGTATCCACCCCCTCCCAAGCCCATTTGGCCAGTCTAAAGAGTAACAGCCATTCAGCCTTGCCAGCTCCACTAAGCTCCCGCCTCTGATTCTTCTCTTCTTATGCAAAGGGAACATCAGGCATGCCCCTGCTGACTCCCTCCACCTACCGCATTCCAGCCACCACATAGCTTGCTTGAGTTAGTTCTAAAAGGAGGCAATTTTATTCTTCCAGATGATAGGACGTAGAACAAATTTTATTACCATTATTATTGTTGTTATTGTTATTATCATTATCATTGTTAATAGCAAACATTTTATTGCATTTATAATATCCCAGGCACTGTTCTAAATGCTTTACAAATATTATACCAACCCTATAAGGTATGTATTAGTATTATCCCCATTTCACAAATGAGGAACTAATGCCCTGAATGTTTAAAGTTTTTGGCCACAGTGATGTAACAGAAAGAACATAAGCTATGTCTCAAGAAGAGCTGAGTTTGAATCTTGCCACTGCCACTTAATAGCTGTGTCATATTCAGCCAATTATGTACCCACTCTTAGCTTTCATTTCCTTACCTTTGAAAAGGAGACAATAGTAACAATAATATTTATTATGTCATGCATTCTTTTACATGTATTGACTCATTGAATTTTCACAATGCCTCTATGAGGTAAAAGCTATAGTTATTGCTATTTTACAGATAATGAAACTCAGGTATATAGAGGTAAAGTAACTTGCCCAAAGTTACAAAGCAAGGAAACATTGGCGCTCTGGAGGTACCTCTTTTAACCACTATCATACATTGCCTCTTAAGTTAGCCATTCCTCCTATACTATTGATACTATAATACTAAACTATACTATAGTATACCATCTCCAGTCACATTCTCTCTATTGAGATCCAAATCTATATCGCCAATTTCCTACTGTACATAACCACTTAGACAATGTCACAGCCATCTCAAAGTCCACATGTCCCAAGTTGAAGCCATCATTATCTGGGCCCCACCTTCCAAACTGCCTACTTTTCAGTCCTTCCTATTGCCTAAGATGAATACCTCCATCTACCTGGTTGTCCAAGCCAAAACCTGGGCATAATTCTTAGTCAACACCTCACACTTAGATAATAGCTATTATTTCCAACTGGTATTTCTGATCTAGTCATGTCACTTTCAATTACACACAGATACCTCACCAACCACTCTCTGTTCCTGGTCTGTCAGTGACCATATCACTTCTCTATCTTCAGGGGCTTGAAATTATTATCAACATAAACTCTTATAATGGATAACAGTATGGAGGTTCCGTAAAAAACTAAAACTAGACTTACCAGACACTGGTGGGGGACGGTGGACACCTAAGGGGATGGGAGGAACCCCCAGAAACCAGGTAGGATGTGGGGGGGAGTGAGGGGGAAGGAGAAGTGGGGGCGGGATGGGACTGGTGCCCCTGAGGGACGGCTGGGGGAGGGGAAGGGATCCCACACCCAGAGGGGGAAAGGGGGGGACCACTGGGAGGGCAGAGGATCAAAAGGGAGCATGGCCAGGTTTCCCCTGCCACTTGGGCTCCCAGGAACCTGTTGAGATCCCAGGCCTGATCTTCTGCCCACTGAGGTCCCCTCCAGCCATGCAGGTCCTGAGGGAGTGGGAGGGAGGGAAGGGGGAACAAAAGTAAAGGCTGGACCTATGGGTCCAGCACCCCTGAGGGGCGGCTGGGGGTGGGGAGGAGTTCCTACACCTGGCAAGGCCCACCCACGGTTAGGCGTCTGGCGGCATGGGGGAGACCCTCCAGGGGCAGAGGAACAGAAGGGAGCATAGCTAGTGCTTTCCCTGCCCACTTGGGCACCAGGGAGCCTGTTGAGCTCCCAGGCCTAATCCTCTGCCCTCAAAGCCTCCCTCCTGCCACACAGAACCCAAGCCCTGCCCCTACACCCACACGCAGGGCCCTACCTCTACATGTGGTACTTGGCACTCGGAGAGCCCCTCTGAGACCCCTTCCAACCATGCTGGACCTAAACCCCGTTGAAACACCCTCAACGAGGACCTTACCTCCAAATTCTGGAACTCCACACTCCAGAAGCCCCCCTCTTGACGTGCTGCCTCTCCCCTTCCTAGCAGGTCCTAATCCTAGGCCCCGCCCCCAAGGCCTTCTCTGGCTGTGTGGGTGCTGAGCCTAGGCCCTGCACCACCCTAAACTCCACCCCTGCCTAAGTCCACCCCCCGCCTAAGATCTGCTGCCCCATAGCCAAGGCCTTTTCTGGACTTTTTTTTTTCTTCTTTTAGGTTGGGGTTCTGTTTTACCTTGTTGTTGTTGATTTATTTATATTTTAATTTTTTCTAATAAATCTTTTATTTTTCTAATTTTATTTTATTCCTCATAATTTGCTATTGTTCTGCTCCTTATGGATTTTTCCCTTTTTTTTCTTTCTTTCATTTTTCTGTTGTGGTTTTGTTTTACTTTGTTGCAGTTGTTTCAATTACATTTTTATTTTTCCTAATATATTTTTTACCTTTCTAATTTTATATTATTTTAAATTCTTTATTGTTGTACTGCTCCTTTTTTTCTTTTCTTTTGCCATACTGTGTGGCTTGAGAGACCTTGGTTCCCAGGCTGAGAGTTGGTCTTGATCTCCTGTGGTGAGAGTGTCAAGTCCAAACCACTGGACTAACAGAGAACCTCAGACCCCAGGAAATATTAATTGGAGTGAGGCCTCCCATAGGTCCTCATCTCAGCACCAAGACCCAGCTCTACCCAACTGCCTGCAAACTCCAGTGCTAGACACCTCAGGCCAAACAACAAGTAAGACAGGAATACTGCCTCACATATCAAAAAAAAAAAAAAAAAAAAAAAAAAGAAATGACAAAAAAGAATGTTACAGATGAAGGAGCAAGGTAAAAACCTACAAGACCAAATAAATGAAGATGAAATAGGCAACTTAACTGAAAAAAGAATTCAGAGTAATGATAGTAAAGATCATCCAAAGTATTGGAAACAGAATGGAGAAAATACAAGAAACCTTTAACAAGGACCTCAAAAAACTAAAGAGCAAACAAACAATGATGAACAACACAATAGATGAAATTAAAAATACTCTAGGAGGAATCTATAGCAGAATAACTGAGGCAGAAGAATAGATAAGTGACCTGGAAGATGAAATAGTGGAAATAAATACCATGGAGCAGAATAAAGAAAAAAGAATGAAAAGACTTGAGGACAGTCTCAGAGACCACTGGGACAACATTAAATGCACCAACATTTGAATTATAGGGGTCCGAGAAGTGGAAGAGAAAGAAAAAGGGTCTGAGAAAAAATTTAAAGAGATTATAGTTGAAAACTTCCCTAACACAGGAAAGGAAATAGGCACTGAAGTCCAGGAAGCACAGAGACTCCCATACAGGATAAACCCTAGGAGAAACACACCAACCTACATATTAATTAAACTAATAAAAAATAAATTCAAAGAAAATATAGTAAAAGCAGCAAGGGAAAAGCAAAAAATAACATACAAGGGAATCCCTATAAGGTTATCAGCTGATTTCTCAGCAGAAACTCTACAGGCCAGAAGGAGTGGCAGGACATATTTAAAGTGATGAAAGGGAAAAACCTACAACCAAGATTAATCTACCCAGAAAGGATCTCATTCAGATTCAACAGAAAAATTAAAAGCCTTACAGACAAGAAAAAGCTACAGGAATTCAGCACTACAAAACCAGCTTTACAACAAATGCTAAAGAAACTTCTCTGAGTGGGAAACACAGGAGAAGAAGACCCACAAAAACAAACACAAATCAATTAAGAAAATGGTAATAGGAACATATATATCAATATTCACCTTGAATGTAAATGGATTAAATTCTCAAACCAAAAGACACAGACTGGCTGAATGGATACAAAATCAACATCCTTATATATGCTGTCTACAAGAAACCCACTTCAGACCTAGGGACACATACAGACTGAAGTGAGGGGATGGAAAAAGATATTTCAAGCAAATGGAAATCACAAGAAAGTTGGAATAGCAATACTAATATCAGATAAAATAGACTTTAAAATAAAGACTGTTACAAGAGATAAAGAAGGAACTACATTATGATCAAGGGATCAATCCAAGATGAAAACATAACAATTATATATATTTATGCACCCAATATAGGAGCACGTCAATACATAAGGCAAATGCTAGCAGCCATAAAAGGAGAAATGGAGGGTAACACAATAATAGTGGGGGCTTGTAACACCCCACTTATACCAATAGACAGATCATCCAGACAGAAAATAAATAAGCAAACACTAACTTTAAATGACACAAAATACCAGATAGATTTAATTGATATTTATAGGACATTCAATCCAAAAACAGCAGATTAAACTTTCTTCTCAAGAGAACATGGAACGTTCTCCAGAATAGATCACATCTTGGGTCATAACTCAAGCCTTGGAAAATTTAAGAAAATTGAATTATATCAAGCATTTTTTCTGACAACAACACTATGAGATTAGAAATCAATTACAAGAAAAAAACTGTAAAAAGCACAAATACACAGAGGCTAAACAGTGCGCTGCTAAATAACCAAGAGATCACTGAAGAAATCAAAGAAGAAATACAAAAAAATACCTAGAAAAAAATGAGAATGAAAACACAACAATCCAAAACCTATGGGATGCAGCAAAAGCAGTTGTAAGAGGGAAGTTTATAGCAATACTATCCTACCTCAAGAAACAAGTAAAATCTCAAATAAATAATCTAACCTTATACCTAAAGGAACTCGTAAAAGAACAAAGAAAACCCAAAGTTAGTAGAAGGAAAGAAATCATAACGATCAGAGCATAAATAAATGAAATAGGAATGAAGAAAACAATAGCAAAGATCAATAAAGCTAAAAGTTGGTTCTTTGAGAAGATAAACACAACTGATAAACCTTTAGCCAGACTCACTGAGAAAAAAAGGGAGAGGACCCAAATCAATAAAATTAGAAATGAAAAAGGAGAGATTACAACTGACACCGTAGAAATACAAAGGATCATAAGAGACTACTACAAGCAATATATGCCAATAAAATGGACAACCTGGAAGAAATGGACAAATTCTTGGAAAGGTACAATATTCCAACATTGAACCAGGAAAAATTAGAAAATATAAACAGACCATTCACAAGTAATGAAATTGAAACTGTAATTAAAAATCTTCGAACAAACTAAAGTCCAGGACCAGATGGCTTCACAGGTGAACTCTATCAGACATTTAGAGAAGAGCTAACACCTCTCCTTCTCAAACTCTTCCAAAAAATTGCAGAGGGTGGAACACTCCTAAACTCATTCTACGAGGCCACCATCACCCTGATACCAAAAACAGACAAAAATATTACAAAAAAAGAAAATTACAGACTAATATCACTGATGAATATAGATGCAAAAATCCTCAAAAAAATACTAGCAAACAGAATCCAACAACACATCAAAAATATCATACACCAGAGAGGAGCTTCAAGATGGAGGAAGAGTAAGATGTGGAGATCACCTTCATCCCCACAAATACATGCGAAATACATCTACATGTGGAACAACTCCTACGGACACCTCCTGAACGCTAGCAGAAGACCTCAGACCTCGAAAAAGGCAAAAAACTCCCCACGTACTTGGGTACGGCAAAAGAAAAAAGAAAAAACAGAGACATCACCCACCGGGGTAAGTGGGGACTGGGAGCTGAGGCTCCGTCTTTGGTCAGATCCCAGGGAGAGGACTGGGGTTGGCTGTGTGAACACCGCCTGAAGGGGACTAGTGCACCAGAGCTAGCTGGGAGGGAGTCCGGGAAAAGTCTGGGGCTGCCAAAGAGGCAAGAGACTTTTGATTGTCTTTTTGTTTCCTGGTGTGCAAGGAGAGGGGATTAAGAGTGGTGCTTAAATGAGCTCCAGAGATGGGCGTGAGCTGCGGCTATCAGAGTGGACCCCAGAGACGGGCAGGAAAGGCTCAGGCTGTGGCTGCAGCCACCAAGAAACCTGTGTGCAAGCACAGATCACTATCCACACTGACCTCCCAGGAGCCTGTGCAGCCCTCCACTGCCAGGGTCCTGTGATCCGGAGACAACTTCCCCAGGAGAACACATGGCACATGTCACACTGGTGCATCGTTATGCCAGTCTCTGCCGCCGCAGGCTCACCCCACACTCCGTACCCCTGCCTCGCCCCGGCCTGAGTGACCCAGAGCCCCCGAATCAGCTGCTCCTTTAACCTCGTCCTGTCTGAGTAAAGGACAGACGCCCTCAGGTGACCTGCATGCAGAGGCGGGGCCAAATCCAAAGCTGAACCCCAGGAGCTGTGTGAACAAAGAAGAGAATGGGAAATTTCTCCCAGCAGCCTCAGGAGCAGCGGATTAAATCTCCACAATCAACTTGATGTACCCTGCATGTGTGGAATACCTGAATAAACATGAATCATCCCAAACTGAGGAGGTGGACTTTGGAAGCAATGATATATATATATATTTTTTCCCTTTTTTCTCTTTTTGCATGTGGATGACAGGCTCTTGGTGCTCCAGCCAGGTGTCTGGGCTGTGCCTCTGAGGTAGGAGAGCCAAGTACAGGACATAGGTCCACGAGAGACCTCCCAGCTCCACATAATATCAAACGGTGAAAATCTCCCAGAGATCTCCATTAACACAAAGACCCAGCTCCACTCAATGCCCAGCAAGCTACAGTGCTGGACACCCTATGCCAAACAACTAGCAGGACAGGAACACAGCCCCACCCATTAGCAGAGAGGCTGCCTAAAATCATAATAAGGTCACAGACACCAAAAGATGTGGACCTGCCCACCAGAAAGACAAGATCCAGCCCTACCCGGAAGAACACAGGCACTGGTCCCTTCCACCAGGAAGCCTACACAACCCACTGAACCAACCGTAGCCACTGGGGCAGACACCAAAAACAACGGGAGCTACTAACCTGCAGCCTGCAAAAAGGAGACCCCAAACACAGTGAGTTAAGCGAAATGAGAAGACAGAGAAACACACAGCAGATGAAGGAGCAATGTAAAAACCCACCAGACATAACAAATGAAGAGGAAAGAGCCAGTCTACCTGAAAAAGAATTCAGAGTAATGATAGTAAAGATGATCCAAAATCTTGGAAATAGAATGGAGACAATACAAGAAACATTTAACAGGGAACTAGAAGAACTAAAGAGCAAACAAAGAGTGATGAACAGCAAATAAATGAAAATAAAAATTCTCTAGAAGGGATCAATAGCAGAATAACTGAGGCAGAAAAACGGATAAGTGATCTGGAAGATAAAATAGTGGAAAAAAAACTGCAGAGCAGAATAAAGAGAAAAGAATGAAAAGAATTGAGGACAGTCTCAGAGACCTCTGGGAGAAAATTAAACACATGAACATTTGAGTTATAGAGGTCCCAGAAGAAGAAGAGAAAAAGAAAGGGACTGAGAAAATATTTGAAGAGATTATAGTTGAAAACTTCCCTAATATGGGAAAGGAAATAGTTTATCAAGTAGTGGAAAAACAGAGAGTCTCATACAGGATACATCCAAGGAGAAACATGCCAAGACACATATTAAGCAAGTTATCAAATATTAAATACAAAGAAAAAATATTAAAAGCAGCAAGGGAAAAAACAAATAACATACAAATGAATCCCCATAAGGTTAACAGTTGATCTTTCAGCAGAAACTCTGCAAGCCAGAGGGGAGTGGCAAGACATATTTAAAGTGATAAAAGGGAAAAACCTTCAACCAAGATTACAGTACCCAGCGAGGATCTCATTCAGATTTGACAGAGAAATTAAAACCTTTACAGACAAGCAAAAGCTAAGAGAATTCAGCACCACCAAATCAACTTTACAACAAATGCTAAAGGAACTTATCCAGGCAGGAAACACAAGAGAAGGAAAAGACCTACAAAAACAAACCGAAAACAATTAAGAAAATGGTAATAGGAACATACATATCGATAATTACCTTAAATGTAAATGGATTAAATGCTCTAATGAAAAGACATGGACTGGCTGAATGGATACAAAAACAAGACCCATATATATGCTGTCTATAAGAGACTCACTTCAGACCGAGGGACACATAACGACTGAAAGTGATGGAATAGAAAAAGATATTCCATGCAAATGGAAATCAAAAGAAAGCTGGGGTAGCAATTCTCATATCAGACAAAACAGACTTTAAAACAAAGACTATTACAAGAGACAAAGAAGGACACTACATAATGATCAAGGGATGAGTTCAAGAAGAAGATATAAAAATTGTAAACATTTATGAACCCAACATAGGAGCACCTCAATACATAAGGCAAATGCTAACAGCCATAAAAGGGGAAATCAACAGTAACACAATCATAGTATGGGACTTTAACACACCATTTTCACGAATGGACAGGTCATCCAAAATGGAAATACATAAGGAAACACAATGATACATTAAACAAGACAGACTTAATTGATATTTATAGGACATTCCATCCAAAAACAACAGAATACATTTTCTTCTCAAGTGCTCAGGGAATATTCTCCAGGATAGATCATATCTTAGGTCACAAATCAAGCCTTGGTAAATTTAAGAAAATTGAAATCATATCAAGTATGTGTTCTGACCACAAAGCTATGAGACAAGATATCAATTACAGGAAAAAAAACTGTAAAATACAAACACATGGATGCTAAACAATACAGTACTTAAAAACCTAGAGATCATTGAAGAAATCAAAGAGGAAATCAAAGAATACCTAGAAACAAATGACAATGAAAACATGATGACCCAAAACCTATGGGATGCAGCAAGAGCAGTTCAAGAGGGAAGTTTATAGCAATACAATCTTACCTTAAGAAACAAGAAATATCTCAAATAAACAACCTAACCTTACACCTAAAGCAGTTAGAGAAAGAAGAACAATAAAACCCCAAAGTTAGCAGAAGGAAAGAAATCATAAAGATCAGATCAGAAATAAATGAAAAAGAAATGAAGGAAATGAGAGCAAAGATCAATAAAACTAAAAGCTGGTTTTTTGAGAAGATTAAAAAAATTGATAAACCATTAGTCAGACTCATCAAGAAAAAAAGGGAGAAGACTCCAAATAACACAATTAGAAATGAAGAAGGAGAAGTAACAACTGACACTGCATAACTACAAAGGATCATGAGAGATTACTACAAGCAACTATATGCCAATAAAATGCACAACCTGGAAGAAATGAACAAATTCTTAGAAGTGCATAAACTTCTGAGACTGAACCCGGATGAAATAGAAAATATGAACACACCAAACACAAGCACTGTAATTGAAACTGTGCTAAAAAACCTTCCAACAAACAAAAGCCCAGGACGAGATGGCTTCACAGGTGCATTCTATGAAACATTTAGAGAAGAGCTAACACCTATCCTTCTCAAACTCTTCCAAAATATAGTAGAGGGAGGAACAGTTCCAAACTCATTCTATGAGGCCACCGTCACCCTATACCAAAACCAGTCAAAGAAGTCACAGGAAAGAAAACTACAGGCCAATATCACTGATGAACATAGATGTGAAAATCCTCAACAAAATACTAGCAAAACAATCCAACAGCACATTAGAAGGATCATACACCATGATCAAGAGAGGTTTATCACAGGAATGCAAGGATTTTTCAATATATGCATATCAATCAATGTGACACACCATATTAACAAACTGAAGGTGAAAACCCATATGATCGTCTCAATAGATGCAAAGAAAGCTTTCGACACAATTCAACACTCATTTATGATAAAAACCCTTCAGAAAGTAGGCATAGAGGGAACTTACCTCAACATAATAAAGGCCATATATGACAAATACTCAGCCAACATCATCCTCAATGGTGAAAAACTGAAACCATTTCCACTAACATCAGGAATAAGACAAAGTTGCCCACTCTCACCACTATTATTCAACACAGTTTTGGAAGTCTTAGCCACAGCAATCAGTGAAGAAAAAGAAATCTAAATCAGAAAAGAAGAAGTAAACCTGTCACTGTTTGCAAATGACGTGATACTATACATAGAGAATCCTAAAAATGCTACCAGAAAACTACTAGAGCTAATCAATGAATGTGGTAATGTAGCAGGATACAAAGTTAATGCACAGAAATCTCTTGCATTCCTACACACTAATGATGAAAAATCTGAAAGTGAAATGAAGAAAACACTCCCATTTACCATTGCAACAAAAAAAATAAAATACCTAGGAATAAACCTACCTAAGGAGACAAAACACCTGTGTGCAGAAAATTATAAGACACTGGTGAAAGAAATTAAAAATGATAAAAATATATGGAGTGATATACCATGTTCTTGGATTGGAGGAATGAACACTCTGTAAATGACTATACTAACAAAAGCAATCTACAGATTCAATGAAATCCTTATCAAATTACCAATGGCATTTTTCACAGAACTAGAACAAAAAATTTCACAATTTGTATGGAAACACAAAAGACCCCGAATAGCCAAAACAATCTTGAGAAAGAAAAAACGGAGCTGGAGGAATCAGGATCCTGGCCTTCAACTATACTACAAAGCTACAGTAACCAAGACAGTATGGTACTGGCACAAAAACAGGAATATAGATCAATGGAACAGGAGAGAAAGTCCAGAGATAAGCCCCGCATATATGGTCACCTTATCTTTGATAAAGAAGGCAGAATATACAATGGAGAAAAGACAGCCTCTTCAACAAGTGGTGCTGGGAAATCTGGACAGCTACATGTAAAAGAATGAAATTAGAGCACTTCCTAACACCATATGCAAAAATAAACTCAAAATGGATTAAAGACCAAATGGAAGGCCAGACACTGTAAAACTCTTAGAGGAAAACGTAGGAAGAACACTCTATGACATAAATCACAGCAAGATCCTTTTTGACCCACCTCCTAGAGAAATGGAAATAAAAATAAACACATTGGACCTAATGAAACTTAAAAGCTTTTGCCCAGCAAAGGAAACCATAAACAAGACAAAAAGACAACCCTCAGAATGGGAGAAAAAATTTGCAACCAAGAAACTGACAAAGGATTAATCTCCAAAATTTACAAGCAGCCCATGCAGCTCAATTGCTGGAGAGGGTGTGGAGAAAAGGGAACCCTCTTGCACCGTTGGTGGGAATATAAATTGATACAGCCACTATGGAGAACAGTATGGAGTTTCCTTAAAAAACTAAAAATAGAACTACCATATGACCCAGCAATCCCACTACTGGGCATATACCCTGAGAAAACCATAATTCAAAAAGAGACAGGTACTACAATGTTCATTGCAGCTCTATTTACAATAGCCAGGACATGGAAGCAACCTAAATGTCCATCAACAAATGATTGGATGAAGAGGATGTGGCACATGTATACAATGAAATATTACTCAGCCAGAAAAAGAAACGAAATTGAGTTATTTCGGTTAGAATGGCCAACATCAAAAAGTCTACAAACCATAAATGCTGGAGAGGGTGTGGAGAAAAGGGAACCCTCTTGCACCGTTGGTGGGAATATAAATTGATACAGCCACTATGGAGAACAGTATGGAGTTTCCTTAAAAAGTCAGAAAGAGAAAAACAAATACCATACGCTAACACATATATATGGAATCTAAAAAAAAAAAGGTCATGAAGTACCTAGGTGCTAGAAGGGAATAAAGACGCAGACCTACTAGAGTCTGTACTTGTGGACACGGGGAGGGGAAAGGGTAAGTTGGGACAAAATGAGAGAGTGGCCTGGACATATATATACTACCAAATGTAAAACTGATAGCTAGTCAGAAGCAGCCACAAAGCACAGGTAGATCAGCTCGGTTCTTTGTGACCACCTAGACGGGTGGGATAGGGAGGGTGGAAGGGAGAGAGACACAAGAGGGAAGAGATATGAGGATATATGTATATGTATAATGATACACTTTGTTATAAAGCAGAAACTAACACACCATTGTAAAGCAATTATACTCCAATAAAGATGTTAAAAAACAAAAAAAATAAAAATATAATATTAAAAAAATATCATACACCATGATCAAGTGGGATTTATCTCAGGGATGCAAGGATTCTTCAATATCTGCAAGACAATCCATGTGGTACACCATAATTACAAGTTAAAGAATAAAAACCATATGATCATCTCAATAGATGCAGGAAAAGGTTTTGACAAAATTCAACACCCATTTATGACAAAAACTCTCCAGAAAGTGGGCATAGAGGGAAGCTACCTCAACATAATAAAGGCCATATACGTCAAAGCCACAGCCAACATCATTCTCAATCGTGAATAACTGAAAGCATTTCCTCTAAGATTAGGAATAAGACAAGGATGTCCTCTCTTGCCACTGTTATTCAACATAGTATTGGAAGTCCTAGCCACGGAAATCAGAGAAGAAAAAGAAATAAAAGGAATACAGACTGGAAAAAAATAAGTAACTGTCATTGTTTGCCGATGACATGACACTATACATAGAAAGTCCTAAAGATGCCAACAGAAAACTACAAAAGCTAATCAATGAATTTGGTGAAGTTGCAGCATATAAAGTTAAGGCACAGAAATCTCTTGCATTCCTAAACACTAAGAATGAAAGATCAGAAAGATAAATTAAGGAAACAATCCCATTTACTATCACAAGAAAAAGAATAAAATACCTAGGAGTAAACCTACCTAAGGAGACAAAAGACCTGTGCTCAGAAAACTATAAGACACTGATGAAAGAAATCAAAGATGATATAAACAGGTGGAGAGATACACCATGTTCCTGGACTGAAAGAATCAATATCATGAAATTGACTATACTACCCAAAGCAATCTACAGGTTCAATGGAATCCCTATGAAATTACCAATGGCATTGTTAACAGAACTAGAACCAGAAATTTTACAATTTGTATGGAAACACAAAAGGCCCCGAATACCTGAAGCAATCTTGAGAAAGAAAAATGGAGCTGGAGGACTCAGGCTCCCTGACTTCAGACTATACTGCAAAGTGACAGTAATCAAAACGGTATGGTACTGGCACAAAACCAGAAATATAGATCAATGGAACAGGATAGAAAGCCCAGAGATAAACCCACACACATATGGTCACATTATCTTTGATAAAGGAGGCAAGAATATACAATGGAGAATAGACAACCTCTTCAATAAGTGGTGCTGGGAAAAGTGGACAACTACATGTAAAAGAATGAAATTACAGCACTTCCTAACACCATACACAAAAATAAACTCAAAATGGATTAAAGACCTAAATGTAAGGGCAGACACTATCAAACTCTTGAGGAAAACATAGGAAGAACACTCTTTGACATAAATCACAGCAAGATCCTTTTTGACCCACCTCCTAGAGTAATGGAAATAAAAACAAAAATAAACAAATGGGACCTAATGAAACTTAAAAGCTTTTGCACAGCAACGAAAACCATAAACAAGACGAAAAGACAACTCTCAGAATGGCAGAAAATATTTGCAAATGAAGCAACTGACAAAGGATTAATCTCCAAAATATAGAAGCATCTCATGCAGCTCAACATCAAGATAACAAACACCCCAATCCAAAAATGGGTGGAAGACCTAAATAGACATTGCTCCAAAGACACACAGGTGGTCAACAAATATGTGAAAAGATGCTCAACATCACTAATCATTAGAGAAATGCAAATCAAAACTACAATGGGGTATCACCACACACCAGTCAGAATGGTCATCATTAAAATATCTAGAAACAATAAATGCTGGAGAGGGCGTGGAGAAAAGGGAAACCTCTTGCACTGTTGGTGGGAATGTACATTGATACAGCCACTATGGACAACAGTATGGATGTTCCTTAAAAAACTAAAAATAGAATTACCGTATGACCCAGCAATCTCACTCCTAGCCATATACCCTGAGAAAACCATAATTCAAAAAGATACATGTACCACAATGTTCATTGCAACACTATTTACAATAGCCAGGACATGGAAGAAACCTAAATGTCCATCAACAGATGAATGGGTAAAGAAGATGTGGCACATATATTCAATGGAATATTACTCAGCCATAGAAAGGAATGAAACTGATTTATTGGTAGTGAGGTGGATGGACCTAGAGTCTGTCATACAGAGTGAAGTATGTCAGAAAGAGAAAAACAAATACTGTATGCTAACACATATATATATGGAAACTAAAAAAGCGATACTGATGAACCTAGTGGCAGGGGTGGAATAAAGGTGCAGACATAGAGAATGGACTTGAGGACACAGTGGGGGAAGGGGAAGATGGGATGAAGTGAGAGAGTAGCATGGACATATATACACAACCAAATGTAAAATGGATAGCTAGTGGGAAGCTGCTGCATAGAACAGGGAGATCAACTTGATGCTTTGTGACCACCTAGAGGAATGGGAGAGGGAGGGTATGAGGGAGGCTCAAGAGGGAGGGGACATGGGGATATATGCATACATATGGCTGATTCACTTTGTTATACAGCAGAAACTGACACGACATTGTGAAGCAATTATACTCCAATAAAGATGTGGAAAAAATAAAAAAAATGTGATCCAGCAATCCCACTCCTGGGCATATATCCAGAGAAAACCACAATCTGAAAAGATATATGCTCCCCAATTTCATAGCAGCCCTATTTACAATAGCCAACACATGGAAGCAACCTAAATGTCCATCGACAGTTGAATGGATAAAGAAGATGTGATATATATATATATCATACATATATATAATGGAATATTACTCAGTCATAAAAAAGAATGAAATAATGCCATCTGCAGCAACATGAGCAGATCTAGAAATTACCTAAAGACAAATATATGATATCACTTATATGTGGAATCTTAAAAAAATATGATACAAATGAACTTATAAACAAAATAGAAACAGACCCACAGACATAGAAAACAAATTCATGGTTACCTAAGGGGGGGGGGTAAATTAAGATTTGAGATGAACATATACACACTACTATATATAAAATAGCTAAACAACAAGGACCTACTGTATAGAACAGGGAACTATACTCAGTATTTTGTAATAACATTACAAAAGGAATCTGAAAGAGAATATATGTGTATATATGAATATATATACACATATATATGAATCTCTTTGCTGTACACTTGAAACTAACACAGTATTGCAAATCAAATATACTCCAATTTTAAAAAAGATAAACTCTTATAATCTAAAGCCCTTGCAGACCAATTTACTTACTAAAAAATAAAAAAGGTTTTACCTTTTCTTCAGGCTTCTGCATCACCTTCTTGGTTTGGTACCATGTATATCCCTCAGGATTTTATCATTCTCTTCATGGTCTACTTCCCTTTCTTACAGTTAGGAGGCACTCAGGGAAGTAGAAAACTACCATCCACTGGATATTATCTCAGCTTATTTTCTGACTTAATCAGGCACTATCCAACCAGGGTTTTAAAGCACTGACAAGTAGGGAATTTCAACAATTAGTATTAGAAAGAATGGGCAATACAATTTTAAACTTGGGAAAGATCATATAGTTCCTATCATCAAATTCCCTCTTTTTTCAAAGTTTAAACAGTATCACTAAGGTCACTATAGGGCGAAAGCTATAGGTAAAGTCCATGGGATGTCAAAGTTTGCAAAAACAGTATGAATAAATACATAACAAAGAAGCTAAGTCCAGGGTCTGCTTTGGGGACACATCTTCTCTCATTAGAGACATAGATCTCTGCCTGGTATACTCCTTCTGGGTCTCATCCATGTAGAGTGTCATTTCCCAAGTGGTGTTCCTCAAGATACACTTTGGAAAGAAACAAAATCTCTCCTGTGGTTAGATATTGTTGTAAAATTGGCCTATAGCATCTCCCTCTGAGAAAGACATCATGAACATCGGCATGTTGAAGGCTCTTAGAAATTGTGCTGTAGAAAACAATTTTAAAAGCCAGATGTCTCAAACTCAGACCATGGATCCCCACTTTAGTTTTGGAGTTTAATACTAGTCAAAACCTTACAAAATTGAAATTAAGCAGGATGTGATGATTTAGTTACTAGTCACATTCAAGTTCTCAAGAACTATATGTGGGCTAGTGGTCATTGTATTGGGCAACACAGATTTAGATAATTAAGCCAACTAAACTAATTAGTTAGATGATAAAAAATAACACTGTTTTGCTACTATTTCCATGTAGCAATTTTGCTTATTTATAATTATTTCAATGCCATATCCCAAAGGATGAATTATCATGGAGGATAATTTAGACACTGGCCCATGTGGGAAATATTTGGGATAGAGCCTGTGGGTGAATCTTTAATTCGACCAGATAGGTCCTCAACAAACATATGGATTTGGACATCCCAGTGTGGCTTATTTACATTAAAAATAGCATCTCACTTGCTCACACCCAATTTCTGCAATCTGCCCTGGTTATTGGTTGTGCAAATAGCTGATTCCATCAGTCATGTTTACACCATACCAGGGAGCTGGCAAGGGCAAAACATGTTACTCCTTGCCCCAGGATGATGGAGTTAGATTTTTCACTGTGGACCCTGGCCAATTCTGTGAAATATGCCCTTGAAAGTACGCCTCCCTATAGGGAAGGAATGAGAGAGAACAAAAATAAATAGCACTAGGTGGACTCATAAACCTTGTCAAAATCTTTTGAGCATGGCATATGTGATGATTCATGGGGTTTGCAAAGCACTACCAGATTCAGACAAGAAACGTCACGCAGAGCAGCCCTTCCATAGCTTCAGAACCCTGTGTGGCAATGTAATCCTAATGTGGGTGGCATAGTTGGGAGACTGTATGCTCCCCTGCACCACCACCACTCACACCATCTTAAGACAGGACAGTGCTCATCAGTGAAAGTTATTGGTTCCACCTTATTCTTTCTCCAGAAACAAAGACTTTATAAACTCCCTCTGGAAATCTGTTGAGAAATAATGTGCTAAATTTCTCTTCCTGTGGATGGAGCCCCTTTTCTCTCATGCAGTCGTCAGCGGGAGGGGAGAAGCACTGATTCATCCGCCCACTTATTCTAACCCTTCACAGTTTCAGAGACAGTTGCGATAAAGCAATTTTCCTTGTGCTGTCTCCTTTCTGTGATTTGAATGTTAACCCCTTTATCCATACACAGCTAAAATTCACTGTCTTTCCACTCTCTGCACATTCTCACTCAATATGATACCGTCACCTTTCTGATCTGTTACCAGTCACTGCGCATAATTAACCAATGGAAAAAAACAAGTCCACTTCACATCCAGGGCTAGTCTGGGACGATTCCTGGAGAAAGGGATTAATCAGCCCCTGAATTCAGCCTAATCAGCTGCTAGAGGAAGACATCACTTTGATGGGCCCGGGGCTGCCAGAAGGAGAGATTATTCTTCATCTACGACTACATGTTTGACTATAGTGTGTGCTGGTGCCCTGGGTGCAAGCTACAGTCCTGCCTATGACCCAGTCCCCCACCCTAAATGATCCTCTACATTGTTACAGAAGAAAAAGATTTTCTAGTTTGTTTTGCTTTGCATAAATATTTATTGCATGCCTATAATGCACCAGGCACTGTGATAGGAACTGAAGAGAAAATGATGAACAAAACAGAGTCCTTGCCCTTGATCGTAGTCTAGTGAAAGAGACAGAGTAATCAAGGAGTCACAGATACACATGTGGACATAGTAGGGGATTAGGTCTATGGGAGTGGCGATCAGGAAAAGCTTTTTTAAGAAATAATGATTCAGTTGACATCTGAATGAGGAGAAGTTAATTAAGCAAAGGGGAAATGTTTCTGGAAGAGGAAACAACCTGTAGAAAGGTCCTGTGGTGGGTGGTGGTGTGTTGTGATAACAGAAGATCAGTGAGGCCCACATGCAGCAAGTGGGGGTGAGGGGTTTAAAATAAGGCTGAAGAGATAGGTGGGGGCCAGACATTACAAGCCTTTAGAATCCATGCTAAAAACTTTGTTCTTTATCTCCTGAGTAATGATGAGCCCCTGAACTGTTTTAGGCAATGGGAAGCCATTGGAATACTTTCAGCTAAAATAGAAATTGATCAGGTGTCTTTTCAGCTAAAAACTGCTAATGACTTATCATAGCCTACAGAATAATTTACACCTTCTACCGTATTATTAGAATCTTCTGGGTTTGGGACTTCCCTGGTGGTGCAGTGGTTAAGAATCTGCCTGCAAATGCAGGGGACACGGGTTCGAGCCCTGGTCCAGGACGATCCCACATGCCACGGATCAGCTAAGCCTGTGTGCCGCAACTACTGAGCCTGTGCTCTAGAGCCCATGAGCCACAATTACTGAGCCCGCATGCCACAACTATTGAAGCCCATACGCCTAGAGCTCATGCTCTGCAACAAGCGAAGCCACCACAATGAGAAACCCATGCACCACAACGAAGAGTATCCTCTGCTCGCCGCAACTAGAGAAGGCCCGCATGCAGCAACGAAGACCTAATGCAGCCAAAAATAAATAAATTAACTAATAATAAATAAATCCTCTGGGTTTGGTCCCCAGCCTTTTTTTCCTGCCTCATCCCCCCTGTACTTTCTTCCCTGTTCCCTTATACAATGGACCTTGAGTCTCAGCCACACTCTTCACTGAACTTGCCACACGACTTGCAGGCCTCTGTGCCTTTGCTCACATTGTCTCTTCAGCCAGCAAGGGGGATCCTGCATTCTCTCTGAAGGCAGGAATGATGTCCTATTCATGCGTGTTCCTGGGGCCTAAAACAGAGCCAGCCAGACAATAGGATCTTAGTAAATGCTTCTGGAATGGGTGAATGAATGAATGAATGCCTTTACTCCTTATTCATCTGCTGAAATTCTGCCCAGGTTTAAAAGACCTTAATCCAAATGTAACCTCTCTCATGGAATCTTATCTTATCTCCCAGTTGGAATGAATCGTTCTTACCTTGCTCCTACCCCAGGACATTGCTTATACTAGTTACATCACTGTTTTGTTTTTTGTTTTTTTTTAAATTATGTCCTGTATCAAAGAGAAGATGCTGGGAAACACAATCTGTGTGTTCACTTCAAGAACTCTGAGAAGTCGAGGCAGACACTTTGAATGAGGGTCTTCAGGTCACTTGAGAGAAAGCAACATGGCTTAGGAACTTTGGATCTGGCAAACAGATCCTTTGACACTAATGAGGTTGTATCTAATTTAACTAGCCTCCTTAACCTTGACCTAAACAGTGTCTGGTGAGACTAAGACATGTCAGAGCATATTGGATGGGTTGGATGGATGGCACTGCCAATAATCTGTTTGCATTAGTGACTATGAGAGAACTTAACCCAAGAGAGGTCAGGCTGACAAACTTCATCTAAAGCTCTAGAAGGAATTATCCTTCTTCTCCACACATAGGATCATATTTCTTACAATAACTTGTCTCCCAGCCCAGTCTCTATGGCTCCTGTTTGAGTTCTATGGTGGGGAGAGGAGATGTCAGATGTTAGCAAAATCAGCAAGAGCAATTTCTTATAACAGTACTCATTACCAAGAAAAAAGGTCTAAGATGAGACGTTGAGGTTGAGGGTGATTTTGGAGTTGAGCATAGGTAACAACTTTGTGGGACTGGAGATAAACTTCTTTGATTATTACCTTGGGCCTGATAGGAGCCTTGATTTCTCCCATGACCAATGTGACCTGGGGAAAACAAGTTATGTGTTGTCCTTGGATATTTGATGGATATTTCTTCCACTGGAGGAACCACCTTATCTCATCAAGGAAGGAAGCCTGCTCAGTCTAAATATCTACAAGCCTGAGAGCTCCCATCTGAGCAGGACCCCCGCCAACCTCCACATAGTCCCCCCACCCTTGCTCCTCAGTAATAACAGATTCCTTGAAGGAGTTTTTTGCAATTTTCCTTAAACCAGTCTGTTCTTTGTGGTCAGCGCATGGTGTCAGCTCAGCCTCTCTGTCCTGCTCTAGTTCCCTTTTGTCCACAATTGGCTACCTGCAAAGCAGCAGGGAAAAGACTTTCTAGACCCACTGCCCGCTGTAAGAGTACCAATATCTGCACCTGAGCTGCTCCCTCCAGATGTTCTCAACACTCCCCATTCTCAAGGTGCTGGAGTGTTGCTTGATTTCATTGCACCTACAGCCAAGGAGAGTGATGACATGAGACAGAAGATGCTTCTTCCAAAATCTGTGCCACAATTTGTCGCCCGGGCCTCAAAACAGCTGTACTTGAAAGTTGCATGATGAAATTTCTCTTGAATAGTCAAGTCGGTCTCTTCTTCTGGCTCCTTTCCACTTGAGGCTCAGAATCACCCATAATGAATGGGGGAAGCTCCTTTGTGGGAGGGCTGCTATGTTGAATCTACTGGCAATGAACTAATTACTCTTTAGTTTATTTCTTCTAGATTTTTAAAATAATAGAACTATGAATTGTTCTTCTTGGTTACATGGTATAAAAATGGAAGGAAAATGCTTTGTGAAGTTTCTTTCCCTAGAAAGGAGTTTTGTGGTCAAGTCATCATTACGGTTTAATGGTGGAGTCACACCATGTGTTTTTAAAGTGACCAGTGTTGCCCACCCATGTCCAGGCTTCTTCATACATTAAAAGTTTATTTACACATACACATGCACACACATGCATGCAACCTTGCCTTATACAGAGAAAGAAAATGGGCATTAGTCTATCTCTTTAATATTCTGCATTATTTTTCTTTCCCCTGATGTATAAGAGAGTGGCTCTTTTTGTAGGCATCTAAAAAGAGATAAGCAGATACTGGAGTGAGTATGTGTTGCGGAGTGCTACTTTTTAGTGCCTACAGATTCATATCAGATACTTTGTACATCATTATGCTTGTGTGGCAGGACGGTGGGGATGTGCTGGGTAGTGGGAGATAGTCCATCCATAGATGTTTTTGAATTATGCATCAGTTAGGGAATGGGTTAGGATGACTAAGAGTTAGGTAGTTGTGGCTCAGTACAAAAGGCAATCTTTCATATCCTTCAGAGTGTTTTGGAACTATATAAGATATATTACATTGGTAAAATCCCAGAAAATTGCCTGGCATAATTCAGGTACTCAATGGACATTAGTTCCCTTTCCCTTCCAATCTTCTCCCTTTTATAAATAGACTTTTATCTATATCACAGCATTTCCATTCTGTTCAATTTTTCAACTCTCCTTTACTTCAAGGTCTTTGTGATTTCTTTTCCCTATTAAAAAAAATAACTCTTAGGAAAAAAGATCTGATATTAATTCACATCTTGGTATGAACATACACTACCCATGCTCCCTTTGTTGGACTGCATTTTAAGCCCTATATCAAATTGTAGAAGAGAGGACTAAATCTTCTGTGAAAGGCATTTCAGGAGTCAGAATGAAATTGGAGAAGTTATTTTGGAAAGAAAAGGGCTCTTCCTCTATGTTCGTAAATTATGCCAATTTAAGTGTTTGCCTCTCCCTCCATGAGTAAAAGAGATATTCTTCTGGATGTGCAATTGGTGCAGTTGTTTATGTGTTCATTCTGTGTGGGAACAAGGCCTAGACACCACTGGCTGACAACAAAATACAGCTTAAAAGTATGTGCTTTGCATCTCCTCTTAGAAGCTAATAAATAGCTTGGCCATAACCCTTCTCCCTATGGAAAGAAATATCACAGAGCCCTTCCATCCATCCTGGTGTCAAGTAGAAAGAAGAATAACTCAGAATTATTTCTTTAAAATAGTCTGGAAATGCAAAATAAGAATTTTTCACATTGCCTATGGTTTCAACATATCAGCCCCCTAAACAGTGAACTTTCCTCAAATTAATTAAAGGTTGGAGTCACTTTTCAGTGAACTTTCATACACCTCCAGAAAATACTTGTAAAAGTTGGAAAACCATTATTATCTTAGCAGCTTTCTCCAAAATTCTTTTTTGGAAAACAACTGCTTTTATATACAAAAGTACCTTAGGAAGTCCTGGAGGTTGAAGGGTTGAAAGAGTGGTACCCTGTGGACATACATAAGCAGGAGACAATCAAAAGGAGAGGAAGAAAAGAATGGAAGAAGAGACTTTCGGGATGGTGGAGGAGTGAGATGTGGAAATCGCCTTCCTCCCCACAAATACATCAGAAATACATCTACGTGTGGAACAATTCCTACAGAACACCTACTGAAAGCTAGCAGAAGACCTCAGACTTCCCAAAGACAAGAAACTCCCCATGTACCTGGGTAGAGCAAAAGAAAAAAGAAAAAACAGAGACAAAAGTATAGGGACAGGACCTGTACCACTGGGAGGGAGCTGTGAAGGAGGAAAAGTTTCCACACTGGGAAGCACCTTCACTGATGGAGCTGGGGATTGGCGGGGGGGAAGCATCAGAGCCATGGAGGAGAGCACAGCAATAGGGGTGCAGAGGGCAAAGTGGAGAGATTCCCTCACAGAAGATCAGTGCCGACCAGCACTCACCAGCCTCAGAGGCTTGGCTGCTCACCCGCTGGGGCAGATGAGGTCTGGGAGCTGAGGCTCGGGCTTGGGAGGTCAGATCCCAGGGAGAGGACTGAGGTTGGCTGCGTGAACACAGCCTGAAGGGGGCTAGTGCGCCATAGGTAGCTGGGAGGGAGTCGGGGAAAATGTCTGGAACTGCCTAAGAGGCAAGAGACCATTGTTTTGGGGTGCGCAAGGAGAGGGGATTCAGACCACCGCCTAAACAAGCTCCAGAGACAGACGTGAGCCGTGGGTACCAGCGTTGACACCAGAGATGGGCATGAAATGCTAAGGCTGCTGCTACAGCCACCAAGAAGCCTGTGTGCAAGCACAGGTCACTATCCACAGCTCCCCTCCCAGGAGCCTATGCAGCCCACCACTGCCAGGGTCCTGTGATCCAGGGACAACTTCCCCTGGAGAACACACAGAGCGCCTCAGGCTGCTGCAATGTCGTGCCAGCCTCTGCCGCCGCAGGCTCGCCCCTCATTCTGTACTCCTCCCTCCCCCCAGTCTGAGTGAGCCAGAGCCCCCTAATCAGCTGCTACTTTAACCCCGTTTTCTCTGGGCAGGGAACAGAGGCCCTCAGGCATCCTACACACAGAGGCGGGGCAAAATCCAAAGCTGAACTCCAGGAGTTGTGCGAACAAAGAAGAGAAAGGGAAATCTCTCCCAGCAGCCTCAGGAGGAGCAGATTAAATCTCCACAATCAACTTGAAGTACCCTGCATCTGTGAAATACCTGAATAGACAACGAACCATTCCAAAATTGAGAAGGTGGACTTTGGGAGCAATGATATATATATATATATATATATTTTTTTTTTTTTTTTTTTTTCCTTTTTCTCTTTTGGTGAGTGTGTATGTGCATGCTTCTTTGTGTGTGATTTTTTTCTGTATAGCTTTGCTTTTACCATTTGTCCCAGGGTTCGGTCTGTCTGTTTTTTTTGTTGTTTTTTTTTTTTTTTTAGTATAGTTTTTAGCACTTGTTATCAGTGGTGGATTTGTTTTTGGGTTTGGTTGCTCTCCTTTTTCTTTCTTTTTTGTTTTTTTTTTTCACTAGTTTTTAATTTTTAATAATTATTTTTTAATTTTTTATTTAAATAACTTTATTTTATATTACTTTCATTTTTTCTTTCTTTCTTTTTTTCTCCCTTTTCTTCTAAGCCGTGTGTCTGACAGGGTCTTGGTGCTCTGGCTGCATGTGAAGCCTGTGCCTCTGAGGTGGGAGAGCCGAGTTCAGGACATTAGTCCACCAGAGACCTCCCAGCTCCATGTAATATCAAACAGTGAAAGCTCTTCCAGAGATCTCCATCTCAATGTTAAGACCCAGCTCCACTCAACGATAAGCACGCTACAGTGCTGGACACCCTATGCCAAAAAACTAGCAAGACAGGAACACAACCCCACCCATTAGCAGAGAAGCTGCCTGAAATCATAATAAGGTCGCAGACAGCCCAAAACATACCACCAGAAGTGGTCCTGCCCACCAGAAAGACAATATCCAGTCTCATCCTCCAGAACGCAGGCACCTTCCCCAGAAAGCCTACACAACAAACTAAACCAACCTAAGCCACTGGGGCAGACACCAAAAACAACAGGAACTATGAACCTGCAGCTTGTGAAAAGAAGACCCCAAAACACAGTCAGTTAAGCAAGCAAAATGAGAAGACAGAGAAACACACAGCAGATGAAGGAGCAAGGTAAAAAACCACCAGACCTAACAAACGAAGAGGAAATAGGCAGTCTACGTGAAAAAGAATTCAGAATAATGATAGTAAAGATGATGCAAAATCATGGGAATAAGAACGCAGGCACCTTCCCCAGAAAGCCTACACAACAAACTAAACCAACCTAAGCCACTGGGGCAGACACCAAAAACAACAGGAACTATGAACCTGCAGCTTGTGAAAAGAAGACCCCAAAACACAGTCAGTTAAGCAAGCAAAATGAGAAGACAGAGAAACACACAGCAGATGAAGGAGCAAGGTAAAAAACCACCAGACCTAACAAACGAAGAGGAAATAGGCAGTCTACGTGAAAAAGAATTCAGAGTAATGATAGTAAAGATGATCCAAAATTTGGAAATAGAAAGGAGAAAATAGAAGAAACATTTAACAAGGACCTAGAAGAACTAAAGAGCAAACAAACAATGATGAAGAACACAATAAATGAAATAAAAAATTCTCTAGAATGAATCAATAGCAGAATAACTGAGGCAGAAGAACGGATAAGTAACCTAAAGGTAAAATAGTGGAAAAAACAACTGCAGAGCAGAATAAAGAAAAAAGAATGAAAAGAATTGAGGACAGTCTCAGAGACCTCTGGGAGAACATTAAACGCACCAACATTCGAATAATAGGGGTCCCAGAAGAAGAAGAGAAAAAGAAAGGGACTAAAGAATTATTTGAAGAGATTATAGTTGAAAATTTCCCTAATATGGGAAAGGAAATAGTTTATCAAGTCCAGGAAGTGCAGAGTCCCATACAGGATAAATCCAAGGAGAAACATGCCAAAACACCTATTAATCAAACTATCAAAAATTAAATACAAAGAAAAAAATTAAAAGCAACAAGGGAAAAACAACAAATAACACACAAGGGAATCCCCATAAGGTTAACAGCGGATCTTTCAGCAAAAACTCCACAAGCCAGAAGGGAGTGGCAGGACATATTTAAGTGATGGAGGGAAAAACCTACAACCAAGATTACTCTACCTAGCAAGGATCTCATTCAGATTTGACCGAGAAATTAAAACCTTTACAGACAAGCAAAAGCTAAAAGAAATCAGCACCACAAAACCAGCTTTACAAAAAATGATAAAGGAACTTCTCTAAGCATGAAACACCAAAGAAGGAAAAGACCTACAACAACAAACCCAAAACAATTAAGAAAATAATAATAAGAAATACATATCGATAATTACCTTAAATGTAAATGGAGTAAATGTTCCAACCAAAAGACACAGGCCCACTGAATGTATACAAAAACAAGACCCATATATTTGCTGTCTGCAAGAGACCCACTTCAGACCTAGGGACACATACAGACTGAAAGTGAGGGGATGGACAAAGATATTCCATGAAAATGGAAATGAAAAGAAAGCTTGAGTAGCATTTCTCATATCAGACAAAATAGACTTTAAAATAAAAGTATTACAAGAGACAAAGAAGGACACTACATAATGATCAAGGGATCAATCCAACAAGAAGATATCACGATTGTAAATATTTATGCACCCAACAGAGGAGCATCTCAACACATACGGCAAATGCTAACAGCTATAAAAGGGGAACTCAACAGTAACACAATCATAGTAGGGGACTTTAACACCGCACTTTCACCTGAGGAAATAAAAAAAAACCTAGAAAAAAATGACAATGAAAACCTGATGACCCAAAACCTATGGGATGCAGCAAAAGCAGTTCTAACAGAGAAGTTTATAACAATACAATCCTACCTTAAGAAACAAGAAACAACTCAAATAAACAACCCTCCTAAAGTGCTCAGTGAACATTCTCCAGGATTGACAATATCTTGGGTCACAAATCAAGCATTGGTAAATTTAAGAAAATTGAAGTCATACCAAGTATCTTTTCTGACCACAATGCTATGAGACTAGATATCAATTACAGGAAAAAATCCGTAAAAAATACAAACCCATGGAGGCTAAACAATACACTACTTAATTACCAAGAGATCACTGAAGAAATCAGAGGAAATAAAAAAAAACCTAGAAAAAAATGACAATGAAAACCTGATGACCCAAAACCTATGGGATGCAGCAAAAGCAGTTCTAACAGAGAAGTTTATAACAATACAATCCTACCTTAAGAAACAAGAAACAACTCAAATAAACAACCTAACAATACACCTAAAGCAATTAGAGAAAGAACAAAAAAGAAAAACCCCAAATTAGCAGAAGGAAAGAAATCATAAAGATCAGATAAGAAATAAATGAAAAAGAAATGAAGGAAACAATAGCAGAGAGCAATAAAACTAAAAGCTGGTTCTTTGAGAAGATAAACAAAATTGATAAACCATTAGCCAGACTCATCAAGA
>NC_041229.1:38073384-38143468 GCF_002837175.3 Physeter macrocephalus
ATAGAAAATATAAACAGACCAATCACAAACACTGAAATTGAGACTGTGATTAAAAATCTTCCAACAAAGAAAAGCCCAGGACCAGATGGCTTCACAGGCGAATTCTATCAAACATTTAGAGAAGAGCTAACACCTATCTTTCTCAAACTCTTCCAAAATATACCAGAGGGAGGAACATTCCCAAACTCATTCTATGAGACCACCATCACACTGATACCAAAACCAGACAAAGATGTCACAAAGAAAGAAAAGTACAGGCCAGTATCAATGATGAACATGGATGCAAATTTCCTCAACAAAAAACTAGCAAACAGAATTCAACAGCACATTAAAAGGATCATACACCATGATCAAGTGGGGTTTATCCCAGGAATGCAAGAATTCTTCAATATATGCAAATCAATCAATGTGATACACCATATTAAGAAACTGAAGGATAAACACCATATGATCATCTAAATACATGCAGAAAAAGCTTTTGACAAAATTCAACACCCATTTATGATTTAAAAAACCCTCAGGAAAGTAGGCATAAAGTGAACTTAGCTCAACATAATAAAGGCCATATATGACAAACCCACAGTCAACATTGTTCTAAGTGCTGAAAAACTGAAACCATTTCCGCTAAGATCAGGAACAAGACAAGACTGCCCATTCTCACCACTATTATTCAACACAGTTTTGGATGTTTTAGCCACAAAATCACAGAAGAAAAAGAAATAAAAGGAATCCACATCGGAAAGGAAGAAGTAAAGCTGTCACTGTTTGCTGATGACATGATACTATACATAGAGAATCCTAAAGATGCTACCAGAAAACTACTAGAGCTAATCAATGAATATGATAGGGTAACAGGATACAAAATTAAAGAACAGAAATCTCTAGCATTCCTATACACTAATGATGAAAAATCTGAAAGAGAAATTAAGGAAACACTCCCATTTACCATTGCAACAAAAAGAATAAAATACCTAGGAATAAACCTACCTAAGGAGACAAAAGACTTGTATGCAGAAAACTATAAGACACTGATGAAAGAAATTAAAGATGATACAAATAGGTGGAGAAATATACCATGTTCTTGGATTGGAAGAATCAACACTGTGAAAATGACTATACTTCCCAAAGCAATCTACAGATTCAATGCAATCCCTATCAAATTACCACTGGCATTTTTTACAGAACTAGAACAAAAAATTTCACAATTTGTATGGAAACACAAAAGACCCTGAATAGCCAAAGCAATCTTGAGAACGAAAAATGGGGCTGGAGGAATCAGGCTCCCTGACTTCAGACTATACTACAAAGCTACAGTAATCAAGACAGTATGGTACTGGCACAAAAACAGAAATATAGATCAATGGAACAGGATAGAAAGCCCAGAGATAAACCCATGCACATATGGTCACCTTAACTTTGTTAAAGGAGACAAGAATATACAATGGAGAAAAGACAGCTTCTTCAAAAAGTGGCGCTAGGAAGACTGGACAGCTACATGTAAAAGAATGAAATTAGAACACTCCCTAACACCATACACAAAAATAAACTGAAAATGGATTAAAGACCTGAATGTAAGGCAGACACTATAAAACTCTTAGAGTAAAACATAGGCAGAACACTCTATGACATAAATCACAGCAAGACCCTTTTGACCCACCTCCTAGAGAAACGGAACTAAAAACAAAAATAAACAAATGGGACCTAATGAAACTTAAGAGCTTTTTCACAGCAAAGGAAACCATAAACAAGATGAAAAGACAACCCTAAAAACTGGAGAAAATATTTGCAAATGAAGCTACTGACAAAGGATTTATCTCCAAAATTTACAAGCAACTCATGCAGCTCAATTTCAAAAATACAAACAACCCACACACAATCCAATAATTGGCAGAAGACCTAAATACACATTTCTCTGAAGAAGATATACAGATGGCAACAAACACATGAAAGAATGCTCAACATCACTAATCATTAGAGAAATGCAAATCAAAACTAAAATGAGATATCAGCTCACAACAGTCAGAAGCCTAGTCTGTCATGCAGAGTGAAGTAAGTCAGAAAGGGAAAAACAAATACCGTAAGCTAACACATTTATATGGAATGTAAGAAAAAAAAATGGTTTTGAAGAACCTAGGAGCAAGACAGGAATGAAGATGCAGATGTGGAGAATGCACTTGAGCACATGGGGAGGGGGAAGGGTATGCTGGGATGAAGTGAGAAAATGGAATGGACTAATATATACTACCAAATGTAAAATAAATAGCTAGTGGGAAGTAGCCGCCAAGCACAGGGAGATCAGCTTCGTGCTTTTTGACCATCTAGAGGGGTGGGATAGGGAGGGTGGGAGGGAGATGCAAGAGGGCGGAGATATGGGGATATATATATATGTATAGCTGATTCACTTTGTTTTAAAGCAGAAACTAACATACCATTGTAAAGCAATTATACTCCAATAAAGACGTTAAAAAAAATAAATAGAATGAAAGAGAAAGAGAGAGAGAAGGGAGCCTGATAAATTGTCCACTAGGAATGAGTAAGATTGGGGAGGGGGAAGATAGGAGACAGCCTATCAGCATGGGGGGAGGCTGGTGCCCAAGCCGGAGTGTATCTAAAGTACTTCTTTAAAGACATATTTGTCTATTAAGCAAATTTAATGTGTCTATGTTGCTTTACATTTATTTTTCTGCTTTTACGAACCTCCAAAAAAGGCCCATGAGAGTGGATTTTTGTAAACATCAGGGATTGTTCCGTACCTAGTTCAAAATAGGGTCAGCTTGAGATTCATGGAGTGAATTGGAATTCAATGTAAATTGCTCATTTCAAAGGTTATCACAGGGGGCTTCCCTGGTGGCACAGTGGTTGAGAGTCCGCCTGCCGATGCAGGGGCCACGGGTTCATGCCCCGGTCCAGGAAGATCCCACATGCCGCAGAGCGGCTGGGCCCGTGAGCCATGGCGGCTGAGCCTGCGCGTCCGGAGCCTGTGCTCCGCAATGGGAGAGGCCACAACAGTGAGAGGCCTGCGTACTCCAAAAAAAAAAAAAGGTTATCACAAGCGTGTACATCCCCTGGGGATTTGCAGAATTCTTAGGAAGTCATTGGACTTTCCACAGAACACAAATGTTGGAATTAAGTCAGTCATATCTGCATTACCTAAGTCATATCTTAAGTTATCATCTGAGTTACAAATCTTTTATGCAAATGAGGCCCACATATGATGTTCTGAGCTTCCTGTCCCATAATTTGCATTTTCAGACTGACTCTCAATGGTCTTATAATTAAATCTCAAGGAGGCTCTTGGAAGGGCAATCTGATTTTATTAAATAGTTCATTTTACATATACTGGAAAGGTGTGCCTTTGAATGCATTTCTCTGAATAAAATCTATTTTCCAAAGCTCCTGAGATTTGGGAATTTTTTTTTTCTGGCTCCTTTCAACTTCTGCGTACAACAAAACAATTCAGGACGTGTCTTCTTTCACTCCACAAATCCTTAAATGAAGATTTGAAGAGTGTGGGGGAGGAAAGACAGTGAAAAGGGAACTGGATACTAACTTATTCCTGCTCGCTTCCAGGATGAAAAGGCTCTGCTCATCCCCCAAAATTCCACAGGGAATTGGAAAGAGGGAAAGAAACAAGATCATATTGTTTGCACAGAGCTGTTCACAAATGTCATATCATGGGGTCAGATTCACATGATGGCTGAATTTTGAAGAAAAATATCCCAAGAGATTCCATAGGATGTGAAAGCAGGCCCAAAACTTGACTTATCCTTTTCTCTCCCGGTGAGACCTGAACATCAACAATTTAAAAACAGGCCAGGGAGGATAGTTAGCACCTCTTGAAAAGCTGTCCTGAATCTAGGTCCAACCAAATTCATCTACAATTCTCTGTGGCTGTTTATATCTTCTTATTCAGGACTTTGGGATCTTAAATAAGACATAGATCTAATTTCAGGGAGGTGTGTAAGATCCAGTAGAAACTCTAGAAATGTGCACGAATCCCTATTAGTCTGGTCCTCTCCCCAAGGTCACATAGAGTGGTGTGATTTGTGTGCCTTATTTTTCATAGCTCGAGAAAGGACAGATGAAAACCCAGGATCAAATAGAACTGAGTCTGGCTGGGCAGAAGCTAACTAGTAACAAATGATTTCTGCTCAGAGGTCATACCTACTAGGACTTGATGACGGCGAAGGTGATGATGTCCACAGTTTTTGAGTATTTACTCTATACTAGGCACTACCCAAAAGACTTAATATACATTGTTTCATTAAATTTTCACAATAATCCTATGAGGTAACTGTTATTATTTCTATTGTTAAGATGAAGAAACTGAGGCTCAACAAGTTTAAATCACTTGTTTAAGATGTTAAGCTAGTAAATGAGCCTGGAATTTGAATTCAGGAGTGTTTTGCTTGACCATTGTCCTATACTATTAGGGAACCATTGACCAAAACCGCCCACTTTTGCTAAGCATAATAACCACTTGCATGAATTGTCTCACAACAGGAGGTCCCAATAGGGAATACGGTGCTGCCACAGAAAATTAACTGGGAGAATTCGGGAGGGACCAAAAGGAGGGAGGAGACACCAGCCCATAATATGCCCTGCTAACCTCCAAGAAACCCTCAGGCTGGAATCCATCTTGGCTGAGAGATGTGCGTGCCACCAGGAAGGACCCAGAGTCAGACTACGGGTGCAAGCAAGATGATTGGCCAGAGACAACCTGGAAACTAACCCTACTACCATACAACCTGAGATGGAGAGCCATGTGGCAGAGCAGTTCTCCTGGGTTCCCTTACGCTCCTGCTATCCACCCAGGCGCCCCTTTACAATATAGTCTTTTTCTTTGTTAGTAGGCGTGTCTCCTTAGACAATTCATTTCTGAGTGTTAGACAAGAGCCCATTGTTGGGCCCTCAGGTCTCCTTCTAGCAACTGTACTGCCTCTCTATTAGTAGCCTGAATTGTGGCTCCTAGTGGAAGGGGATGGAATTGAGGGTGGCCCTCAACAAAGTGATGCAGTTTGTAAGGGAACAACCAGTATTTTCCCCATTTCACAAAGATCCCTCCACACAGAGGACCAAGGATTCTCCTGTTATCTCCATCTTATGCCTCTCATCAAAACTGGCTCTCAAGTAAAAATTTAGTTTACTCATTCAAATTATGCAAACTACGATAAAAATGGTTAACTGGCTCATGATGAGATTTGGAATCTCTATAAGGAGCAAAATCTTGAGCCCGGCAAATTAATCTATAGCAGCAAATTTTCAGACTTAAGTAGAATTGAAGTGTTTTCAAATTGGAATCTGGGGAACAGGAGGGATTTTTTTCCCCCAACAAATCAACTCAATCAATGAGCTTTTTATGCACCCATTGTGACCTCTAAAAAATACTGGTAGGCCCATCCTGAGGTTCCAGTGGACCTACTATAAAAATTGCCTGACTTCTTTGCCAAAAAGGTGAAAAGTGTTTCAGATATATCTGGGTACTGTCCAGACCCACGACCTCTCCAAAATAGCCTTTGAAATCTATTAGAAAGCATGAAAAATGATCTTTGGGGTATTTGGGCCTTTGCCTTGCAGATTTCATCCCCAGACATCCTGAAGCGGGTGGGGAAATGGTTTAGTCATCCAGAGTTCTTCTGCCCTGGGAATTCTAGTATTTTGAGGGGATTTTAAAGAAATTTTTTAGATGTTTGTTTAGATTTCTTTCAAGCTCAGAAACCAAATGAAAGGGGAAAGTTTTGAAATACCATTTCCTGTCTATTCTGGATGTCTTGACCAGGCTTAAAGATCTTTGCTCATAAAAATGCTGTATTTTTTTTCTTCCAGGTTTTATAGTGACTGGTTTAGTTTTAGGTCATAAGCCAGAGAAGAGGTAAATGCCCCATGGATTTAATATGCAAAGGATGCCTGCTTTTGCTCCCCATCTCCTCAACCTCAAGAAAAATCCTCAACCTAAAAGAAAATAAAAGGCACTTCTCTGCTGGCGCAGTGGTTGAGAGTCCGCCTGCCGATGCAGGGGACACGGGTTCATGCCCCGGTCCGGGAAGATCCCACAGGCCGCGGAGCAGCTGGGCCCATGAGCCGTGGCCACTGAGCCTGCGCGTCCAGAGCCTGTGCTCCGCAACGGGAGAGGCCACAACAGTGAGAGGCCCGCGTACCGCAAAAAAAAAAAAATAAAAGAAAAAAAAAAGAAAACAAAAGGAAAAGAAAGAGCTACTATCTCTGCGGGGTGAAGGTAGAATGATTTTGAATTCCTAATGTCTTAAACAAACTTTAGGTCCAATATATTTGTTCAGAAATTAAAACTTAGAACTATCATTGGTTGCACCATTCCACTGTTTTGTAAATAGCTTTAATCCACTTTCCTATTCTTCTGGTTGCTCTAGATTTGTGTTCCTGTATTTCAAGGTCCATCATTTTCATGAGTCACCCAGTCACAGAGAGTGCAAGTGTTTAAAGGCTGGGATCCAACCAAACAATGCCTGGGTTCCTTAGTGCCTTCACAGACTGCTCTGGCCAGTATGGTAATCACTGTCTTATTTCCTTATGCGATAAGCTATAACGGTTTGGGGTAAAGAGGGACAGTAACTAACATCTATTTAGAATCTACTCTGTGCCAGACATACTGCTTCACATCTTAAACTTCAGTCCTTACCACAACCCTATGTGGTAAATATTATTCACCTCTTTTTTCAGATGAGGAAACTAGGTCTTAGAGGTTTGATATAATTAGGCTGAGGAAATAAAAGTTAAGGTAAGGTCAAGGTTGAATACAGTTCTCCATCTCCTAAACTTTGCTCATCCTACACCAACACACTGCTTCCCCAAACTGCAAAGCCTCAGCCAAACACAGTTTTAGGAAAAAAATGAATCATAGGAAAGGGCTCTGCCTGACCATGATCTTCATATTTTTCACCACCTAACCAGCTAACGATACCCAGAGCATGTGTCAACCGAGCCCTGCATTGGTGTAACGTTTCTGGGCTTATTTACAGTATGGAGTTCATTCTTGATTCATGAACCGACTCTGTGCTGTGTACTCCAGGCTGGAGTTACTCTGGCACTGCAGGGTCTCTGTTCCTTCTTTTGACACTTGGTCTCACTGGATACTGACTCCTTCCAAAAGCAATCTATTAAAAGAAAATTTTAAAACCAGTGATTGAAAATCCATCAGCTGCACAAAATTTGGAGAGAGAATTCTTCCGTTACCTAACTGGAGTTCAAGTAATAGAGGCAAGATAATAATAATAAGCAAATGATAATAACCAAAACCTACTGATCAATTTTCTTTAGTCTACTATTTACAATAACCAAAAAAGAATCAGCAACCCTAACATTCAAATCACTGGCAGAGTGCTCTGTTACTATGCCTAGTGCCTGTGAAATCTTTAGCTACTACAGAGAGAAGTGGGGGTGAGATGATATCATTAATTCAATTAAAAATTAATAGTTATTTAAGCTAGTACACACACTTGGCAGGTGACAAGGGAGAGGATAAAGAACTAGTTTTAATTTAGTCCCTTCTATGATCTAGGAATTTTGCTGAGCATATTCATATATCTATATTATTCTTACATTCTCATAAAAACTGTACAAGATAGGCACTGTGGTTCTCACTTATAGAGGACATAGATATTCACAATATTTTTAAGTAACTTATTCCATTGTGAGTCCAATCACTTAAAGCTCTGTTGATATCATATAGTTTTTAGTAAAAAAACAACTCAGCAGGTACTAACCTCACCTGAGTGCCTGAAAGAGACAACTAGAGATAGGATTCTCATTCCGATTTCTAATTCAGGATCATGGAATGAACATATGTGTTTATTGCCTCTTTTTGCTAAGACTTCTTTAGAGGATCTTTTTTAAAAAAGCAAAAAATCTTCAACAGTGAAATGAATAGGCAAAGGATGAGAGATGTCAATGAATCTGTAGGATACAGAAAGTGGAAGGAAGACCATCAACTAAGGAAACAATGGGAGAAAGACACAGCCTTGAATGTGAGGGGGATACTGCAGCACACCAGGTAGGTAGCCAGCAAAATCAAGAGAGGCTCTGGATTCAAAAAGATGGGAGTGGAAAAGTCACACTGAAGTAGAACATCCATGCATAGATCAAGTGGCCCCAGCCACACCTTCCCCTCCCTTCCACATGCAATACAAATCCAGGTCCTTGCCTACAAGTGAAATTATCAGAGAGCTCTTTTCTAACAGAACAGGATGAACTCTGGGGGGGAAAAACTAGGGTGGCCAGTGTGGGTGTTCGTGACCCACAGTAAGGCCCTCCTCACTCATTCCCTAGGGCTCTCTGCCTTCATCACAGACCCTAGAGCATCCAGCTTGGAGAAAACCTGCCATTTGATGCACCCTGAGGGCTCACCCAGAGCTCGTGGGCAGTCTGCTTATTGCTAATTCTGGCATCTAGAGAGACAACCAAAAATGACTAGACATTTGAGAAAGTCAGCAAAAAAAGAGAAACACCAAGATAATCAGACACGTCAGTTGCTCCCAAGAGGAATAAGAGAGTTTAGAGAATAGATGAGAACTTACAGAATAAAACTAATTTAATATAGTCAGAAGTACTCAAGAATATTTGGCATGGATAAAACAAGAATAGAATGTTATATTTTTAAAAATAAGGATATTTTTGGAAGTTAAAAATATAATTCCAAAATTGAATATTCAGTAGATGGGGTATAAGGCCAGGTTGAAGAAAGCTCCTAGAAAATAGAATGAAAGTAGTTAGGAAGAAAATGTGAGCAAAAATTTAGAGACATAAACTATCAGTCCTAGGAGATCTAACATTTCATTAACAAAAATTCTAGAGAGAACAGAGACAAAAGAGGGCAGGAAATTATCAAAAACATAATATAAAACAAAAATTTCACAGTTTGAGTCATGTACCACAATGTTCATTGCAGCTCTATTTACAATATCCAGGACATGGAAGCAACCTAAGTGTTCATTGACAGATGAATGGATAAAGAAGATGTGGCACATATATACAATGGAATATTACTCAGCCAGAAAAAGAAACGAAATTGAGTTATTTGTAGTGAGGTGGATGGACATAGAGTCTGTCATACAGAATGAAGTAAGTCAGAAGGAGAAAAACAAATACCTTACGCTAACACATATATATGGAATCTAAAAAAAAAACGGTTCTGAAGAATCTAGGGGCAGGACAGGAATAGAGACACAAATGTAGAGAATGGACTTGAGGACACGAGGAGGGGGAAGGGTAAGCTGGGACGAAGTGAGAGAGTGGCATGGACATATGTACACTACCAAATGTAGAATGGATGGCTGGTGGGGGGCGGCTGCATGGCACAGGGAAATAATCTCTCAGTGCTTTGTGACCACCTAGAGGGGTGGGATAGGGAGGATGGGAGGGAGATGCAAGAGGTAGGAGATATGTGGATATGTGTATATGTATAGCTGATTCACTTTGTTATAAAGCAGAATCTAACACATCATTGTAAAGCAATTATACTCCAATAAAGATGTTTAAAAAAAAAGTAGTGATAATTATGTGATGGTAATACAATGGTGACAGTCATATTGCAATAAATAAATATATCAACTCAGCATGGTGTACACCTTACACTTACACAGTGTTATATGTCAATTACATCTCAATAAAAAATTAAAGAAGAAAAATTTTCACAGTTTTGGATTTGCAGATACAAACTACTATATATAAAATAGATAAAGAACAAGGTCCTACTATATAGCACAGGGAACTATATTCAGTATCTTGTAATAAACCATAATGGAAAAGAATATGAAAAAGAATTATGTGTGTGTGTGTGTATGTGTGTGTGTTTAACTGAATCACTTTGCTGTACACCAGAAACTAACACAACTTTGTAAATCAACTATACTTCAATAAAAATAAATTTCCCAGAATTGATGGGAGAGTATCTTTAAATATAAAGGGCTCACTCAGTGCCCAGCATAATAAACAAAGACAGATACCCCTCAACACAATATAGTCAAATTTCAGAACACTGACGGTTAAAAGAATATCCTAAAGATTTCCAGAGAGAGGGACAGGGAAAAACAGTACCTAAATTCTCATAGATCCCAGTATGAAGCTAATAGCTAAATGTCTAAAGTCTACAAAAGCAGAAACAACAATATAAGCATGTTATTTAGGATAACCACCAAAGAACCCCAAAACTGAAATCATTAAAAATTGGTTTTCTCTGAGGACCAGGACTGATGGAAGTGAGTCAGGGGCTCACTCAAAATAATTTGACCAGCTTCCAGAAGTTTCTTTCTCCCAGCATGTTTAGCAGCAGGAAGAGTCAAATGTTGCTTAGTGCCTATGGGGGGCTCCCCATATACACAGGGGCTCATGGGTGGGATTGTGACATTTTATTGTTAGGATGCAAGTATTACTTTGGATGGAATACACATACACACACACATATATATGCACATACACACACATATATATGTATGTCACATATACTATAAATATTAGATATAGTCAATATATACTAGAGCCAAAATATACTATAGTCTATGTATTATACAAAATACCATATGTAGTTAACATATATAATATATTATTATTGTTTGTGTATGAAAGTAATACTTTCAGCCTGTATGTTTATTACTCTTTGAGCACAAACACATCAAGCAATGTCTCTTGTACCATAACACTTAAACAAGGTTTATTCTTGCTTATACGTATTGCAGTGCACACATAATTACCTTTGGATTTGATACCGAGCCATAAAATCATATCCCACAAGGTCTCCTAGTGGCCTGGAAAATAAACAAGCCTCCTACCAACACAACTTCCAAATAGTTAGTGGCTTAGGCTGAGCCAACAGGATATAAAAACAGTTGGTTGAGAAGTGGAAACTTCAAGCTGAAAAACATTTGGGATTTTCGGATCTCAACTGAATGTTTTTTTAAAAACTGAACTTCGTCAAACCTGTTTGTGTATATGGGGAGCCAGCCATAGGCACTAAGCAACATTTGACTCTTCCTGCTGCTAAACATGCTGGGAGAAAGAAACTTCTGGAAGCTGGTCAAATTATTTTGAGTGAGCCCCTGGCTCACTTCCCTCAGTCCTGGTCCTCAGAGAAAACCAATTTTTAATGATTTCAGTTTTGGGGTTCTTTGGTGGTTATCCTAAATAACATGCTTATATTGTTGTTTCTGCTTTTGTAGACTTTAGACTGACTCTTCCTGCTGCTAAACATGCTGGGAGAAAGAAACTTCTGGAAGCTGGTCAAATTATTTTGAGCCACAGTGAATTCCTTAAGGGAAAGAGAAATAGTTTCCTAACTGGTCCCTTTGCAGCATAAAGGATTGGTTTCATGTGGGAGATGGCCACCAAGTAACGAATTTGAATACTTGCTTCATGGTAGAGACTAGAAAGAGTCAGGTTTGTGGGACCTAAAACATTTGGCAAACTGAAGTCTAGAGGTAATGTGGAAAGAAGAGAGAGTTCAAGTGAATGTATGAGAGAGGGGCAAAAAGCAGGAGTAAGAAAGATGAGATGTGAGAAATGCTATACAATCCCAGGGAGCACTGTATTCATTAGGCTACACCAGCAGCTGTTTGGTGTTTAAGTTGCCATTGGTGGTGTTTTTCTTAGCCTGGTACCTTTTCAATTGACTATGCGGAAAGCATTCCTCAGAGTTAGGGCACGGTGCAGACTGTGCTATCTCACTCACAGCTGGTAATTTCCCTAGAGGCAGGTGCGATTCAGAGAGACAAAACCAAGGGCCCACAAGAAAAATTGCATTAGTGGAGAAATGAAGAGCACAAAGGGACTGAGTAGGCAAAGCTGGCCAGTCATATAATAATTCAAAGACTGCAGGTAAAAACAGTTCCCTGGGATAGGGCAGTTTGTCATGCACTCAATCAAGAAAGGAAAACAAGAAGCCAAAAATTGTGGTGAAATTGTTTTCCTGAAAGAGGAGCTGCTATAAATATAGATGCCGTGGGATAGAAGGAATAGCAAGCATAACAGCAAGCCTGCATTCAGAATGAGATGCAGATTCCAGCTCCAAGTAGGAAGGTCCTCAATGCTACTCTCCCAGGTATTGAGGAGAAAGCCACTAAGGTGATGGGAGCTTCAGAAGATCTAAATGCCTTGTAATTCTAAGATGATTAATTCAAGTTTATGTATTAGGCAGAATCTTAGACTCAGTGATGCCAATGTGTTTTTGATCTGAAGACTTTTCCCTAGGAGTGGAAGACAAGGATATAATTTAGAGGAGGATGTTAGGGGTAGCGACCTAGGCACAATATTGAAAATGGGTTGCTGGACAGGTCTTAGGGTACCCCCCTGTAATTCCCCCCTCTTTGTGTCCCTCCTGTTGAGTGTAGGTGGGACACACTCCCACCTGTGACTTGCTTCTAGGCAATAGACATGGGAAGGGTGATGGGATGTCACTCCCAGGATTACTTTATGTTATATAGGACTCCATTTTAGCAGACTGGGTTTTGAAACTCTCCTTGCTGGCTTGATAAAGTAAATGGCCATGTTGATGAAGTCCATGAGGTAAGGAAAGATGGTTGACCCCTGGGAGCTGTGGCAAAGATCTAGGACCTGAGGTCAGCCCTTAGCCTACAGCCAGCAGAAGGTGGTGGCACTTGGTCATACAGCCACAAGAAAATGAATTCTGCCAGCAACGTGAATGAATTTAGAAGTGAACTCTTCCCCAGTCGAACTCCAGATGAGAATGCAGCCCAGCTGACACCCTGACTTCAGTCTTGTGAGACCCTGAGAAGAGGACTCAGCTCAGCTCAGCCCAATGTACAAACTCCTGAGCCCTGGAAATTGTGAGATAATAAATATATGTTGTTTTAAGTTGCTAAATCTGTGGTAATTTGTTACACAGCCATAGAAAATAAACACAGTGGAGGAGGAATAGGTGAAAGGAATTGAAGAATGATGTCAGATAACTTCTAAACAGGAAGTAGCAAAGCATCCATGAGGCCAGGTGTTCATTTCATCACTATTAAATAACATTTAGGCTTCCCTGGTGTCCACAGCCCCATGGTCTAATACTAGGCTTTTATCACCTCTGAGTTGTTCCCTCTTTCCTTGAGGTAGAATCTATATGTTTTACTATTGGCCAAAGGATGACAAAATGTATTGCTCCTGGTTTTTCAGTATAGGAAGTCTGGCCCTGTGCAAAGTTGTGAGGTGGGAAAGTGTGCTCCTCTACTGTTTGGATAGTCTTCTGCTCTCATGAAGAACCCTTCCCCCAAAGAGCACAAATAACCTCTTATTATTACCCTTCACCTTCCCTATCCCATGCTCCATATATTTTTGAATTTCCTTCTTTCTATTAAATTTTGTCCGTTTCTGTGTTCTATTCCTCAGACCTTGCTTGGTATCATTGAATTCATCTGATATCAGCTTAACGAATCATCTTACTGTGTTAGCATTTGTGCTTTTTAACTAAAAGGTGTCTTCAAAAACTTGAACCAGTAGGGAACTCAAGAAACTGGTGAGTAGGTATATTGTCCAGCCAAGACTTCCACAGGCCCACAAGCCACACCAATTAGGAAGAGTGGAAAACAGCTTTCCTGTCTGCTCCAGTAGACTGCCCCGCATTTCCTTCCCACTGGGGGCCTCTTGTTGGTTGGGGCCTATGTTAAGTGATCATATTGTATTTATTCCAGAAGCAGTAAAAGCAGCATCTGTCGAGTGTCTGACAGGTGTCAGACTCCACCGGCCCCCACCATGTGGAAATGGGGATGGACAGCTTGCCTTACGCTCATCACAAATACATCAGTCACATCTTCTGAGTTTTTTCAGTAGTCACCTTTACTGCATATATTTCTGAGCTGCAGAGAAATCTGCCTTCCTTATTGGAGCAATGGGAGAGAAGCCAAGACATGGAACCCAACATAGGTTTGCTGAGCTTCCATGAAGAAATGGATTCTCCACTCCAGGGAAAGCCCCCTGTTTCCTTCTGTGAGGAAGATTCAGAAAAGGTCTATATCCCCAAGGAGACTCAGAGACACTCTCCACCTAGACTGTACTGTCTCGGTGCCTAAGCCCTTTTGCAACCCATGCCATCTGCCTGAAATGCCCTTCTCTTACCCTACTTGAATCCACAGTTAGCTTAGTGGTATGCACACATACACCATTGCCTTAACTGACTTTAGGGTGATTAGGCTGCCTACTTTGGGCCCTCATAAGAGGAGCAATCATGACATTTAAGACACTGTCCAGGAATTGTCTTAATTGTCTGTCTCCCTGACCAGACAGTAGGCTTCTTGAAGATATGGGCTGTGTCTTATTATTGTCTTTTGTCTTCAGAGCCTAGCTCAGTGTCCAGCCCTAAATAACTGAGTTGTGGATGAGAGAATGAATGAATGGCCAAACAGGAAGCAAGGATCCAATCTGTTCAAACTGAAAATAAGAAAACGAAAGAAAAAGGAGATGGTGATTCCACAAGGGCAGGAGTTGACCAGGACGTGAAGTTGTTAGGTGTTCTGCATTAAAATCAGGCCACGAGACATCTGTCCCATCCTGTCCTGTGTAATTATTGGGCAGCCAAGTTACTTTATGACACTTTCCAAAAGCATGTCTGTGAAAACCACTCAGCTGAAGCAGGAAGGCAGGGCTTTATTAAGAAATGTTGTGGTTGAGAAAGAATTATGAAAGAGTGCATTAAGGGGTTTTAGTTTCATGGCAATTTCTGACTATTTTCTATAGTCAAAGTATTTTATAAACATTTCTCTATTATATGTTTATAAGTTGATGTTGATGAGACCTAATTTTTTCCCATATTAGACTTAAGAGGGGAGATGGAAACTTCCTTTTTTCTTTTAACATCATTATTGGAGTATAATTGCTTTACAATTGTGTGTTAGTTTCTGCTTTATAACAAAGTGAATCAGCTTTACATATACATATATCCCCATATCTCTTGTCCCTTGCAATTCCCTCCCTCCCACCCTCCTTCCCACCCTCCATTTCCCACCGAGCTGATCTCCCTGTGCTATGCGGTTGCTTCCCACTAGCTATCTATTTTACATTTGGTAGTGTATATATGTCCATGCCACTCTCTCACTTTGTCCCATCTTACCCGTCACACTCCCCATGTCCTCAAGTCCATTCTCTAATAGGTCTGTGTCTTTACTCCCATCCTACCCCTGGTTCTTCATGATCATTTTTTAATATTTTTTTTAGATTCCATATAGATGTGTTAGCATACAGTATTTGTTTTTCTCTTTCTGACTTACTTCACTCTGTATGACAGACTCGAGGTCCATACACCTCACTACAAATAAGTCAATTTCGTTTCTTTTTCTGGCTGAGTAATATTCCATTGTATACATGTGCCACATCTTCTTTATCCATTCATCTGTCGACAGTCACTTAGGTTGCTTCCCTGACCTGACTATTGTAAACACAGCTGCAATGAACATTGTGGTACATGACAATTTTTGAATTATGGTTTTCTCAGGGTATATGCCCAGTAGTGGGATTGCTAAGTTGTATGGTAGTTCTATTTTTAGTTTTTTAAGGAACCTCCATACTGTTCTCCATAGTGGCTGTATCCATTTACATTCCCACCCTCAGTGCAAAAGGGCTCCCTTTTCTCCACACCCTCTCCAGCATTTATTGTTTCTAGATTTTTTGACGATGGCCGTTCTGACTGTTGTGAGCTGATATCTCATTTTAGTTTTGATTTGCATTTCTCTAATGATTAATAATGTTGAGCATTCTTTCATGTGTTTGTTGGCAATCTGTATATCTTCTTTGGAGAAATGTCTATTTAGGTCTTCTGCCCATTTTTGGATTGGGTTGTTTGTTTTTTTGATATTGAGCTGCATGAGCGGCTTGTATGCCATAGAGTGTTCTGCCTATGTTTTCCTCTAAGAGTTTGATAGTGTCTGGCCTTACATTTAGGTCTTTCACCCATTTTGAGTTTATTTTTGTGTGTGGTGTTAGGGAGTGTTCTAATTTCATACTTTTACATGTAGCTGTCCAGTTTTCCCAGCACCACTTATTGAAGAGGCTGTCTTTTCTCCACTGTATATCCTTCCCTCCTTTATCAAAGATAAGGTGACCATATGTGTGTGGGTTTATCTCTGGGCTTTCTATCCTGTTCCATTGATCTATATTTCTGTTTTTGTGCCAGTACCATACTGTCTTGATTACTGTAGCTTTGTAGTATAGTCTGAAGTCCAGGAGCCTGAACCTCCAGCTCAATTTTTCTTTCTCAAGATTGCTTTGGCTATTTGGGGTCTTTTGTGTTTCCATACAAATTGTGAATTTTTTGGCTCTAGTTCTGTGAAAAATGCCAGCAGTAGTCTGATGGGGATTGCACTGAATCTGTAGATTGTTTTGGGTAGTATAGTCATTTTCACAATATTGATTCTTCCAATCCAATAACATGGTATATCTCTCCGTCTGTTGGTATCGTCTTTAATTTCTTTCATCAGTGTCTTATAATTTTCTGCAAACAGGTCTTTTTTCTCCTTAGGTAGGTTTATTCCTAGGTGTTTTATTCTTTTTGTTGCAATGGTAAATGGGAGTGTTTCCTTAAATTCACTTTCAGATTTCTCATTATTAGTGTGTAGGAATGCAAGAAATTTCTGTGCATTAATTTTGTATCATGCTACTTTCCCATATTCATAGATTAGGTCTAGTAACTTTCTGGTAGCATCTATAGGATTCTTTATGTATAGTATCATGTCATCTGCAAACGGTGACAACTTTACTTCTTTTCCGATTTGTATTCCTTTTACTTCTTTTCCTTGTCTGATTGCTGTGGCTAAAACTTCCAAAACTGTGTTGAATAACAGTGGTGAGAGTGGACAGCCTTGCCTTCTTCCTGATCTTCATGGAAATGGTTTCAGTTTTTCACCATTGAGGATGATGTTGGCTGTGGGTTTGTTATATATGGCTTTTATTATGTTGATGTAAGTTCCCTCTATGCCTACTTTCTGGAGGGTTTTTATCATAAATGGGTGTTGAATTTTGTCAAAAGCTTTTTCAGCATCTATTGAGATGATCATATTGTTTTTCTCCTTCAATTTGTTAATATCATGTACCACATTGATTGATTTGCATATATTGAAGAATCCTTGCATTCATGAGATAAACCCCATTTGATCATGGTATATGATCCTTTTAATGTGATGTTGGATTCTGGTTGCTAGTATTTTGTTGAGGATTTTTGCATCTATGTTCATCAGTGATTTTGGCCTGTAGTTTTCTTTCTTTGTGACATCTTTGTCTGGTTTTGGTATCAGGGTGATGGTGGCTTCATAGAATGAGTTTAGGAGTGTTCCTCCCTCTGCTATATTTTGGAAGAGTTTCAGCAGGATAGGTGTTAGCTCTTCTCTAAATGTTTGATAGAATTCGCCTGTGAAGCCATCTGGTCCTGGGTTTTTGTTTGTTGGAAGATTTTTTAATCACAGCTTCACTTTAAGTGATTGTGATCAGTCTGTTTATATTTTCTATTTCTTCCTGGTTCAGTCTTGGAAAGTTGTGCTTTTCTAAGAATGTGTACATTTCTTCTAGGTTCTCCATTTTATTGGCATATAGTTGCTTCTAGTAATCTCTCATGATCCTTTTTATTTCTGATGTGTCACTTGTTATTTCTGCTTTTCGTTTCTAATTCTTTTGATTTGAGTCTTCTCCCTTTTTTCGTGATGAGTCTGGCTAATGGTTTATCAGTTTTGTTTATCTTCTCAGAGAACAAGATTTTAGTTTTATTCATCTCTGCTATTGTTTTCTTCATTTCTTTTTCATTTTTTTCTGATCTGATCATTATGATTTCTTTCCTTCTGCTAACTTTGTGATGTTTTTGTTGTTCCTTCTCTAATTGCTTTAGGTGTAAGCTTAGGTTGTTCATTTGAGATGTTTCTTGTTTCCTGAAGTAGGGTTGTATTGCTATAAACTTCCTTCTTAGAACTGTTTTGTTGCATTTAATAAGTTTTGGATCGTTGTGTGTTCCTTGTCATTTGTTTATAGGTATTCTTTGATTTCCTCTGTGATTTCTTCAGTGATGTCTTGGTTATTAAGTAGTGTATTGTTTAGCTTCCATGTGATTGTATTTTTACAGATTTTTTCCTGTAATTGATATCTAGTCTCATAGTGTTGTGGTTGGAAAAGATACTTCATACAGTTTCAATTTTCTTAAATTTACCAAAGCTTGATTTGTGACCCAAGATATGATCTATCCTGGAGAATGTTCTCTGAGTACAGAAAAGAAAATATATTCTGTTGTTTTTGGATGGAATGTCCTATAAATATCAATTAAATTCGCCTTGTTTAATGTGTCATTTAAAGCTTGTGTTTCCTTATGTATTTTCATTTTGGATGATCTGTCCATTCGTGAAAATGGTGAGTTAAAGTCCCATACTATGAATCTGTTACTGTTGATTTCCCCTTTTATGGCTGTTAATATTTGCCTTATGTATTGAGTTACCATTTTCTTAATTGTTCTGCATTTGTTATTGTAGGTGTTTTCCTTCTCTTGTGTTTCCTGCCTAGAGAGGTTCCTTTAGCATTTGTTGTTACGTTGATTTGGTGGTGCTGAATTCTCTTAGCTTTTGCTTGTCTGTAAACCTTTTAATTTCTCTGTGAAATCTGAATGAGATCCTTGCTGGGAGAGTATCTTGGTTGTAGGTTTTCCCCTTTCATCACTTTAAATATGTCCTGCCACTCCCTTCTGGCTTGCAGGATTTCTGTTGAAAGATCAGCTGTTAACCTTATGGGGATTCCGTTGTATGTTATTTTTCCCTTGCTGCTTTTAATATTTTTTTTTTATATTTAATTGTTGATAGTTTGATTAATATGTGTTTTTGCATGTTTCTCCTTGGATTTATACTGTATGGGACTCTGTGTTTCCTGGACTTGATTAACTATTCCCTTTCGCTTAATAGGGAAGTTTTCAACTATAATCTCTTCAAATATTTTCTCAGTCCCTTTCTTTTTCTCTTCTTCTTCTGGAACCCATATACTTTGAATATTGGGGTATTTAATGTTGTCCCAGAGGTCTCTGAGACTGTCCTCTATTCTTTTCATTCTTTTTTCTTTATTCTGCTCTGCAGTTGTTTTTTCCAATACTGTCTCTTCTACGTCACTTATCTGTTCTTCTGCCTCAGCTATTCTGCTATTGATTCCTTCTAGAGAATTTTAAATTTCATTTATTATGTTGTTCATCATTGTTTCTCTTCTCTTTAGTTCTTCTAGGTCCTTGTTAAATGTTTCTTCTATTTTCTCCATTCTATTTCCATGACTTTGTATCATCTTTACTATCATTATTCTGAATTCTTCTTATGGTAGGCTGCCTATTTCCTCTTCATTTGTTAGGTCTGGTGGCTTTTTACCTTGTTCCTTCATCTGCTCTATGTTTCTCTGTCTTCTCATGTTGCTTATCTTACTGTGTTTGGGGGTCTCCTTTTCTCAGGCTGCAGGCTCGTTTCTGCCCCCAGTGGCTAAGATTGTTTCAGTGGATTGTGTAGGTTTCCTGGTGGAGGGGACTACTGCCTGTGTTCTGGTGGATGAGGCCGATCTTGTCTTTGTGGTGGGCAGGTCCATGACTGGTGCTGTGTTTTGGGGTGTCTGTGACATTATAATGATTTTAGGCAGTCTCTCTGCTAATGGGTGGTGTTGTGTTCCTGTCTTGCTAGTTGTTTGGCATAGGGTGTCCAGTACTATAGCTTGCTGGTCGTTGAGTGGAGCTGGGTCTTGCGTTGAGATGGAGATCTCTGGGAGATTTTTCACCATTTGTTTGATATTACGTGGAGCTGGGAGGTCTCTGGTGGACCAATGTCCTGAACTTGGTTTTCCCACCTCTGAGGCACAGCCCTGATTCCCAGCCGGTGCACCAAGACCCTGTCATCCACACAGCTAGAATAAAAGGGAGAAAAAGAGAAAAAAAGAAAATAAATAAATAAATAAATAAAATAAAATAAAAATAAAGTTATTAAAATAAAAAATAAATATTAAAAATAAAAAAAAATTTTTAAGTAATATAAAAAAAGAATGAAAGAAAGAGAACCCCCATACCAAAAAACCAATCCACCAGTATAAAAGTGCTAAAAACTATAGTAAAAAACAAACAAATAAACGGACAGACAGAACCCTAGCACAAATGGTAAAAGCAAAGCTATACACACAAAATCACACACAGAAGGATACACATACACACGCACAAGAAAATAAAAAGGATAAAAAAATATATATTCTTACTCCCAAAGTCCACCACCTCAATTTGGGATGATTCGTTTTCTATTCAGGTATTCCACAGATGCAGGGTACATCAAGTTGATTGTGGAGATTCACTTCACTGCACTAGAGGCTGCTGGGAGAGATTTCCTTTTCTCTCTTTGCTCGCACAGCTCCTGGGGTTCAGCTTTGGATTTGGCCCTGCCTCTGCGTGTAGGTCGCCTGAGGGCATCTCTGCTCAGAGAGGATGGGGTTAAAGGAGCAGCTGATTAGGGGACTCTGGCTCACTGAGGCTGGGGGGAGGGAGGGGTACATAGTGCGGGGCGAGCCTGCTGTGGCAGAGACCAGCATGACATTGCAACAGACTGAGGTGTGCCATGTGTTCTCCCGGGGAAGTTGTCCCTGGATCACAGGACCCTGGCAGTGGTGGGCTGCACAGGTTCCTGGGAGGAGAGGTGTGGATAGTGACCTGTGCTTGAACACAGGCTTCTTGGTGGCTGCAGCAGCAGCCTTAGCATCTCATGCACGTCTCTGGGGTCCACGCTCATAGCCGTGGCTCATGCCCATCTCTGGAGCTCGTTTAAGTGGCACTCTTAATCCCCTTTCCTTGTGCACCGCAAAACAAAGAGGCAAGAAAAAGTCTCTTGCCTCTTTGGCAGCTCCAGACCTTTGCCTGGAGTGTCTTCCAGCTAGCTATGGTGCACTACCTCCCTTCAGGCTGTGTTCACGCAGCCAACCCTAGTCCTCTCTCTGGGATCTAACCTCTGAAGCCGGAGCCTCAACTCCCAGCCCCCACCCATCACAGCGGGGAGCAGACAAGTCTCTCGGGCTGGTGAGTGCTGGCTGGCACGGATCCTCTGTGTGAGAATCTCTCTGTTTTGCCCTCTGCACCCTGTTGCTGTGCTCTCCTCTGTGGCTCCAAATCTTCCCCCCGTCTGCCACCCGCAGTCTCCTACCGTGAAGGGGCTTCCTAGTGTGTGGAAAACTTTCCTCCTTCCCAGCTTCCTCTCAGTGGTGCAGGTGCCATCCCTATTCTTTTGTCTCTGCTTTTTCTTTTTTCCTTTGCCCTACCCAGGTACGTGGGGAGTTTCTTGCCTTTTGGGAGGTCTGAGGTCTTCTTTAAAATTCAGTAGGTGTTCTGTAGGGGTTGTTCCACATGTAGATGTATTCTGATGTATTTGTGGACAGGAAAGTGATCTCCATGTCTTACTCTTCCGCCATCTTGAAGCTCTTCGTTTTTATTTTTTTAAATAAGTGAACTTGTTTACTTGTATTAGGTGTATTGACTTGTATTAGAAAGAGGTGATGTTCTGAGGTGTTCTACATTAAAATACGCCCACAAGTCATCTGTTCCATCCTGTCCCATGTAATTAATAATTGGGCAGCAAAGTTACTTTATGACATTTTCTAAAAGGGTGTCTTAGTGAGAATCTTAGTGAATCCACCAGCACATTTAAAAGATCATGCACCATGATCAAGTGAGGTTTATCCCAGGAATGCAAGGATTCCTCAATATACTTAAATTGATCAATGTGATAAACCATATTAACAATTGAAGGAGAAAAACCATATGATCATCTCAATAGATGCAGAAAAAGCTTTCAGCAAATTTCAACACACATTTATGGTAAAAACCCTTCAGAAAGTAGGCATAGAGGGAACTTATCTCAACATAATAAAGGCCATATATGACAAACCAACAGCCAACATCGTCCTCAATGGTGAAAAACTGAAACCATTTCCTATAAGATTAGAAATAAGACAAGGTTGTCCACTCTCACCACTATTATTCAACATAGTTTTGGAAGTTTTAGCCACAGCAATGAGAGAAGAAAAAGAAATAAAAGGAATACAAATTGGAAAACAAGAAGTGAAGCTGTCACTGTTTGCAGATGACATGATACTATACATAGAGAATCCTAAAGATGTTACCAGAAAGCTACTAGAGCTAATCAATGAATCTGTAAAGTAGCAGGATACAAAATAAATGCACAGAAATCTCTTGCATTTCTATACACTAATGATGAAAAATCTGAAAGAGAAATTAAGGAAACACTGCCATTTACCATTGCAACACAAAGAATAAAATACCTAGGAATAAACCTACCTAAGGAGACAAAAGACCTGTTTGCAGAAAACTGTGACACTGAGGAAAGAAATTAACTATGATACAAACAGATGGAGAGATATACCTTGTTCTTGGATTGGAAGAATCAACATTGTGAAAATGACTGTACTACCCAAAGCAATCTACAGATTCAATGCAATTCCTATCAAACTACCAATGGCATTTTTCACAGAAATAGAACAAAAAATTTCACAATTTGTATGGAAAGACAGAAGACCCCGAATAGTCAAAGCAATCTTGAGAAATAAAAACTGAGCTGGAGGAATCAGACTCCCAGACTTCAGACTATACTACAAAGCTACAGTAATCAAGACAGTATGGTACTGGCACAAAAACAGGAATATAGATCAGTGGAACAGGATAGAAAGCCCAGAGATAAACCCACGCACATATGGTCACCTTATCTTTGTTAAAGGAGACAAGAATATACAATGGAGAAAAGACAGCCTCTCCAATAAGTGGTGCTGAGAATACTGGACAGCTACATGTAAAAGAATGAAATTAGAACACTCCCTATCACCATACACAAAGACAAACTCAAAATGGATTGAAGACCTAAAATTAAACCCAGACACTATAAAGGTCTTAGAGTAAAACATAAGCAGAACAGTCTATGACATAAATCACAGCAAGAACCTTTTGACCCACCTCCTAGAGAAATGGAAATAAAAACAAAAATAAACAAATGGCACCAATGAAACTTAAAAGCTTTTGCACAGCAAAGGAAACCATAAACAAGACAAAAAGACAACTCTCAGAGTGGGAGAACATATTTGCAAACCAAGCAACTGACAGAGGATTAACCTCCAAAATAAACATGCAGCTCAATATCAAAAAAACAAACAACCCAATCCAAAAATGGGCAGAAGACCTAAATAGATATTTCTGCAAAGAAGATATAAAGATGGCCAACAAACACATGAAAGGATGCTCAACACCATTAATCATTAGAGAAATGCAAATCAAAACTACAATGAGGTATCACCTCACAGCAGTCAGAATGGCCATCATCAAAAAATCTACTAAGAATAAATGCTGGAGACGGTGTGGAGAAAAGGGAACCCTCTTGCACTTTTGGTGGGAATGTAAATTGATACAGCCACTATGGAGAACAATATGGAGGTTCCTTAAAAAACTAAAAATAGGGGTTTCCCTGGTGGCACAGTGGTTGAGAGTCTGCTTGCCAATGCGGGGGATGCTAGTTCTTGCCCCAGTCCGGGAGGATCCCACATGCCATGGAGCAGCTAGGCCCGTGAGCCATGGCCCCTGAGCCTTTGTGTCCAGAGCCTGTGCTCCGCAATGGGAGAGGTCACAATAGTGAGAGCCCTATGTACCGCAAAAAAAAAAAAAAAAAAAAATAGAAGTACCTTACGACACAGCAATCTCACTACTAGGCATATACACTGAGAAAATCATAATTCAAAAAGAGAACATGTACCACAATGTTCATTTCAACTCTAGTTACAAGAGCCAGGACATGGAAGCAACCTAAGTGTCCATCGACAGATGAATGGATAAAGAAGATGTGGCACAAATATACAATTGAATATTACTCAACCATAAAAAGAAATGCAGTTGAGTTATTTGTAGTGAGATGGATGGACATAGAGTCTGTCATACAGAGTGAAGTAAGTCAAAAAGAGAAAAACAAATGCCGTATGCTAACACATATATATGGAATCTAAATAAAAAGAAAAAAAATGGTTCTTAAGAACCTAGGGGCAGGACAGGAATAAAGATGCAGAGGTAGAGAATGGATTTGAGGACACAGGGAGGGGGAAGGGTAAGCTGGGACGAAGTGCGAGAGTGACATGGACATATATACACTACCAAATGTAAAATAGATAGCTAGTGGGAAGCAACCGCATAACACAGGGATATCAGCTCAGTACTCTGTGACCGCCTAGAGGGGTGAGATAGGGAGGGTTGGAGGGAGACGGAAGAGGGAAGAGATATGGGGATATATGTGTATGTATAGCTGATTCACTTTGTTATAAAGCAGAAACTAACACACCATTGTAAAGCAATTATACTCCAAATAAGATGTTAAAAAAAAAAAAGACACTGTGTTATTTAAAAAGCAATGAGATCAGTGCTTCCACATCAATAAATATGTGTGATTGCCCCAGGGGAGATGTGCTTGCCTACCATCGCCAGCTCATAAAGGTGTCTGTACAGGCACTGGGCTGGAGCTTCAGTTTCTTCACAAGGCAGCAAGGTCTCCTGATTTGTGACACATCTGTCAGCGCTCCCAAGACTGTCTCCTGGCCCCTTGACCTTGGGACAGTTAGGCCGAGCTGGAGCCCTTCCACTAGCTCCTGTGCTCTTGCTGGGGCCCATGAATCTCACGAGGGGCAGTGAGGGAATGGCTAGATCAGCACACCAGGCTTCCTGAGATGACCCCAGGCAGTAAGGCTATTCTGTACATGGAGGGCAGCCAGCTCACTCTGTCAGAAAGCACTTCAGCCAGCTGATTGATGACTGTAGAGCAGGACGAATTCACTTTCTTGCCTCACACTTTCCACGAATTCTCTGGCCCAGCTCTTGAGGTTCTGAGAGAAGAGGGAGGTCAACTGAGCTAATTGCCTTTAAGAACTATCCCCACACTGCCCGCTGAGGGAATTTCAAACCTCTAGGCCACAAGCTCTCCAAGTCCCAGTGTGACACCAGTCAGATTCCTGAAAGGTGGCTACAGCAAGAGAAAGCAAGGCAAACACACCCAATATGCTCTGGACCTGATCGGTCTGACACTCCAATCAAAATGTGGCTGGAACTGAGGTATCCATCTTGAAGGCAAAGTCTCATTATCAGCAAAGGGTTCCCCAAACTGTTCTTCATCACGCTCATCCTCATGATGGCAGCAACACGAGTTGCTATTTTTCAAATACTTGGTGCATGAAGAAGATGAAAAAAGATGTGGCCTTTGCTCTCAGGAAAATTACAGTGGGCGTTATGGAAAGATCACAGGCTGAATGTCCAGGGAAGGACTTCTAACCTTGTCACTTAAGTGATTTGATGTTCTAGGCAAGTTATTTAGCCACTCCGAGCCCTAGTTTCTTTATGTGCAAAAAGTAATACAAATGAATCTGTATACCAAACAGAAACAGACTCACAGACATAGAAAACAAACTTATGGTTACCAAAGTGTAGAGGAAGCAGGGGAGGGACAAATGAGGAGTATGGGATTAACAGATACAAACAACTATTCATAAAATAGATAAATAACAAAGATTTACTGTATAGCACAGAGAATTATACCCGGTATGTTGTGATAACCTATAATGGAATATAATCTTCAAGAAAACTGAATCACTATGCTGTATATCTGAAACTAACACAATACTGTAAATCAGCTATACTTCAAAAACAAAAAAAACCTGACAGTATATGAACTGCAAGGTGGTGATAAGATCTGTAAAGTGCTGGTTCAAACCAGCTCTCCTAAGTAGGAGACATATTCTTATAGCACTTAGCAGCCTGCTTGGTACATAGGAGATGCTCAATAAAAAGAAAATAGTAACTACTTATACTGAAAGCACTGACACTGTGTAGGGCATGTAGTGAGCACACTATACATGTTAACACTCCACTCCATACATACGTACACGCTTCTACTGAAATGTAAAGATTTATGTCAATCTTTTGCAAGGCCAATCATCTTACCTTGATACTCAGGTCATAACATTTATCGCTTGCTCCCCCAAAACAATATAGTTCTGACCTAGTCACTGAAAATAAGACTTATTTTTTGTGTCTGTGGAGACCACAAAGAGTTTATGTTGCCTGACTATATACCCTAGGCATGAGTTCCTCTGCCCCACGGAGCTTACTACCCAGAGGTGAAGAGCTTGATTCCTTGTTCTCTAACAAGATCTTTCCCCCAACTGTCTGAATATTCTCTCCCCATATCAGAGATTCTCTAGGTGCAATGTCAAAGCTACCATGTCTAGTGAAGTCAACCAAAAAATACAGGCACTGTCAAGTAGAAGAAATCCCATTAATCTGGCATCAGACATTTTGGAGTCGGATGTGGAACTATTAGAAGCATCTGACAAGTTCACCCCCCTGGGATGCAGTCACAACCCGAAGCTCTAGGAGACTCCTGCTCCCCTGGTTGCTGCACAGAACTCCCAGGACATATCTGCTTTCCCAAAGCAGGAGCTGAGAACCAGAGCCGAGGGAGTAAGGTCCCTGTCCTATGATCATCAATCTCATCTCTGTTCCTATGGAGTAGACTGGTCTGTGCTTGAATCTAAGGTATGTATCTTAGTCTATACCATATCCTCCTACTATTCATGCCTGGTTTGACCTTTTCACCCAAACATTTGACTTACTAACCAAACTCCTACTTATGTCCTCTTGCTTGGGTTGGATAGCAAGGAATCAACTCCCAGCCACTGACTTCAACTCCAAGCTTTCCCTACTTCTCCATGTTGTCTTGATACTTCATGATGGATCTGAATTTCATTTCCAGGCCACACCATGGTGTTCTTACATCCTCTTTTTGCACACTGGACCACCCACCATGGTTCATCAGCTTGCTTTTCTCCAGGTCTCCCCCTGTTCTTGAAGCCACCTGTACCCCATCACTGACCTATTTGATTTGCTTGATACCTATTTCAAGTAGTAACTGTTTTATATGTTATATCTTCTCAGTGAGATTGAAAGAAAGGACCGTATCAGATGTTTTTCTTCTATGTTTTATATAAACTGGTGCCAGACAAAGCAAATATATAGGCCGTTCCTTTATTTCAATGCAAAATATTCTTTAAAATTCGTTCTTAACATGACTCTTCATAAGGTGAAACAGTGATGACACGTTTGTTGCTCTGTTCATCTCTGCACATGTTGGATCTCCTTGACAGAAACCACTAAATAACCAAGTAAAGAGAATGAGAGGGGAGGTATGGGTGTTTATGGAGCAAAGTACTACAATCAAAGCAGGAAACAGAAGGGATTGCCTATAGCAGGCATTTAACCAAGGGTTGTTGAATTAAAATATTCCTGACCTGGGGGGGAAAAAAACCATGCCGCTTTCCCTCCATTCATTTCATTCCACTCAGTCCAAAAACTTTTCTCTATACCTGCTGTGATTAGGCAGGATTGCAGGTACTAAGATTCTTGGGAATTCTCATTCTCTACTTAAGGCTTATAGTCTCCCCGATGTTTGTTATACTTCTGTTAGTTAACTTTCTAGAAAAGTCATATCCAGGGATCTGGAAAAGGAATAGAAGTTGGAAGTTACAGTGGAGAAGATACCTTACTCTGTGCTCTATTCACAGACTTCAAACCCCAGATGTGTTCTGGAGACTTCAGAAGCCCAGTAAAGCTTGATTACTGACTCAGAGAGTTAGGCAACTGTGCTGAGATTCACCTACCTACCCAATCTCTTCTTTTTCTTTTCAGAAAGAAGCCTGATTTTATTTCAGGTGAAGATATGCCCAATTAAAGTCTATATTTATCTTTCCTTGCAGCTAGGGGTGGTCAATGTGATGGGAGTGAAAATTACTCGGTGAGATTCCCTGGAAAGTGCCTCAAAAGCGGGGACAGGCAGTGGGCAGGAACTTTAAATTGCTATTCCTCCCTCCCTTCTACTTTTGGATTGAAGTTTCAATAGCCATCTTAAAACATGAGTAACTTGAAAGGAGAAGATGCACACTGAGGAGAGTGGGGCCGATAATGGGAGAAGCATGGCTCTGGATGCCTGTGGTACCCCCATGGCTCCCTGGATGGCTGCCTTACATTTCCTTAACATGAGAAATAAACATCTGGTTTTTTAAAAGCCATTTATTTGAATTTCCAATATAAGCAGATAAATCTGCTCCCAATACAGTCTTTCCACCCTTATCCACTCTAACCCTATTCATTATCTCCACTTGAGGGTCTGTGCCAAAGAGTGTTCCTAAAGGGATTTAACAACCTAACCTTTCTGTAGCTCTGGATGAAAGCTGGAGACATGGAACTTGGTAAACGGAGCCCCTAATATATGCTTAGAATTGTGCCGTAGCTGTAGGAACATAAAAGGCAATCTACCTTACTTAGTTAAGGTATATCAAGCAGAATCTGTCAAGCTCCATGGAGATGAATTAAAGGTAAGGAAAGTTCTTGTTATTCCCCTTGCCATCACTGTTGGTTACAGTCTTCTGTTATTTATAAGGTGAAGATGTAGAACAGGGAATATATCCCAGAAAGCAGAGAGGCTTCCTCTGGAGCTGGGAAAGATAGTGGCTAAATGGTTCTACAAGTCAGAAAAATACTCAGAAAGTCCCGAGCAGGTTAAAAATTACTTAGACCAGGGTTCTCCAGCTACATGTTCTTTAACGTATCACTCTTAGCCGGTGGAAACAATTTCTATAAATTTAACTTGTAGTAAGGCACAAAATAAAAATAATACAAGTAAAACTCCTCATAGGTGTCTACTGCATAGTAGACACTGGATAAATATTGGTTGAATGAACACAGAAATAAATAAATTAATGAATAAATGCCCTCTAATTTCTGGTAACATGGAACTATGTTCTTTCAAGCTTCTGTGCCTTTGCATGTGTAGTTTCTTCTACTTAGAGAGCCCCTCTCCTTTCTTTATCTGATAAAATCCCATACATTCTTTAAAATCTAACTCAAATATTACAGACAACATATGGATAACCATCTCTCCCCATACCACCAATGAATTTGTCACATCTATCACTATGTTCATTCTATTATGCTGTAGATATAACACTGCCTTCAATATTGCACTTGTATTTTATGATAATTGTTTGTGTATATATTTCTCCCTTAAAATCAGAGAAGAAAGAGAAAAGTATCAAACATACCCAGAGCACCTACTGTCCAGATGCTGGGCAAGGGTGCTTCCTGTCTATTTCTTCACCTGCTTTCTGGAGCCAGCCTGGTAACAGGTAAGAGTCATTATTCCCAGATAACAGAGAAGGGGTGTCTGAGTCATCTTTTGCAAGGGCTTTATTTCTCAGAGCTTTTATGGGCTAAACAATAAATGTAACTCCAGTTCCTTACCGTAAAGGAAAAGACCTCAGCAGCTTCTTTGAGAAAATCCCCATTTCCTGATCCACTCCATCACCTCCTAAGCTCTCATAAATAAGGAAAATCACTTTCCAGCACCTTCAGAGAAATCAAACAGGTCACTGAGACCAGAAGTTAGAAGCAGTAGCCAACAGAGCCTTCCTATTATAGATTTGATCTCTGTTATTCATAGTTTTCCAATAGATCCCAGGCATGGTATGATGCATTTAAGACCAGAGTTTGAAGGGCTTGCTCCTTGTCCTACTTATTTATTTCCTTGTCTCTCATCTCTCCACATTAAGAATGTAAGTTCTAGAGGTCAGGAACTTGGCCTGATTCACCTTTTTATCCTCAGCAACCAGAATAGTAACATCTTCCGATTTAAACATCAATTTGGTTAAATATTTTTCTCTTAATTAAAAAGAAAACCAAGGGATAAAGATTTGTCAGTCATTCATGAATCAATATAAATTGCACAATAAAATAATTTGACCCCAGCAGAGATTGGCCAGTGGGGACATAGATATGTTGATGGAGTGGAAGAGGAGGGAAACTTTAGAACATGTACCGACTAGAGAGGAAAGGTAGGACTTTTGAACTGTAGAGGACATCATCTGTTTCTAAGATGACAAAGGAGATAATGACTCAGCACACAGGATGGAGGGCTGGAAAGAGACAGACGGGACCAAAAATCAACCTTTCCTCCTTTGCTATTTTGCTTAAGGTCCTGGGAGGGTCTACAAGGATGCCACCAAAATCATCCCACATGCTGCCTTCAGAAGTGTGGTCCCTCCTTTATCATTCTCAGGTGTGTGATAGCTATTTCCGAAATTGTTTTCAATTGGAGGAACGCTTTATATCCAATGGCTGAGGAAATGAGACTGTTTCATGGAAGGAATAGTAATTAGTACGTTGCATACAAGGTTGAATGGCGACATCAGCACTTAAAGGCCATAAGCTTGAGATCAAATTGCATGTGGGCAAAAAAAAAATTCCTTTATTCGTTTATTCATTCATCAAGATTTTTAGAACACCTATGCTGTTCCAGGGAACGTGCTCAGCATAAGGCACAAACCAGTAAAGCCCAGTTCCAGCTTTTAAGGAACTTATAGTCTCAAGGAGCGTGTGGGAAAAAGAAATGAGATAAAATGAATAATCGCAAAAGCCTCTCCAACACCTTGCACTTGGACAGATTTATTCACTTCCTCCAAACATCCTATTCAACATTCCAAAGTAAGGCAGGCCCTTTAACAAGGTATAAAAGTAAAAAGTCCAGATATTATTCTTAATGGTTAAGGATACAAGAGTCAGAGAGATCTGGCTTTAAATACCAGTTCTGCCACTTGCTGATTGTGTGATCTTGGGCAAACCACCACTTCTGCAACCTATTTTCACATTTGTAATAATATGTAGGTTCTTCTGAGGTGTAAATAAAATAATGTATATAAAGAAACAAGTATAGGAATTGACCTACAAAAGGATCCTAGAATTTTTAGTTATTTTTGTCCTGTATTCTTCAGCTCTGAGGAGCTGAGCCTATTGGGAAACCTGCAGATAGACAGCCTTTGAGAGGGCTGACATCATCTGCATCTAGCAGGTAATTAGCAGGCAGGGGGTTAAGGGAACAATGGTGGGGAATGGTAAGGACACCTGGGCAGAACACACTGATCTGAGTTCTGAGGAATGGAGCACTGATGGGGGTATTGGAACTTCTAGGCACCAGGAGTGAAGATTGACAAGCAGCCCCAGGAAGCCTGGAGAACATTTATTCTGTGACAATATGGGTAACCTGGAGACCAGGGCTGAGATTCAATAACTATCAACAAATGCTAGGTGCTAGCAATATAAAGGTGAAGAGGTCTCTGTCCAGGTTCACCAGCGCCTGGTCCACTGGGGAAGAGGAACACAGATACAGATTTGTTTATGCAGTATGGTAAGCATAGTGATGTAAGGGATGCAGGGGTTATGAGCAAGTTCACTCAACCTATTTTTTTTATGTTTGTAAAATGGAATAATAATAATACCACTTACCCTAAAGCAGCGGTCCCCAACCATTTTGGCACCAGGGACCGGTTTCTCACGGAAGACAGTCTTTCTACGGATGAGGTGGGGGGACGGTTCAGGCAGTAACGTGAGCGATGCGGAGCAGCAGATGACGCTTCGCTCGCTCACCCACCACTCACCTGCCATGTGACCCGGTTCCTAACAGGCCGTGGACCAGTAGCGCTCCGCGGCCCAGGGGTTGGGGATCCCTGCCCTAGAGGATTGCTGTGAGAATTAATTGAGAAGAAATGCATACAAATATATGCGTACATGTAGACACATAGGTATATAAACAGACATATTTATTTATATATAAATATATATAATGCACTCACATACAAGCAATTGTAAATTATATGTAGTGCCATAGAAATATTAATTTATTTCATAATTAATCATTCATGTCTAGAGTAGGCTCTCTGAGGAAAACAATGGGTTTTACTTTTCTCTTTATCCTTGAATAATGCTGAGAATAGTGCTAAACACATAGTGAGAAATATTTGTTAAAATAAATATAATCAAAGTTCAGACTATCGAGCATTAAAAATCCCCCTCCTTTCCGTCAGTCCCATTTTGCACAGCTCTTGCCCCTTAAGAGCTACTCTTTGCCAAAAAGAAAAAAAAAATTGTCTGGGAAACCTGGTTTTCCATATGCACTGATGAGTGCCTTTCCCACTGGCTTCAGCAAAAGCAGTAAGTGCATCCAAAGACACAATTTGGCCTGAGGCAATTGCAGTGGGCCAAGTTTTCTGCTCTAAAGATCAGCTGTGACCAGAGGACTACCTGGGTATTAATGACCAGCTGTGAGAAGCTGACTACCAGACCCAACCTAAGAAATACAGGGCACTGTACTTCTCACTCACTTAAAAAAGGACAACCAAGTGAAAAGGATAGCCATCTGAAATCGTAATATTTTTTCCCTCGAAATGGTTATATGAAGAATCAGAAAACATATATAAAGAGAAATCCATACAATTGGCTCAGGTTTCTGCAGGTACATTAGAGGAATTCCACAAAAATAAGCTCTGCTTTCTATAGTGTCTGCATGTAGGCATAAATATCCTTATAATGTTTATTTTGACCACCTGGTTAACAGTTGTATGAAGTAAAAGGGTTCTCACTTAAAACTAATCATTATAGTTATATTACAATCAAGTTCTAATCATCTACTCCTAGATTTTAAAAAATTGTGGACATCTGAGATTGTTTTGTGTCTTGTTTGCCATCTGTGGCCCTTTGGCTACTTTCCTTAATTGTTTAAGTCAAGGCTCTTTTGACCTATTCAACTTATCTCAAGGAATGAGAAATTTTCTGTAAGGATATATCTGCATGGGCCCCTGAGAAAAAATGATGCCTTCGTCTCAAGAAGAAGAGATACTGTTTATTCAATTGGGCCTCATGAGAACAAGAGCAGAGAAGCCATCAGTACCCTAGAAAGCTTTAGGGACTGGCTATTCTTTACATCTCTCTCCAATGGTATCTCTATTCTCTCATACTTCAACTTGCTTATCAGGGAGCCATCTGTAATTCATGGCATCACACCCAGTTTCAAACATCCTACCAACTGCCTTGTCCTTCTGAGAGGATCTAGTCAACTGGGTTTATCTTTTATCCCATAGGACACTAGATATCTTAAAGGTTGGTAGCCTTTGGGTCAGATGTTCATCCCTGAAAACACAGATATAGTGGTCAAAATAAAGCAAGCAAACTGAGTTACATGGTCCAAATATGGCTATCCAAAGGCTGCCTTCTCAGGAAGGACTATGTACAGGCTCCTCAGAAAGTGCCCAGTGGGGTTGAACCCCGCATGCCCGAAGTGGTAAGGAGCTCATTTAATCACCCTTTATTGGTTTCTGTCCTTTCTCTGTTTTACTTTCCCTACTTCCTCATTTATGCTTCCTGGGATCACCTCCCAAATAAACAATCTACAAGCAAGTCTTTGTCTCGGATCTGCTTTTGGAGGAACCCAAACTAAGATAAAAGAATTGTAAATGTGGGAGAAAATCCACTTGTCATACACTAGCTCGTCTTCAGATTCAACTTAAAAGCTTTACAGAAGTGCAGAATCCTGACCTCCACAGCATGAATCTGAACCTTTGGATGCTAAGCCCAGAGTTCTCCATTTGTAAAAGCATTCAAGGAAATTCTAATAGTAAACCAGCTTAGGAACTACAGTAATACACAACCACAGACTTCCAAAGTTGTTTTGTTTTTTATTACTTCTATGGTTGTGTATCAGCAAACTAGCCATCATTCATAGCTATCAAGGGCTAAGGGACTCCCTTTTGATAAAAAAAACAAAAAAAAAAAAGAAAAGAAAAATATTAGTTGTTGTTGGCGGTGGTGGTGTTTGGTTGATAAACCTGAATGTTTTCCTTCTTTTCTTAGCAACCCACTTTTGCCTGGATATAAATGATGAGAAATTAAACTAACATTATTTACAAAGCAAGTTACAAGAAAACCTTAGACATTAATTTTACTCACTCAAGTTTCCTCTGAAACCATATCCTACTTACATATCAAGATACAATTCAAATGTCACCTTCTACCATCTCTACCCCTATGTGCCAAAATTAAATTCTCCCACTTAATTCTCCCAGAGCTCTCTACTTAGACATTCATTTACAACACTTACATTGACATTTTTTATAGCTATTTATTATAGTCGATAAGACTTATCTGCTTGATTATGAACTATCTGAGTGCATTTTTCTTGTTATTTTAAAAATTTATCTTAGAAACTCCAGTTTCTGACATATAGCAGATGTCCAATAAATATAAAACATGTGATTTTTAAAAATATAAATCCAAACTAACTAATTCATCTGCTTTAACCCTTCTATGGATCCCTGCTGCATTGGGGATAAAATAGAAGCTTCTTAACATGACTTAAAGGCTTGAGGCTTTCTGGCTTCCGGCTTTCACTTAGGATTTAGAAAACTGGAGAGTCAATCCAACACTGACAAGAAAAAATGGATAATCTACAGAGTCATAACTTTTCTTGAAAGCATCAAAGAAATGAAGTCACAAGGCAATCAACTACCCTGAAATATAAAAAAAGACAGGTATCTCCAAGGAGAGATGAGGAATGGGCTCTTAATTACCAGATGCTGAATACCACACATGCTAGTAAGAAAAAGCTGGTAAGTTGTAATTTTTGACAAATTGTGAAAGGCTAAGCACAGACTATCACTAGACTATAGAACCCCTCATAGCTGTAGATACAATAGCAGGTTTTTCCCCACAGACCTTACTGAATGTTCATATGAGAGATGGGATTGAAGCAAGAGAGTGGAGGAAACCTCCCTTGTGGTGAAGGTTTGGGGAAAGGGAACAACATCTACTTCAAGAAAGCACAAAGCCCCTCTCAGATTGTTCTTCCCTATCTTCTCCATGGAACAAAGGCCTTAAACTTCCAGTGGAAGCACAGCAAACTCTGTCACCCTCAGGGCACAGGTGAAGACCCATTGCAGCTTGGAAAAGGGCATGGGAAAAATTCTACCTCTGGGGAAATGTTAGGAAAAGATCTTAGCCCAGAACATTAGACATCCTTTTCCACTGAGGCAGGCAGGGTCACTGAGAAGCCCCCACCACTGAGACCCAGAAACTCAGTACCTGCTTAAGATGGGGGCTAAACCAGGACAACAGGAAACACCTCTACCCTGGCCCTTAAAGCAGATAGAAAGCACTGAGTAACATATAACAGCAGGCTACTACTGGGTATGAGGCAAGAGTGTGGAGAAAGACTCTCTTTTCAAGGTGCACTGGGAAGGTCTATAGTTGTAAGTAGAATAGGAACATTAAGAAAAATCCTCAAAAAACCATACCAGATCCTAAACAAAAAGTAATTCTAGAGGAATTTGAATGCTGTGAGGTGCTGAGGGTAAACATAACAACAACAAAGCCCAAATCCAGCTCAACCTCTGACTAGATTGACTCAACCCTTGATACTTAATATCTAACAAGAGAAGAGGCATGCTCATTTCCAGGAGTAAATAGTATTTATCTCAGTCTCTACTGTCCCATATAAAATGTCAAGATTTTAACCACAAATTATGATTCACACGAGGAAGCAAGAAAAAATACACTGTCAAGAGACAAAGACATCAATAGAATCAGACTCAGATATGATCTAGATGTTTGACCTATCAGATAGAAATGTAAAAATAAATATGACTAATATGATAAAAGCTGTAGTATACAAGGTGGACATGTATGTACAGATGGGTAGTATCAACCAAGAACTGGAAATCATAAGAAAGAATCAAATGGAAATGCTAACAATGATAAACATGGTAACAGACATGAAGAATGCCTTTGATGGGCTCATTGGCCTAATGACCTTGAAGACAGGTCTTTAGAAGTTATCAAACTGAACACAAAGGGAAAGGACATTCTTTAGAAACAGGGTATTCTATAGCTATGGTACATGAAAACCAAAAAGAAAAAGAAAAAAAGAGAGAGAGAGAGAGCAAGTGAGCTATGGTACTGTATTAAAAAGTTTATATAATTAGAATCCTAGAAGAGAAAGATAGAAGTATTTGAAGATATAAAGGGAGAATTTCCCAAAATCAATGAAAGATACAAAAGTACAAATCCAAGAAGTTCAGAAAACACTATGCAGGATAAATTAAAATAAAAAATAAAATGGTACACATAGACACATCATACTCAAACGTCTAAAAGCCAAAGACAAAGGGTCAACCTTGAAATCAGGCAGAAACACACACACACACACACACACACACACACACACATTACATGTAGAGGAACAAAGACGAAAATTATAGTTTTCTTGTCAGAACCATTCACGCCAGAAAACAATGGAGGAGCATCTTTAAAATATGTGGGAAAAAGGACAATCTAGACAATTTTATACACAATGAAAAAATATAAAGATTTTTTCTGATGATAATTGAGATAATTTATTCCCAGAAAATCTGCAGTATAAGAAATGTTAAAAGAAGTTCTTGAGGCAGAAGAAATGTGAGAATAGAAATTTGAATCTACATGAAGAAACGAGGAGTATTGTAAATGGAATTAATTAAACTAAATATAAAATTATTTTTTTCTCATTTTAATTACTCTAAAAGATGTTGGACTATTCAAAGCAAAAATAGTGGCAATGTATTGTGTATATATAGTACGTTTAAACAAAATACTATAGTGTACCTGAAAGTAGCTCAAAGGTCAGGCGGGAGAAACGAGAACTACACAGTTGTAACATTTGTACACTATACTTGAAGTGGTAAAGTATTATTCAAAAGTAGACTGTGGTTAATTAAAGTTCTATATTGTAACTCCTAGGGCAACCACTAAAAATGTTATTAAAAGGTATAAGCCAATAGTGGACATAAAATCATAAAAATACTCAATCCAAAAGGAGGTAGTATGAGAGGAATAATAATTTCAAAGATGAAACAAATAAAAATCAACTGACAAGATAGTCAATTTTGTTCCAACCATATTAGTAATTGCATAAACAGCCTATATATGCCAATTAAAAGACCAAGATTGTCAAATTGGATTAAAAAGCAAACCGTGTGCTGTCTGTATAAAAAGCTGTCTTTAAATAAAACAACTAAATATGTTGAAAATAAAGGTTGAAAAACATATACATATAAATGTATACATGCATAGAAACTATTCAAAAGAAAGCTGAAGTGGCTATAACACTATCAGACAAAAAACAGACATCAAATCAAAGACTATTAGCAGGGGTAAAGAAGAGTATTATATAGTATTAAAAAGGATCATTTCACCAAAAAGACATAAGAATCCTAAACGTGTATGTGCCTAAGGGCAAAACTTCAAGCTACATAAAGTAAAATCTTACAGAATGGGAAGAAGAAATAGACAAATAGAAAAATCCACAAACTTAAGTTGGAGACTTCAAGATTACTTCCACAGTAATCAGTAGAACAAGTAGACAGAATGTTGGTAAGGTTGTAGAAGACCTGAATGCCCTATCAAATAAGTACCTGAAAAGATGTCAATATCATTAGCCATCAGAGAAATGGAAATTAAAAGCACAATGACATACCACTACACACCTATTAGAATGGCTAAAATTTTTAAGGATTAAAGAAAACTGATAATAACTAACATGGGTAAGGATGTGAAGCAACTACAGATTTGTTGCATTGCTGGTAGGAATGCAGAATGGCACAGACACTTTGGAATACAGTTTGAAAATTTCTTGTAAAGTTAGACATACTTTTACCACATGGCCCAGCAATTCTACTCCTAGGTGTCCACTCACATGAAATGAAAATTTATATTCACCAGTAAACCTGCACATGAATATTTATAGTGCCTTTATTCATAATAACACCAAACTGGAAACAATTCACATGTCCTTCAACTGCTGCATGGAATACTTCTCAGCAACAAAAAGCAGCAAACTACTGATACACACAACAACATGAATGAATCTCAAATTCATTACACTAAGTGAAAGAAGCCAGACTCAAAAAGCTACATACGATATACCCCCATTTTATACATTCTTATAAAGGCTAAACTCTAGGGTCAGAAAACACATCAGTAGGTGCCACAGGAGGGGAGAGTGGTTGACTACAAAGGGGCAATAGAGGATTTTCTGAGGTTCACAAAACTGTTCTTTATCTTGATTTTCATGGTGATTACATGACCATGTGTACATCAACATATGTGTATCAATATATGTGTGTATTAGAACTATACACTCAAACTGGCAGATTTTGTTCTAAGTATATTATACGATAATTTGTAAAAAAGAAGGGGAAACGTTCCACATGATCTGTTTAGGTCCCCAGCCTCATGTGCTATGATTGTCCTTATGTTTACTACATTCACTGGGCATCTTTCACTTCTTCAAATGCACCAGGGTATTACTGCCTCATGACCTTCACACATACTGTTCTTTTGGTCTGACAAACAAACTACACACTCTTCATTTGGTTAAATCCTACTTATCTTTCAGTCTCAACCTAAATCCTGGGTTCAAATCCATGATCCACCACTTACAGGCTGTGTGACCTTGGACTAATTAATGAATATCTCTGTAGGTTTCCTTGTCTATAAAATTGGTGATATGAGTAGTAGTTATTTTATAAAGTTTCCTTGAGGATTATATGAGTAAATATGTATGCCTGACACAAAGTAACATGATATAAGATATATAATTTTATACAATATGATTATCATTCTTCAAGATCTTCCATAACTCCCTTGTTATATTGTCCTTCATAATCATAATAAAATCTGTGTAAATATATTCATCATCTTTGTGTTTGTTTAATATCCAACTCCATGGAAATTAGAATACCTTCTTCATAGACTCTATCTACCTACCTATCTCTCTGTCTATCTACCTATGTATCTATACATCCATCCACACTATGTATGTCTCTGACACAATGTAGGAACTTAATAAATATCTGTTGAATGAATGAATGGTTAGAAGAATGGTGTGAGCATATTTCTCATAACTTGATCTCTCTCTGGGATGCAAATGCCATTGTGATTCTGACTATGTTCACAAAGTGTATGGATCACGAATATTGTTGCCACATGGTGGCTCTTTTTAGTAGATGTCAGCCTCCACACCATGGAGTTACATGACACTCCTTTTCCTCCTTACCCTACTCTGCCATTTCCCCCCAGCAGTGTGTCTGCCCTCTCAGTTTCCTCATGATGGAATAGATAAGTCAGGCTCTAACATGCAGACTCAGACATCTTCAATTCACAAAGAAGAGAGTGAGAGGCTGTGAATTGGCCTCAGGTGCCAGTTCCGTTCTCCTCTCTACCTTGACCAGAGAGCCATGCATTTTGAAAAGTAAACGCAAGCCTTAGTAAAGCCCATCCTTTGATCCCCTTCGCATCCGAATGTGAGTGTTGGGGGCAGTGGTTCACATATAATATGAGAATGTGCTCTGTGAAGGAGAAGACTTCTTAAATAAAAGACAAACTTGTCAGCCAGGGCCCTATACTTCTCTGGTCTGAGATTGTTCCCTGAGAGTGGCTGACACAAGAAACAGAAGTCAGTTATCTTACTGGGTGGGGAAAGGATCACCAGAAACCTAGATGAAGGCAGCCCAGAGGTAGGTGGCCCAAAGGAGCTCGGCAGCTGCATGAACTGTTGTGCATCCAGACACAGAGCTCGGGGCTCCAGAGGAAGTTGGCAAGCAGTGGGTGCAACACAAATGGACAATAGAGAAGATGGGTGTTGGTGGTTCCTTGAGCAAAAGGCCTTGAGTGCAAGCAGTGACTCAGCTTCAATGGGAGGCAGTCCACTCCTCGTTCCCTGAAAGGCTCTTGGAGAAAAGTGTTCTTTCCAACGTCTATAAACTAGTGGGGACCAGGATGCTTTCAGGCTCCACCTATAATCCCCCCTAAAAAGACTCAGAAATATTTAAGGACAAACATATCTGAAAAGAACTGGACTATCTATGTGAACAGGTGGGGGTAGGGGGTGCAGAGCTATTGAAATCTGGGAAACATTATTGTAAATGTTAATACTTTTTCCTCACCCACCAGCTGGTGAAGCTGGATAGATGTCAGTTACACTCGCTGATTGATTGAGCTGTGATCCTATCATCACGGCCACTGTACAATTCCATCTGGCCTTTAGATTCTGTGATTGGGATTGTTTGGGAAGATGGCCAAAATGATCATATCTGGCTCCCTGCAGTCTGCTTCAGCAGCTGCATGTAAACACAATCCATGGCTCAAAATGTACTCATTTAGACAAAACAAATTTTATTTTGGGTTTGATTTAGAAGAGATAATATCAAAGATGGGAACATTTTACATGAATGAGTGAACATAATCAGTGTGCTGAATGATAAAGTTCAACTTATGATATTTAATAGAAGGCCATTCAGAGTTATGGAAATTCCATATGGAATCATATCTCATGATTATCATACAAACATATAAAACCAAATTACAGTTCATGCTGATAAATCCCGGGTTAGCTAAAGACACTCATAAAATTTAGCAATGTGTGAAATTTGCCAAGGTTACAATGAGGCAGTGGACTTCTTTTGTTTCTTTTAAAAAATAACTTTTACAGACCATGTCAGCAAACGAGCAATTAATAAGAAAGAACACATCATTAAACTCTGTTCTTAGGTAATTTACATGCCACAGTGTTCATTGTTCATAACCCAGCCATTTCTTAGTGAATCATAACATTGTCTTAATTATCACTACCATTCTCCTGTGATTGGTTTCCTTCTCTCTTATCCAGAATAGGTTTAAAACCTTTGAAGTCTTCTGCAAAGCAGGTACCTAAATGTCAGGTGGGTTGTCACCTTAGGAGCAAATTAACTCAAGTTTTCTCTCAGAATGTTCTTAGGTAATAAGATATTCTTAGGTTCCTAGCTGCCAGGAACAACAATGAAAAAAAATTACTTCTTTTACCACAATTACCATAAACTCTTTAGATATTCAGCTATGTACAGCTTTTTGTTCTGGATTTTTTAGAGAAGTTATTCAAAGATTAACATTTCTGGATCCCTCAGTAAGGCAGAGTCTCTTGTGAATATGTTCTGTCCTGGAACTGTTTCCTTAGACAAATAGGCAGCAACCAGCTGATACAAGGCTGACTACATGCTGAGTTAACATTATGGCGGTGGAGGGCCAGATAGGCGTGGAGTGATCCTTCTGGCCTTGTCTAAAGAAACATGCTGGCTGTAGCTATTCACACAACTACTGTGAATGAGGTCATTTCTTTTGAAATATAGACTTTTTCTTAAAAGAGTTGTTGGGGCAACCGTGGTATCAGATAATAGGCCTGCCTGAATTGTGCACTTTTCAACCAATTGTTCTCATGTCATATAAATCCATTCAAAAAGAGAAAGGAATAAATTTTGCATTAGCTAGTTCTTCCTCAAAGCTGTGAGATGGTCTTAAACAATGGATTTATACTGTTTTTATATTAAATGGATACATTGAAAGGTACCCGGGCAGAGAAGGTGAATATAATGTAGGACCATACTTCTCAGACTTTAATACATATACAGATTGCCTGGTGATCTTGTTAAAATGCAGATTGTAACTCAGTGGGTTTGGGGTGGGACCAGGGATACTTCATTTCTAACAAGTTCCCAAGTGGTACCAATGCTGCCAGTCTAAAGACCTAGAAGTGGGCCCAGTTATCAACACTTTAACTAAATCAAACACAATCTTGACACAGGTGAGAACACTGGATAGTGGTTTAGAGCACGGATTTATAGCTGGAAAGACCTGGGTTTACATTTCAACTCTTCTACTCAACCACCAAGTGACTTAAGTCACTTCAGCCCTCAGAGCCCCATCTGTATGGGAAAATTACACCTACCCCAGAGGGCTATTGCTGTACATAGAAATGTATAAAAGACATATTTTATTTCAAATGCATAGCTCAGAGATTAGCATAGAGCAAGTGCTCAATAAATGGACTTGAGATCATTACTCCTGGGGCTAAGCGTGGTTATGTGCCCAAGATGTGATTTGGGGTCCTTGTCTACATCATATACATGAGCTGACACTTCAACTCCAAACTAACAATTGTTCACTTCATTTTTTTCTCTTTCAATTAGGGGATGTGAAAGTTTAACCCTTTGCTTTTCAGAATTTCCAGTTGTTTTATCAGTCACAAAAATAAATGAACTTCAGGGGTATACTATATTGATATACAATATATATGCCCCATAAATAATTTTTTTAATTATGAGTTGCAATAATTTCTCAGTATCATTCTGTGAATATCTTCATGCCCAAAAAAGTGATAAAATAATTTAAAGTTTATACCCAGCTGTGGTTTGGAGGCCTATGTCTCACATATGCATCTGGACACACAGGCCCTCATTCCTGCTCTGAGAAGAAGCTGATTCCTCTCCTCTGTGCACCGTGGACCCTTCTGTTACTTTTCCAGGCTGGCAGAACCTTAGTAGATCAGCCACTGCTGAGCCTCTATGTCTGTTGGACCCTCATAGCTCCACCAGCCCCATCACTAACTCTCTGAGTTCTAATGGTACCACAGCTGTCCTATGGCGGGAGTGAGAGGGGGCATTTGGAGAAGAGAGAATGACTTCAGCCTTCTCGCTGAATTTTGTTTAAGGTGCCCCCAAGCAGCATGCCGTCTTCAGATGAGTCATTAAAAATGACTCATTGAATTATTGAAAACCTGTTTTTGCATTTTTTACAGGTTCTTTATTCTAGGATTCAGACAGAGACTGGGAAAACAGAACAAAACAAAACTGTGATCAACATTTACTGCATCACCCTTCCCTCTCGTGAGCTCTGTGCAGGCCACGTGCCTCCACCACCGACCAGAGGTGTAGCAGCTTGTGACTGCAGCTGTACCCCAGACATGCTCAGTTGTGTCTGGTCCCAATGACAGAAAGCTTGCCTTCTTTCCCTGGAAACTCTCTGAACCATGTAAATAGGCCTCTAATAACCAGTGTCACCAACTAACTAGACATATATAGACATTTCTGAATATCCTTTCACTCCGGTCATACTTAGATTCCCTCTTCTATTCTAAACATTGAGGTTCTGAGAAGCTCTCAAGAGGAAACTTAGGAGAAAAGAAAGAAAAGAAAATAACATGTATTGATTACTTAATATGTGAAGGCACATTGTTGGTTTCTTTACCTATAAATTCTATCCACACAGCAATCTAATGAAATAGTTTGGTTTTCTGTCCCTATTGACTAGATAAAGATATGGAAGCTTTGAGGCAACAAGTAACTTGACAAAAGTTACCATGTTAGTAAGTATCCAAGTTGGCATTTCAGCCCAAGTTTGGCATCCAAGAACATGCTATTTCTACTACACCATACCACAAAGAACTATAAATCGAGAACAGAAGGGCCCACAGAAAGATAATCTATTAATGTGTTGAATGCTAACAAACATTAGTCAGTTGACGGGCATTAGCTGTGACACGTTTGCCAGGAATATGACCCTCTTTTTGCAAAAAGTCTCACTATTTATAAGGCATTGAAAATTGCTTCATTGAGTTCTGGCTGCACAATATATTAACCATATTTTAGTACAATATTACTAGTTACTAAATTCTGATGTTATAATACCCTATTTGCATGAGTCCACACAACTGGTTAGAAAGTAAAATAATGAAGCCATTTAAACTATTGCTTATTCTGTGATAGCTAAAAGATTTACCATTTCTAAATTCTTAATGGAATTAACTGTTCTTTTAACTAAATAGATTGAATGACCTGGCTGATTTAGTCATTGAAATTCCAAGAACCCAAACTCTTCTAGGTTTTTATGAAGCCTAAAAGAAAGATTAATATCTACATCAATCGTCTTCAACCCTTATGGAAAAACAAAACAAGGATCCTTTAAAATTTTATTTTAAAAAATCAAAATAATACAAATACATACGTTTTTTTAAAAAAAAAATCAAGTGGTTCAGAGAAGAGTACAGTGAGAACCAGCAGTCTCCCATTTCACTCTTTACAGTTAGAGTACGTTTGGGTTTAAGTCTAAGAAACGTAATTAAAAGTAGCTTAAACAATTAAGAAATATATTATCTCACATATCAAAAAGTCCCTATGCAGCGGGGGGCTCCAGATGTGTGGCTCAGGATTGTGACCCCACTGCTCAGGAACCATCAGCACGTAGCTTTGTCCCCTCCTAGTCACAAGATGGCTGCAAGCTGCATCTGTTTCAAGCAGTAGAAGAAAGATTGTCTCCCCAATTAAGGGACAGAACGCCCTGCCCTTCTCTTCAGTTTGATTAGGCTCCTCCTCCGACGACGACTGAAAGTAGCCAATGAAACTTCAGGCACTATTTGTCCATGTCAATAATTCTCTACCTAAGCAGATCCAGTGCCCCTTTTGAACACAAATTTTTCATAATCTCCTCTTTCCTAGCCTGGTAACATGTGATGGATATAGTAACCTATCTACACACACAACCTCAGAAAATACATATATTAACAGCGTTTCTCAGACAAGCTCAGTTAGGTTTAGATCCTTGGATGAAAGCTGAATAAAACACACTCCTTCCCACAGTGTATATAAGCTTGTGACCTGAATATCCTGTCTCAGCATCTGCTTTGTTTTCTATCTTCCTTGTCCAGTGCTGGGAGATTCTGTGCTGCCATTAGTGTTCAATTTTGCCATCCAAGCCTTAGGGCAGGGGATATCCTACTGAAGGAGGGCTCTTTACAGACATCAGTGAAGTCATTCTCACCTTGTCTGCCATCTTGTTTCTACTGTTATTTTATTTTATTTTATTTATTTTTTGCGGTACGCGAGCCTCTCACTGTTGTGGCCTCTCCCTTTGCGGAGCACAGGCTCCGGAAGCGCAGGCTCAGCGGCCATGGCTCACGGGCCCAGCCGCTCCGCGGCATGTGGGATCTTCCCGGACCAGGGCACGGACCCGTGTCCCCTGCATCGGCAGGCGGACTCTCAACCACTGCGCCACCAGGGAAGCCCTCTACTGTTATTTTAAATTAAAGTGTTCTTGGGTTTCCCTAGTCCCAGAAGAATTCAGAGTAATCTAATCTCCACATCTCTAAGTCTAGCCTCCACATTTGTTGCTTAAATTCATTTCCCAGTGGTCACCTGATTGTACTTAAACAATTTCTGTATTAAGAAAGTCTCTGTTCTGGAGGCAGCCCAGTCCATCTTCATACTCAGTGGTTGTTACAAAGTTCTTTCAGAACTTGCCTCCCTGAAGCCTGGTCCACTGGAGCCAGTTCTCTTCCCCACAGCCTCCTTGGATAAGTTAAATTCCATTTCACTTGGTGGCCCTACCAATATTTGAGCCAAAGTCCACTTGACTGTTTTTCATGCATGATGAATGGCTCCACTGCAGATCAGTTCATCAGTACTTGAGGTATTATTTTATTCTTTGGTGCCGAAATCTTTCTGCTTCCCTCCCTGACAGCAAGCCTTGTCTAACATATCCCTTTGCAAATGGTTCCTATTTTCTAGCTTCCTGTGACCTACTCCATCCTTACCCTGGCCTCTGACTAATACTTATCTCATATTCCTAGGTTTGATTTTTCTTTCAATTAAACTCTGCTGGCTCTGGTCCAATGATTACACATTTACATTTATCAACATGAACATTTCATTGAATATGCACAAACAGAGGCTTGGCAGTGGCAGAAAAATATTTACAAAAATCAGTCAATTATTTTTGAGCTTAGCAACAATGCAAACGAGAAATTTCATGGTAATCATATTTGAGCTCAGGTATGCTATAAACCAGTGGTTCTCAAAGTGTGGTTCATGAACCAGCAGCATCAACATTACATGAAAATTTGTTAGAAATGCAAATTCTTAGTCTGGCCCTTAAGCCCACTGAATCAGTAACTCTGAGGTGGGGTCCAGCAATCTGTGTTTTAACAAGCTATCCAGGTGATTCTGCTGCACACCACAGTTTGAGAATTTCTATAAACTAGCTGGCCTTGTGTCCTTGATAAGAACAATTAACATCTTTGGCATTCTTTACATATTTGCAAAGCACTTTCACCAACATTATTCAGACTGTCTCGACTCATCACTTTTCATGGAAAAATAATGAGGGTAAACTAGATCTTGGATGGTAAATAAATTTCGTATTAGTTGCCAGCTCTTATCAATTAGTAGTGATTCCCTGGAGAATGATGGCTTCAGAGTCATAGGGACTTAAGAAAGTTATTTAACTTTTCAATTTCTGTTTCTTCATCTATAAAGCAGGAATTATACTACTATCTCCACACCCAGGCTCAGTAGGAAACTGTGCTCATTTGGTTGTTCTGTCACGAGCACGAGAGAAGGAAGTAGAGGCATTTGTACCATAAGGTTGCTTACCCTGGGCTAGAAACTCTCCACCCTAAATTCTCTAGCTGTAATTCCAAGGAGGGAATTTAAGGGAATAAGCCCTTTATTTAAACAACAGTCATCCAGTTTAGAGTAGAGAAGAGTTTCCAAGGAAATATTTCATTATATATGGGCCCCAAGAAGATACTGAATAAACTTGAGGGAGAAAAAAAATCTCCTTTTATCACTTCCCCTCTTGGGTTCTAGAAAAAACTAAGAAAAATAAGTAAAAATAGTCAAACAGCATAAAAGTTACCACTTCTTAAAAATACAATTTTCTGATTCCTACAGGTTCTAGCAAATGAAGCAAAGAACTTTATAATGTCACCAATGTTATGATATTAAGATGACAATTCAGATTCTAAGATAAGTAACCATGGTCCAGTTTAAAAAGATTGATGTAAATGTCCAGTCACTTCTCCAGGGATCCTTACCTTCTGGCTTCCTGTATGTCTTCTGGTGTCATCTATCCCACATCTGGGACCTGAACTAGCTAAAATCTTGTCTTCTTAGTAAACACAACCCAAACTGAAATATATTTCTCACCCACTTGGACCCTCCCACTTATTCTTTTGCTAGTCTGAGTGATGAGCTTAGCTCATTGTTGACACAAAGTGAGGTGATGACTGACAACTTTGAGCCCCAGTGGATGATTTGAGTTTAGCTGGCTCAGATGATCAGGTCTACCATATACCTGTTGAATGACTTAATGAATGAATCCTTCTTTATAGTCTTCCTCCATGGAACCACACACACACATACAAACGGAAGTAGTTTTGAAGAAGTCTACATGTTATACTTTTCCAATACAATGATAGATGAATCAGATAATAAAAAGATGGAAAGCAAATCAGTTCACATATAGTAGGAGATTGGGTGTTGTCTAATAATTCCTGTTAGTAATTGTTTGAAATAAGACAATGCAGAGCATCCTGGCAATTTTGAACACATTCTCAAAGGGCACTAAATTAGTTGTCCTCAATATAAAATCACTGACTCCTAGTGAACCATAAGAAACCTTTATATTTTCATGGCTTGGTTACCCCAACATAACAGCAGTATGAGTTAGGTAGGTAAGAAGAGATCATTGCCTTTGCATTTGACCCAAACACCTACCTTCAGTAATTTACTTAATTACTTATAGTCTCAGTTTCCCTATGCCCTTATTCTCAAAGTTGACACAGAATGGTTCAAGATGGCGACATAGGAGGAGCCTGAACCCATCTTCTCCCACAGACACACCAAAACAACACCTCCATATGGAACAATTTCCTCTGCAAAAAAACTTAAAAACTTGCTGATCAACTTTTACACACCAAGTGAATGAAAAAAATACCACATCGAAGCAGATAAAAGAGGCTGAGACACAATCTCACCATAAATCCCACCTCTGGGATGGCAAGTCACAATTAGGAGGGAACTCACAATCCCTAGCTTCTCCCTGAGGAGAGGAGGGTTTGAATCCCACATCTGGCACCCTGACTTTTAAGACCTGCACCTGAGAGACGAGCCGCCAAAACATCTAGCTTTGAAAGTCAAAGTTGCTTTAGTGCGCTGCTTTTTCAATCCTTAGGTGCTCTGCAGATGATGGTGTTTCCATATTGGATCTTTTGCTGTAGATATTAATAAACCCTAAAATAATATTTTCAAACTAGAGCTACAATAATGTCACTATAAAAGGTTCATGAGATATGGATTTTTCTTAACAGTTGCTTTTGACAGTTTGGTTCTACTCTGACAAAGCATGAAAATGGGTCTTAAGGCAATTTCCGAATGGGTAGAAAACCATGATAAATTCTACATCAAGAGCATCTTTTCTAGACACTTCTCCACTTAAGCCACACATGATATCCTGCAGCCCGGCTATTACTCCCCAAGTCATTAGCAAACAGTGAGCTTCAGAACACTGGAATACCCAGTCATGTTAGCAATCCCAGCTCTAGGAATCCTGTCCAGAAGAGCAACTCTGGTAATCCCACCCAGGCGGCAATTTTCACTGCTTGGGCATTCACCAGAGTGCACAGAGGACTCACTGGGCAGAGAGCTGAAGGAGTTGGAAGTGAAGACAGGCTCCTCTCATCTGTTGGCCCCATGCCCAAGGCATCAGGCTACTGTCTGAGTGATATCATTAAAAAGGGGGTAGGATAACCCCACCTGTCTCTAAATATATCATTCACTGGGCTTGTCCCTTACAATTCATTACTCAAATGAGATAATGACACAATGCACATGATATCCATGACATAATTTATATAAAATCCTTAAACACAGTGTCTGGCACATAGTAAGATGTCAATAAATTTAACTCTTAGAAATATTATTAGTTGTTCATATGAAGTGAGGCATTAAAAATACTTTAGACACAAAGCGGTATATTGAGCCCTGAACACACATTTATACTCAGTCCAACAATGGCCCTCTAGATTCAACCTCCAGCCCTGATAAGACCCCTAGGAATAGGACACAAGGAATAGTCATTATACTCATACCAATTTGTACTCCATACCAATTATTTAGATTCAACACTAAGCCCTGTTAGGACCCCTAGGAATAGGACACAAGGTGAGGCTCTTTTATTTGAAAGATGTAGAGGGTTGATAAGGGAGAGCAGAGTCAGTAGGGCACTGTGATGGGACCGGATGAGGATGCTAGGGTTCTGTTGGGAAAATTAAGATCTCAAGTGGAGGAGAAAGATGAAAGCTATCTGGAGTAACATAAAGAATCCTGCTCAAGAATCAGGAGACATGGCCCTCATCCAAGCTCAGTCCCCAGCTAGCTGTGTGACTTTCCCAAGTCACTCAGCCTCTCTGAGTGTAAGTGTTTCAACTACAAAGTGAAGGGGTGGGGTTAGTCACCTCTTAGAACACTCCAAAAGTACCAAAGGCAAAGTTTTTCTACCTTTCCTTAAACCAGGCTCTATATGTAGTAAGTTCATAGTACAGAGGAAAACTTTGAAGAGTCCTATAAATGTAACAATGGTCAGAGCTATATCAGGTGACTTACAAGTGTGTCAAGATCAAAAATCTACACTTTATAAAATAAGGTACAGTGTCTGTTGTCTCAAGGCTCCAGTAAATCTTATCTACATCTTGCATTCTTTTGCAGTGTAAAACCAGTAAAGATACCTTGAAAATGAACTTTTAAAATAAATATGTTTCAATTGGTAGAGAACAGGCATGTCAGAATCTTTGAAAGTGTTAAGAGTTTGAAAATATATATGCTCTAACACTGGTTCCATTCATGATATATAATTTATTTTGAAATTTTGAATAATGTTGAAGAAAGCCATGAAATTGTTATATTTATCAAAATAAGGAGGTGAGTTACCAAAAAGATAGAAAAGAACTGGATGTTTAAGGTGAGGATGTTTTTATTTTTCTCTTACTACTTTCTAAGGAAAGTAAAAGCTTTCTATCAACCTCCCTGCTTTAGTAAAATAATCGGCTTAATGTTTTGGAGTGTTCATACAAAAAGAGAAGTAAAGGGGAGTTTGAAAGTTCTCCCAAGCTCAGCCCAGTGATTTATGAAGATAGAAATAGAAAATGATATGGATTATGAGGATCCCAGCAAGATTCCTGAGTCAGTGGCAGAAGTCCAGGATGAAAAAAGAAGCAACTGACGAGAAATTTGTATATAAATGAATAGCCTCAGAATTCAATTGAGTCCTCCCTCCCCCCCCAAAAAATAGTCAACACTGGCTCCTCAGCTCTCACCAACTTATATGCAAGAAAGCTTTGGCATGGGGTGCAATTTAATAGCAGTGTTCATCCAATCTTCGCAGACCAAGAGGACACTGCTACAGTTCCATTTTTAAGGTATGTGCTTTGAGCTGCTTTGCCAGCCAGGGAGGTGGATAGGTTTGCAACCATCTATATACGTCCTTTGGCCTCAAAGCAAACACATTTGACTCTGAGCACAAATGTGCAGGCAGCTGTCCAAGGTCAGAAGTATGGTCTGTGGTCCTGGCTCAGATTAAGGTTCATGTATCTCCATGGGGCTGCATCCAACCAATATGCAGCGAGCAATTCTTCTGATTATTCTTCCTAAAATGCTTCTTTGATTATTTCATTGCACTAGTCCTTCCATGGTCATAGGATAAAAGATCAACATACAAAAGTAAAATGTATTCTTGTATGCTGCTTCAAACAATTGAAAAATTAAAGTTTAAAAAATATTATTCACAGCAACATCAAAATACTGTTTAATATTTGGGAATTAATCTTAAAAAAGACATTCAAGACATGAAAAATATAAAATATGCTGAGAGAAATTAAAGAGAACCTAAGTAAGTGAAATGACATATGCATGAATTAGAAGATTAAATATTGTTAAGATGTCAGGTCTCTACAAATTGATCTATAGATTTGTATTAGCCTTGGTTCTCCAGAGAAACCGAATCAATAGACTAGAATCAACACAATCAACTATATATATATATATATATATATTCCAGAAATAATGTTTAACCAATTACCTAGGCACCATGTAGCCCAATCAACACAAAAAATTAACCATCACAAGACTCAAGGCGATTCCAGTAAAAATTTAGAGTTAATTCTAAAGTTTATATAGAAATGTGATGAACCTGAATACAGATAAACCTCATTTTATTGTACTTTTCTATATTGCACTTCACAGATATTGTGTTTTTTACAAATTGAAGGTGTGTGGCAGCCATGTGACAGCAAGTCTATTGGTGCCAATTTTTCTAACACTTTGCTCACTTCATGTCTCTGTGTCACATTTTGGTAATTCTCTCATGTTTCAAACTTTTTCATTATTATTCTATTTGTTATGGTAATCTGTGATCAGTAATTTTTTAATGTCACTATTGTAATTATTTTGGTGCACCATGAACCATGCCCATATAAGATGGCAAACTTAATAATTGTTATGTGTGTTCTGACTACTGCACCAACTGCTGTCTCTGTCCATTTTCTCAGGCCTTTCTGTTCCCTGGGAAACAACAATATTGAAATTAGGCCAATTAATAATTCTACAATGGCCTCCAAGTGTTCAAATGTTAGGAAGAGTCACACGTCTCTCACTTTAAATCAAAAGCTAGAAATGATTAAGCTTAGTGAGGAAGGCATGTTGAAAGCTGATAGGTGAAAAACTAAGCCTCTTGTGCCAGTTAGCTGAGCTGTAAATACAAAGAAAAAGTTCTTGGAGGAAGTTAAAAATGCTACTCTAGTGAACACACAAATGATAAGTAAACAAAACAGCCTAATTGCACTATAGATAAATTCTTTTGGTCTGGATAGAAGATCGAACCAGCCACAACATTCCCTTAAGCCAAAGCTGAATCCAGAGAAAGGCCCAAACTCTCTTCAATTTTAGGAAGGCTGAGAGAGGTAAGGAAGCTGCAGAAGAAAAGTCTGAAGCTAACAGAGGTTGGTTCATGAGGTTCAAGAAAAGAAATTGTTTCCATAACATAAAAGTGCAAGGTGAAGCAGCAAGCACTGATGTAGAAGCAGCAGCAAGTTATTGAGATCCAGCTAAGATAATCAGTGAAGGTGGCTACACCAAACAACAGATTTTCAACATAGACAAAAAGGCTCCATATTGGAAGATGTCATCTAGGGCTTTCATAGCTAGAGAGGAGAAGTCAATGCTTGGTTTCAAAGCTTCAAAGGAAGGCTGACTCTCTTGTTAGGGGCTAATGCAACTGGTGACTTGAAGTTGAATCCAATGTTCATTTACCATTCCAAAAATCCTAGGGCCCTTACAAATTATGCTAACTCTACTCTGCCTATGCTCTATAAATGGAACAACAAAAGTCTGTGACAGCACATTGGTTTACAACATGGTTTACTGAGTATTTTAAGCCCGCTATTGAGAGCGACTGCACAGAAAAAAAGATTCCTTTCAAAATACTGCTGCTCACACCTGGTCACCTGAGAGCTCTCATGGAGTTGTACAATGAGATTTATGGTGTTTTCTTGCCTGCTAGCACAACATCCATTCTGCAGCCCATAGATCAAGGAGTCATTTCAACTTTCAAGTATCATTATTTAATAAATCCATTTTGTAAGCCTATAGCTGCCATATATAATGATTCCTCTGGTGGACCTGGCAAAGGTCAATTGAAAAGTTTCTGGGAGGGAATCACCATTCTATGTGCCATTAAGAACTTTCATGATTCATGGGAAGTGGCTGAAATATCAAGGTTAATAGCAATTTGGAAGAAGTTGATTTCAACTTCCCTGGATGACTTTAAGAGGTTCAAGATTTCAGTGGAAAAAGTAACTGCAGTTGTGGTAGAAATAGGAAGAGAACTAAAGTTAGAAATGGAGCCTGAAGGTGTGACTGAAGTGCCACAGTTTCATGATACAAATTTAATGGATGAAAGTGGTTTCTTGAAATTGCATCTAGTCCCATTGAAGATGCTGTGAAGATTGTTGAAATGACAACAAAAGGATTGAGAACATTAAATAAACTCAGTTGATAAAGCAACAGCAGGGTTTAAGAGGATTAACTCTGATTTGGAAGAAATTCTAATGTAAGTAAAATGTTATCAAACAGCATTGCATGCTACAGAGAAGTCATTCATGAATTCTCTGATTTGCTGCAATCAATGAAGCAAACTTCATTGTTGTCTTATTTTAAGAAATTTCTGCAGCTTCCCCAACCTTCAGCAACCATCAGTCAGCAGCCATCAACAATGAGGCAAGACCCTCCTCCAGCAAAAAGATTACAACTGGCTGAGGGCTCAGATGATGGTTAGCATTTTTTTAGCAATAAAGTATTTTTCATTTAAGGTATATACATTTTTTTAGACGTAATGCTATTGCACACTTAATATAGTAAAATACCGAGTAAACATTACTTTTATATGCACTGGGAAACCAAAATATTTATATGACTTGCTGTATCGTGATATTCACTTTATTGCAGTGGTCTGGAACTGAACTTGCAATATCTCCAAGGGATGCCTTGTAGCCAAAACAATTTTGAAAGTGAATGACAAGTTTGAGGACTCACACTATCTGAATCCAAGAGAAACTATAGTACTATAAAAATCAGGCAGGTTTGGAAGAGGTATTAGTCTAGACAAATATATCAATGGGAAAAATTAAGAGTACAGAAATAGATCCAAACATTAATGGTCACTTCACTTTCAACAAATCTGTAAGTAATTCAATGGAGAAAGGAATGCCATCCTAACAAATAATGCTGGGAAAACTGCATACACACATGGGGAAAAATAAGTAAGTAATCATCTATCTCTACCTTACACCACACACAAAAATTAATTCTAAATGAATTACAGATCTAAACATAAGAGCTAAATCTATAAAACTTCCAAAAGAAAAGTTGCAAACTAGAAACAACTTAAATGCTCATCAACAGGAGAATGAATAAATAAACCATGATATAGTCTTACAATGAAATACTAGTCAGCAATAAAAAGGGCAAACTACTTACACATACAAAACACAGATGAACCCCAAAATAGTATGCTGAATAAAAAATGGTGGATTTGAGAAAATATATACCTAATCATATAAACAATGCTCTAAATAAAACATCAAGCATTTTTCCACCATCCCATACCCCCTTCCAGCCAATTTTAACCTCCAAATAGGCAACTAGTTTTGTGTTTTCTAACTCCATAAATAAATTTTGTCAGTTCTGGAACTGCATATAAATGGAATTATAGAATAAATACTTTTTCATATCTGTAGTCTGATAAAAGTTTAATATATTAATGTGCATGTACTGTGTGAATATACAATGTATATATATATATATAAACATATATGTGTGTGTATTTATGTATATATATATTTTATATCCCACATCCTATAAAGCACATATGTCACTTTGGTGAAACTAAAAGACCTTTTTATCAGTGAAATAATCGAAATTTTTGTTTGAAAATACAAAACAGACCTGCCTAGTTACTTCAACTTTTCAATAATTAATTAGTGTACTCATGGAACATAAAAATGTTTTAGATTGTTCTGGAGGTAGCAAGCACAGTAGAAAGCACACTGGTAGGAAGTTGAGAAATATTATCCAATATCCTGGCCCTGTTATTAACTACTAATAGTAACTCAGACAAGTCATTCAATCTCTTTGAGCCTCACTTCCTTCAGAGGTTACATTCGTTGGTCTTCCACCTTCAAAATTTCACGATAGAACTTCCACTCTATTGTGTATTACCAACTAGAAAACATGACCAACCTATTGCTGATAGCAATAAATATCAAAAGATTGATATCATTTAGATCTAGTTCTTTGACCAAAGTGCAATTAAGTAAGAGATTAACGACAAAAGATTACTAGAAAAAGATCATCTATTTGGAAATTAAGAAATGTGAGGTGAAAAAAGAGGAAAATTTTTTAAATATTCAGAATGAAACAATAATAAAATATTATTTTTCAGGACTAATGAGATGTAGCTAAAATGATTTGAGGGGAGTAATTTGTAGCCTTGAAATAATTTATTATAAAGGAAAATCATTGAAAATTAATGAGCTAAGCATCAAAATTGAAAATTAGAAAAAGGAAATCAGAATAAACACAAAGAAAATAGAAGAACAAAAATAATAAAGATAGGAGCGGTGAAGCAAAAATTTAGCCTTTCTGAAGGCAAATCATTGGCAAGACCGATCAATAAAAAAATGGTACCTGATAAAGGAGTCTACCCACAGATTTTATAGGATTAAAAATGTAAGATGATATGAACAACTCTGTGTCAAAAATTTGAAAACTTAGATAAAAAGGAAAAGTTCCCAGGAAAATATAATTTACCAAAACTTGCTTCAGAGGAATTAAAAATATGAGCCTATAACCATTAAAAATCATTAAAAAAATCTTCCCACACAAATAAAGCAGGCTGGAAAAGCTTTTTCCAAACATTAAAAGAAAAAATAATTAGAAACATATGCAAACTAGTCTAGTGCCCAGAAAAGAGGAACATTCTCTAATTCAGAGCTAGCACAGTCTGGAGAGTTAAACTTGACAATGACAATATGAAAAAGATAATATGACGAGCCAATCTCCTTCATGCAATTAGTTCCAAGAAATCCTAAATGAAATACTGGCAAACTCTATTTAGCAACATATAACAATCTTTAAAAAGATGATACATCAAGACTAAGTTTGGTTTTTCCCACTTATTGGTTAGGGTCAGCAAATTGTCATAATAAGTTCTAAAATGTATACTGACTCACATAATAGAAGTTTACTTTTTACTCATAAAAAGTCCAAATCAGTTGATTTGCCTCCATAAGAGGATTGAGAGACCCAGGAACCTCCCATCTTTATGGCAGAGATGGCTCCCATCTTTAAGGTAGAGACAGCTCTACCATCTTCAGTAATTGCCTTCCAAGAACCCACACTAAGGCACATTAAGCTGTGGAAGAGAAATAAGGAGGGTTGATAGCACATGGGAGATTGTATTAGGCCAGGCCTGGAAGTGGTACATACCACTCAGTCCATTGGTCTGGTCTCAGTCACATGTGCCACCTGACAGCAAGGGTAGCCAGTAGCATACCTTCTGTGCATGCCCAGCGAGAAGAAAAATGGGTGGAGAGAACTACTAGCCAGTATCAGCAGCATCCCAATGACACCACATCATTTCTGACATAAGCCTGTAAAAGGAGAGAGCGTATACAGTCATTTCAAGAGATGTAGAAAGTAATCATGTAAGATGTGTCATATGTTCATGAAAAAAAATTATCAAACTAGGAAGAAAACTGTCTTAACCTGGTATAGAGTAACTGCAAAATAAAATTAACTGCAGAATTATACCCTCAACCTGAGTCCACTTAGAAAAAGTTAAAGGATATTATCATATGTGGTTTTAAAATAAGCCCTGGGATAGATAAACACAATACCCACCATAATGGTTAAGTCTGGGGAGGGAGAGGGATTGCATCAGGGAGGGCTTAATGGGGACTTCCAATGACCTACTGGTAATAATCTCTTCATTTCTTACACTGCAGAGGTGAGTGTGCAGATGTTCATTTTTGTCTTTTTAAAATATACTTTATTTGTATGCTATAAATATTCTTCTGTATATGTAAATATTTAATTTAAGCATTTAAAAAATTCTGATTTTCTATGCTAGTTAAGTGCTAGAGACTTAAGGGAAGTCAGCTAGTTATACAGCAAACAAAGAATATTCCTTTTGGCATATTTCCCTGGTAATTAGGAATTTCTTCTCATTTTTCTCCTTGTTTTGACAAAGGATAAAACAAATGTCCTTTAGGGAAAACCAGGGATCATTCTAGATACCACCTCCATATTTTGAGATGTCTTTGCTCTTTATTTAAATGATAAATCAGCAGTAACCTTTGGGCCTTACTCTGAACTAAAAGAAGGTAAACTGCAAAGAGAAGGATCAGGTCCCAGCCATGAGGAAACAAGAACCGGCTGCAAAATGCCTCTTACTTTTGCAAGAGCTTTTACACCGTTAGAACACAATTATTATATATTGGGTTGGCCAAAAAGTTCGTTCGGGTTTTTCCATAACCTCTTACAGAAAAACCTGAATGAAATTTTTGGCCAACCCAATACATTTACCAGTGAGGTTTATGAGGAACAGGGAAGAGAAACAACATGGACAGAATTAAAAGCCCTTCATGACAGAATCAAGGTGGAGATTCAATTTTCCTGATTCCTAGTTCTACATTCTTTTTTTTTTCATTGCTTTTTTTTTTTTTTTTTTTTTGCGGTACGTGGGCCTCTCACTGATGTGGCCTCTCCCGTTGCGGAGCACAGGCTCCGGACGCGCAGGCTCAGCGGCCATGGCTCACGGACCCAGCCGCTCCGCAGCATGTGGGATCTTCCTGGACCGGGGCACGAACCCGTGTGCCCTCCATCTGCAGGTGGAATCTCAACCACTGCGCCACCAGGGAAGCCCTCTACATTCTTTTTTTAAAAAACACATATAACGAGGCTTCCCTGGTGTTGCAGTGGTTGAGAATCTGCCTGCCAATGCAGGGGACACAGGTTCGAGCCCTGGTCTGGGAAGATCCCACATGCTGCAGAGCAACTGGGCCCATGAGCCACAACTACTGAGCCTCCGCATCTGGAGCCTGTGCTCCACAACAAGAGAGGCCACGATAGTGAAGAGGTCCGCACGCACTGTGATGAAGAGTGGGCCCCACTCACCACAACTAGAGAAAACCCTCGCACAGAAACGAAGACCCAGCACAGGCAAAAATAAATAAATAAATTTATTTTAAAAAACACAACAACAACAACAAACAAAACCACACATTACATTATATATGAAGGATAAATTCATAAATAGTAAAAAAATATTTTAGGCAGTTGACAGGCCAAGAGATTTTTTTAAATTGAAATATAGTTGATTTACAATGTTTCAGGTGTACATCCAAGTGATTCAGTTATAGCTATATATCTATTCTTTTTCAGACTCTTTTCCATTATAGTTTATTACAAGATATTGAATATAGTTCCCTGTGCTATACAGTAGGATCTTGTTGGTTATCTATTTTATATATAGTCATGTGTGTCTGTTAATCCTAAATTCCAAATTTATCCATCCTCCCCGTTTCCCCTTTGGTGACCATAAGTTTGTTTTTCTGTCTGAGTCTATTTCTGTTTTGTATCATTTTTTAGATTCCACATGTAAATGATATCATATGATATTTGTCTCTCTCTGTCTGACTTACTTCACTTAGTATGATAATCTCTAGGTCCATCCTTGTTACTGCAAATGGCATTATTTCATTCTTTTTTATGTCTGAGTAATATTCCATTGTATATATGTACCACATCTTCTTATCCATTCATCTGTCGATGGACATTTAGCTTGCTTCTATGTCCTGGTTATTGTAAATAGTGCTACTAAGAATATTGGGGTGCATGTATCTTTTCAAGTTATAGTTTTCTCCAGATATATGCCTAGGAGTGAGACTGCAGGATCATATGGTAACTCTGAGAAATATTTTTAGATGAGGGATTGTCGATAGACATTTAGCTTGCTTCTATGTCCTGGTTATTGTAAATAGTGCTACTAAGAATATTGGGGTGCATGTATCTTTTCAAGTTATAGTTTTCTCCAGATATATGCCTAGGAGTGAGACTGCAGGATCATATGGTAACTCTGAGAAATATTTTTAGATGAGGGATATTTGCTAAGCCCACCCAAATGTAAATATTATTATTTTTTCTCTCTCTCTCTTTCTCTCTCTCTCTCTTTCCCTTTTCTCTTCTCTCTTTTTTCACACACACAGAGGAGGCATCTCTGTCCACACATTATTTTGACATAGAGAAATGGAACTTTAACTACTATACATAGGTGGTTGCTTGAATTTCTAGAACTATACATATCTGCTTCACATGGCCAGTGAGGATGACCAGGCCCCTGACTGCCTCTGCCATCAGAAGGCCTCATCCACTTTGTACCACCAGCCCTTTCTGATACAGTCTCGTATCTCTTACCCTAGTCTTAGCAAGCTAATGCTTTTTTCTTCTTTCCTTGGAAAAACAATTTAGTGTGAGCCTCTTTTATGGCTTCCAGATAATAAAAATATTACTTAATAATATCACAAGGTTGTTAAGAATGTTACAGGACATTGAGTGTCCCAATAGGGGCAATTAAAGGCCATGGGGGGAAAAAATAGAGAGAGGCTGAGATGAGGTACCAGGGAACTTTGGGAGATGAAGGAAATGCTCTATATCTTGATTGTGGCGGTGGCTACATAGGCATATATATTTTCAAATGCACACTTAAACAAATATTTAAAATGGGTTCATTTGATTGTATATAAATTACTCCCAAATAAGTTGACTAAAAAGGGAGAGTATGTCTTGAATAATTCAAGCCATTTGCCTCCACACACCCCTCCCCCCACACCCCACCTTTGGTTTTCCAAGAGAAGGCAAAATCAGTTTAGGAAGATTCAGCCAATAACACTGTCTCTCATCACCCACCTTGGCCTACACACAGAGTGAATGGGGGAAAAGGAGAAGGAAGGAAATGAGGGGTCAGATCTGGGTGGAGTCTGTAGCCTTGTGTACATTCAGTGGTAAGGGGTAGGGGCAGGGTAGAGAGATATCCTTCCCACAAAGCCAAGGGAAGCACTGAAGTTCTCAGAGAATCACCCACAGATCCAGGAGTATGTGGAGTAAGGGAACCTGGTATCTTGTGGCCCTGCCGGATTCTTGCTGAGATGCAGAATCTGCAAGCCTGTTTAGGATTGCCACAGGAGGTAAACTGGGCATGATGTGGACGTTCTTGGGAGAGTCTTCCATGTATACCCCAAAGTTTTGAGTTGTAAATAAACATAGGGAACTGGTGCCACTTATTTCTGGAGATTTCTGAAGGAGGAAGTCTTGTTGGAGTACTTCAGTGGGGTAAGAAGGGACCCTGGATTATTGTGCCCAGGAAAAAGATGGAGGAGGCCACCAATATATCCAGTTCTCACAGTCATTGGGGAGTGAGAAGGATGACCCTGATGGTTCTCCTGATCCATGGAGGGTGTCCATGGGTCAAAACAAGGAACAGGAGTCACTGAGTGGTCAAATGAGGCAAAGCCCTACATGGAAAAGGGGCAGGAATGTGGACCACTGGAAGAGTAGATAGAAGCACAGGCCCCCTCTCTGAAGGGTCCTTGATGATGAAGGTGGTCAAGGTGAAGTGCTCTTCCATCTCACCCTCAGGAAAACTACTTACATCTCCTCCATCATACCAGTGGAGTCTCCAGGAGCAGCAGAACCAGACCAAACCACTGTGGGGCCTGGGACACTTGGTCACCACCCTATGGCCAGTTATAGAAGATTCCACCTCAGTTCTCAACTCTTGCCCCCATCCTCACCAGGAGGTTGGGCCTTGAGGTGCAGCTGGTGAGGAAACATCCCGAAGTCAAGGCATAACCTGCCAGCCCCTGCCTTTGCCCCGAGAAGCCAATGCTGGAGGGAGAAGAGAAAAGTTTTGAGTTTTGAGCCTGAGCTTAAAGTTTGAAACTATACAGAGCTTTGGATAACAAAAAGGGACCCCAAAATATAGCTTGTGTCCAACTTATCATCAAGGAATTGGAAGTTATGGTCAACATAGCCCTGTTAGAAATAGTGATTTAAATATAATAATAAATTCATTTCATGTATACAGCCTACTGAGATGAGATGAGATGGTTATGTAAGGAAAAGAGATAATACTTAGTAAGTCCTTAACCAAGCACCTGGTAAGTGGGTGATTACCATTATTTATCCAGGTAGCCATTAAAAATGATTTTTACTTTTTAATTTTATTTTATAAATTGTAAATCCATCCATTCTTCTACTCACTGAGCAGCTATTTATTAAGCCTCCAGTATGCTCTGGGGCAGTAAGAGAAATGTGGTCCCCGCTTCACAGAGCGTGCTGTGTGCCAGGGCCCAGGAGGCTCCATGAGGTCCCATAAAGACCCATGCTGACCAGTTTCAACAGGGTCATCTGTTCCCCTGCTGCATCTCTCAGATCCAACCTCTCTCATCCCATCTCACCTCTGGGATTCTTTCTGCTCACATTGCTTTGCCCAATACAAGTCTCAGGCTTCCCAGTAAGACAATTCTTCCCATTTAAAATAATGCCTTGAAAACATAAACCTTCCCCTTCATATGGCAAAGGGCACGGGATCCACATCACATTGGGTTCTGAGTGGGGACTCAATCCCTGTCCCAGCTGTACCTCTTTCTAGATAAATGACTTGACAGTGGGTTGGCATCTCCCCCAACCTCAGTGTTCCTAGGGAGAATAGCATCTCTACCTCATAGCAGGCTGTGAGCTTTAAATGAGACAATGTATGTAAAGCACTTAAGTAAATGATATTTATTATTATCATAACACAGTGAATATGGGCAAATTGCTTAACCTCACTGAACCTTGGTGCCCTCGCTTTTAAAACAAAGTTATTAATAACAGACTTGTCTACCTCATAAGGCTGGTGTCAGAGCCATTGAGATAATAGATGTGAAAGACATTTTATATATTATAAAGAGCTATTCAGTGGTAAACTATTGTTAGCATTTTCAATGATACACTGAGCTGAAAGTTTCTTTTTAAGAGACTCCAAAGAAAAGTGAAAAAAGAGGGAATACAGCCATCATGTTGCCACTGCCTTTCTATGACATTTATAAGCAATTTGGAAATCATCCAACTCCGTGAGTTAATTTGATTCCCCTTTGAATCACACAACCATGGTTGGCGCGTTGCATTCTGGTTTGCCTGCCTCGGCCTCAGCCTTCACTTGACATGCCCAGGGTCAACCAAGAAGACGTCAGGTTTGGAATGGATTAGGGCCTCTTCATCCACGCTCTCTGCAGCAGGGCTTCTGCTAGCTTTTCTTGGACCTCACCCTGAAAGGCTCCACCTGCTTCCAAGGGTTTCGAATCCTCCCGTGGGAGAAACATCAGCTATCAGGAAATAAGGCCTGAGAGTAAGCATTGTTCTACTGGATTCTGGAAGTGGTCCCATAGAGCAGACGTGGGTGCCTTTGCCCTGGAAACTGTCATGCTACTGATTGTTCAAGAGAGAAGCAATTATCCTCCATTGGAAAGACTCTTCCCTGGTAGGGCCTCCTCACCAATGGAAATATGTTTCAGGAGGTGGGAGGAGGTGCCCAGTCTGTGTTACATTCCTGAAAGCCTTATTTACTCAGTCCCTGGTCTAAACCTGTTGATTCCCAGGACAGCAGACCAGTCCTTCAGTCTCTCAGATTCTAGGGTGAGTGGAGGTAATATTTGCCCTGTGGGTTACAAAGTGTAAATGTAAAAAAGAAAAAATATGTGAAATGCTTAGGATAATGTCTGATGTATACTAAGAACACACAAGGTGTAGGATAACCATATAATTCATCAACTTCTATAATTTATCAGGACACTTTTGAGAGTGAAAGGGTCACTTCACAGACTGGGTGTTGGGACAACAGTGTAAAGAAGACTGTCAAAAGCAAACCAGGATGGCTAGTACGTAAGGATATGGTATTAACTAATATTGGTTGCAGGGATGGGTATGCAGACACCAGTGGCTGGGAATTGCTTACTGTGGGTGTGCCTGTGACTGGCTGCCTGGGTCCCCAAGAGCTGCTGAGCCCTGCCTGAGGCTCAAGCGGAGGTGTTTCTGCTGATCTTCCCACCCCCATAGGGACAGCGGGAAGAACAGTTCTCAAGAGTGGGCTCTCTCCGTTGTCCCTGGGGAGTCATCCTCCAGCATCTGAGCTCTATCACAGGTACCCCTAAAGACTGGAGCTAAGAAAGCCCCAGTGTCACAGAGTCCCTCTTTCTACCATTGATATTGCACAAGCACAGGCCAAAGAAAACCTTTTATTATGCCCAGCCCATTTGTCAACTGGTTGAGGGGGGAGTAAAAATTAATGCACTGTGATCCACATAAGGAATCTTTCCCTTCTCAGTACATCTTGCCAAATTGAGAGGTTGTTATGGGGAGTAGGTGAGAAGCTTCTATATCCCCAAAACCACACCCATCTTGGTCATAACTTTCAATGGGCGTTAAAGCATTTGGTGTGAACACCTCCTTTTGCAATCTACTGCCAACCCCACCCGCCATATTCATTCATTCAGCAATTCCTATAGGACACTTTCATTCTAAGCATTGAGGATATACTAGTGAATAAGATACAAAAGTCCTTACTCTTATTACATTCTAGAACTAGGTTGTTCAGTATAACATATAATAGCTACATGAGGCTATTTAAATTTTGAGCAATTAAAATTAAATTTTAAATAAAATTAGAAGTTCAATTTTCTAAGTCGCCATTGCCACATTTCAGGTGCTCGATAGTCACACGTGGCTCACGGATGCTGTACTGGACAGCTTAGGAAAAGAACATTTCCATCGTTAGAGAAACTTCTATTGAATGACACTGTTCTAGAGGGAGGAGAAGAGCAGAAATGTAATAAATGAGTAAATAGACAAATAGATCAGATGGTGATAAAAGTGCTTTGGAGGGATAAAACAATGTGTCTAAATAGTGCACTGGGGTAAGGGAGATAAGGGATGGGTAGTGAGGGAACATCTTCCTGAGAGTCAGAGCTGATCTCTCTGTTAAAATATTAAAATAGTTCCTACCAATTGGTAAACAAGCATGGCCTGAAGCCCATCTGCTGTTGCTTATGCCCCCAAATTGGCTATCCTGGACCCTCTTTTGGAACACTTCCCACAATCCAGCTATTAAAAGACAAATTCGTAGCTCAGCAAGGGACAACCAGAACCCTGATCCTGCTCTGTGCCCTTGACTATTCTGATTGGTCAAAATTCATGCCATAATGTTTAAAAAACATTTTGAATATCACCCTTGCTGAGATGTCATTCAAGCAGGCCTCAAAAGAAATCTCCACAGGGATATGGAGAGCAAAGCATTCCAGGCAGAGGAAATAGCAAGTGCAAAGGCTCTGAGGCTGGAGCATAGTTGGTAGAGTCTGGGAAAAGCAAGGAGATCACGGTGGCTGGGACCATGGTGAACAAGGCTACCAGAAAGTAGTAGAAGATGAAGTCAGAAAAATAAGGGAAGTGGTGGATCACGAAGGACCTTGTAGGTCATTTGTATCATTTTTTTATTGCCGCAAAAATGTTGCATAAAAACAACCACAAAACCCAGTGGCTTAAATCCATAAGCTGCTTCTACTGATCATGAGTCTATGTTTCAGCTGGGCTCTGATGATCTTGGCCAGTCTGGGCTTACCTCAGCTGGACTTGCTCATTGAGAGTCAGGTGGTAGCTTGGCCCAAGGCTGGCTATTCTGGGATGGCCTCATTCTCTTGTCTGACTGTTGACATGCTGCCAGCTGGAGAAGGAGGCGACTGGACCACACATCTTTCACCATCCTGCAGGCTAGCCTGGGCTTGTATACATGGGCACAGCGGGGTTCCAAGAAGGCCTCAGGTTCAGAGGTGGCACATCATCCTGTACACTGCCTTCTGCCAAAGCAAATCGCAGGGCCAGCCCAGATTCACGGGGTGGGGACATTGATTCCACCTCTTACTGAGACGAGCTGTAGAGTTGCTTTGTAAAGGAGGCAAATACAGGGAGAGCAGAAGAATTGTGACCATTTATGCAATCAACTTACTACCCCATTGTAAAGGCTTTGACTTTGAGTATCAAGGTGTGCCATTAAGGCTTAAAGGGGAAGAGAGATGTCACATGATTCAATTTATGTTTTAAAGTGATCCTTCTGGTAGCTGTCCTGAGAATAGGTGGTAGGGGACAAGGGCAGAGGCAGGGAGACCAAGTAGAAAGGGTTGCAAGAAACCAGGAGAGGGATAATAGTGACCTGGAAAATGATACTAGTGGTGGAATTATACGAAATGGGAGATTCTGAATTAGAGTCACATCAAATCAGTGTATTACATGTGAATTGTAGAAAGAAAGGTGTTAAAGATGGTTTCAAGTTTGTTGCCAGAGCAGCTGGAAAAGTAGAGAAATCTGTAGAAAAAGCAGGTTTGTGAAGAAAGATTAGGAGTTTCTGTTAGACTCTTAAGCTTGATGTCTCAAACATCAGAGTTTTGATGCTGGCTATACAGTTAGATACACTAGCCTGGATTTGGGATACAGGGGTTATTGGCATATAGATGGTATTTAATTTTTTTAATTGAAGTTCAGTTGGTTTGCAAAGTTGTGTTAATTACTGCTGTACAGCAAAGTGATTTATGTCTACAAGTATATATATACATTCTTTTTTCTTTACATTCTTTTCTATAATGGTTATGATAGGATATTGAATATAATTCTCTGTGCTATGCAATAGGACCTTGTTTGTCCATTCTATAAATAAAACTTATATCTTCTAACCCCAGCCTCTCACTCCACCCCTCTCCCAACCCCTTCCCCCTTGGTAACTACCCGTCTGTCCTCTATGTCCCTGATTCTATTTCTATTTCTTATATAGATTCATTTGTGTCATATTTCCACTTATAAGTAATATCATATGGTATTATATTTGTCTTTCTCTTTATGACTTACTTCACTTGGTATGATAATCTCTGGTTGCAACCATGTTGCTGCAAATGCATTATTTTGTTCTTTTTTATGGCTGAGTAGTATTCCATTGTGTATATATACATATATATCACATCTTCTTTATCCATTCATATATATGGTATTTAAATACATGAGATTGGATGAGACCACCGAGAGAGTGAGTGTAGTTAGAGAAGAAAAGGTGACAAATGACTGAGGGCAGAAACCTGAGAAGGACCAACCAGTGAAGCAGAGGGAAAACCAGGTGATCTAGAAGCCATGTGTGTGAAGCATATAAAGGAGGAGGGGGCAGATCAGCTGTGTCACCACAACCTCCAGCTTCCATCTGAGTTCTTGGAAGATGGGGGGTTTTGGAGTATTCTCTGGAATGAAAAAATGTTTCCTCCATCTTACGTATGTTAATAGAAAAATATGTGGCCTTGGTCTTTGCCTGAGCCTGTCAGTGACAATGGGGAGCTTGAGCTATTGCAGGGAAGGGGCCCACTTAACTTCTGTTTCTAGAATTCTCCAAGAGGCTGTCTCTGGCTCCCAGGACAGAAACATCCACCCTGTGGCTGTGCAGGCACTCACAGTCTCCCCACAGAAAGCCAGTGCAAGAGAAGCACCACTGTCCAGAGCGTTTTGGACACCAAGAAATGTTGGATGAAGAGCGAGTGAATGAATGAGGGAAAAAAATGGATAAATGAAGACCAACTGCTGTCAGAAACTACAGTTAGTGAACAAGAAAATGACCGTAACAGGCAAATCCTGAGGCCCCGGAAAGAAAAAACAGGAGGGACTTGAACCAAGAGGTTTCCTGTGAGATTTGCATTGATCATGGCCCTGGCCTCTGCCCCTGCATAGCTTTTCACCCCTCCGCTCACCCTGGGAGACACAGGTCCCTACTTCCCCTTTCTCACTATACAAAGTTCTCATCACTTCCTGAGAGGTAGAGAGACATGGAGTAATACCGCCTAGATTTAAGGCCCAGTTCTACCACGTATTAGCTGAATTAATATCTGAGTTTCATTGGATTGTTGTGAAGATTTTTTTCTTTTTTAAACGAAGCTTGTAAACTGTAAAGTGCTATCCACATGGAGGGTAATTTATATTCCACAGAACTAACTGGGGAAAGGCACACTGTCAAATAGTGTCAGAGGGGAAAAGAGAGAGTTAAAAGATAGCTCCTCACTGAAAGAAATGTGGGAAGGTGGGAGCGCAGACCTATGAGGAGGTGTCAAAGCAAAATGAGGGCTGTGAATTACAAGATGGTGGCAGGAAGTTGTCTTAGGATCACGTCATCACCCCCCAAGGCTTTAGTTAACTTTCTGCATTCCTGAGATACTTTGCACCAATGGATTTTATTTCCCCCCAAGGAAATCAGCAGCTTTGAGGTAAATGATGTGGATAGAGGAGGCCACAGTCTCCAGAGGGGAGACCTTGAAAAGCCTGAGAAAGTAAAATTGGGAGATGCAGACCACACAGCAAAGGGCTTATTTATTTATTTATTAAACATCTTTATCAGAGTATAATTGCTTTACAGTGGTGTGTTAGTTTCTGCTTCATAACAAAGTGAATCATATACATATATCCCCATAACTCCTCCCTCTTGTGTCTCCCACCCACCCTCAGTATCCCACGCCTCTAGGCGGTCACAAACTACTGAGCTGATCTCCCTGTGCTATGCGGCTGCTTCCCACTAGCTATCTATTTTACATTTGGTAGTGTATATCTGTCCATGCCACTCTCTCACTTCATGCCAGCTTACCCTTCCCATCCCCATGTTCTCAAATCCATTCTCTACATCTGCGACTTTATTCCTGTCCTGCCCCTAGGTTCTTCAGAACCTTTTTTTTACATTCCATATATATGTGTTAGCATATGGTATTTGTTTTTCTCTTTCTGACTTACTTCACTCTGTATGACAGACCCTAGGTCCATCCACATCACTACAAATAACTCAATTTCGTTTCTTTTTATGGCTGAGTAATATTCCATTGTATATATGTGCCACATCTTCTTTATCCATTCATCTGTCGATGGACACTTAGGTTGCCTCCATATGCCCAGTAGTGGGATTGCTGGGTCATAAGGTAGTTCTATTTTTAGGTTTTTAAGGAACTTCCATACTGTTCTCCATAGTGGCTGTAACAATTTACATTCCCACCCATGGTGCAAGAGAGTTCCCTTTTCTCCACACCCTCCCCAGCATTTATTGTTTGTAGATATTTGATGATGGCCACTCTGACTGGTGTGAGGTGATACCTCATGTAGTTTTGATTTGCATTTCTCTAATGATTAGTGATGTTGAGCATCCTTTCATGTGTTTTCTCGCCATTTTTATATCTTCTTTGGAGAAATATCTATATAGGTCTTCTGCCCATATTTGGATAGGGTTCTTTGTTTTTTTGATATTGAGCTGCATGAGCTGCTTGTAAATTTTGGAGATTAATCCTTTGTCAGTTGCTTCATCTTCAAATATTTTCTCCCATTCTGAGGGTTGTCTTTTCATCTTGTTTATGGTTTCCTTGGCTGTGCAAAATGTTTAAGTTTCATTAGGTCCCAATTGTTTATTTTTGTTTTTATTTCCTTTTCTCTAGGAGGTGGGTCAAAAAGGATCTTGGGGCTTCCCTGGTGGCGCAGTGGTTGGGATTCCGCCTGCCGATGCAGGTGACACAGGTTCGTGCCCCGGTCCGGGAGGATCCCACGTGCCATGGAGCGGCTGGGCCCGTGAGCCACGGCCACTGGGCCTGCATGTCCAGAGCCTGTGCTCCACGGTGGGAGAGTTCACAATGGTGAGAGGCCTGCATACCACAGAAAAAAAAAAAAAGATCTTGCTGTGATTTATGTCATAGAGTGTTTTGCCTATGTTTTCCTCTAAGACTTTTATAGTGTCTGACCTTACATTTAGGTCTTTAATCCATTTTGAGTTTACTTTTGTGTATGGTGTTAGGGAGTGTTCTGATTTCATTCTTTTACATGTAGCTGTCCAGTTTTCCCAGCACCACTTATTGAAGAGGCTCTCTTTTCTCCATTGTATATTCTTCCTTCCTTTAACAAAAATAAGGTGACCATATGTGCGTGGGTTTATCTCTAGGCTTTCTATCCTGTTCCATTGATCTATATTCCTGTTTTTGTGCCAGTACCATACTGTCTTGATTACTGTAGCTTTGTAGTATAGTCTGAAGTCCAGGAGCATGATTCCTCTAGCTTGGTTTTTATTTCTCAAGATTGCTTTGGCTATTTGGGGTCTTTTGTCTTTCCATAGAAATTGTGAAATTTTTTGTTCTAGTTCTGTGAAATGTGCCATTGGTAAGTTGATAGGGATTGCATTGAATCTGTAGATTCCTTTGGGTAGTATATTCATTTTCACAATGTTGATTCTTTCAATCCAAGAACATGGTACATCTCTCCATCTGTTTGTATCATCTTTAATTTCTTTCCTCACTGTCTTATAGTTTTCTGCATACAGGTCTTTTGTCTCTGTAGGTGGGTTTATTCCTAGGTATTTTATTCTTTGTGTTGCAATGGTAAATGGGAGTGTTTCCTTAATTTCTCTTTCAGATTTTTCATCATTAGTGTTTAGGAATGCCAGAGATTTCTGTGCATTAATTTTGTAATGTGCTAGGTTACAAAATTCATTGATTAGCTCTAGTAGTTTTCTGGTAGCATCTTTAGGATTCTCTATGTATAGTATCATGTCATCTGCAAACAGTGACAGCTTTACTTCTTCTTTTCCAATTTGGATTCATTTTATTTCTTTTTCTTCTCAGATTTTTCATCATTAGTGTTTAGGAATGCCAGAGATTTCTGTGCATTAATTTTGTAATGTGCTAGGTTACAAAATTCATTGATTAGCTCTAGTAGTTTTCTGGTAGCATCTTTAGGATTCTCTATGTATAGAACAAGTCATCTGCAAACAGTGACAGCTTTAATTCTTCTTTTCTGATTTGGATTCCTTTTATTTCTTTTTCTTCTTTGATTCCTGTGGCTAAAATTTCCAAAAGTATGTTTAATGATAGTGGTGAGAGTGGGCAACGTTGTCTTGTTCCTGATCTTAGTGGAAATGGTTTCTGCTTTTCACCATTGAGAACAATGTTGGCTGTGGGTTTGTCATATATGGCCTTTATTATGTTGAGGTAAGTTCCCTCTATGCCTACTTTCTGAGGGTTTTTATCACAAATATGTGTTGAATTTTCTCAAAAGCTTTTCTGCATCTATTGAGATGAACATATGGTTTTTATCCTTCAGTTTTTTAATATGGTGTATCACATTGACTGATTTGCGTATACTGAAGAATCCTTGCATTCCTGGGATAAACCCCACTTGATCATGCTGTATGATCCTTTTAATGTTCTGTTGGATTCTGGTTGCTAGTATTTCGTTGAGGATTTTTCCAACTATGTTCATCAGTGATTTTGGCCAGTAGTTTTCTTTCTTTGTGACATCTTTGTCTGGTTTTGGTACCAGGGTGATGGTGGACTCACCAAATGAGTTTGGGAGGGTTCCTCCCTCTGCTGTATTTTGGAAGAGTTTGAGAAGGACAGGTGTTAGCTCTTCTCTATATGTTTGATAAAAATCACCTGTGAAGCCATCTGGTCCTGGGCTTTTGTTTGCTGAAAATTTTTAAGCACAGTTTCAATTTCAGTGCTTGTAACTGGTCTGTTTATATTTTCTATTTTTTCCTGGTTCAGTCTTGGAAGGTTGTGCTTTTCTAAGAATGTGTCCATTTCTTCCAGGTTGTCCATTTTCTTGGCATACAGTTGCTTGTAGTAATCTCTCATGATCCTTTGTATTTCTGCAGTGTCCATTGTTACTTCTCCTTTTTCATTTCTAATTCTATTGATTTGAGTCATGTCCCTTTTCTTCTTGGTGAGTCTGGCTAATGGTTTATCAATTTCGTTTATCTTCTCAAAGAACCAGCTTTTAGTTTTACTGATCTTTGCTATTGTTTCCTTCATTT
>NC_041229.1:38143524-38157765 GCF_002837175.3 Physeter macrocephalus
TTCCTGTAATTGATATCTAGTCTCATAGCGTTGTGGTCAGAAAAGATACTTGATACGATTTCAATTTTCTTAAATTTACCAAGGCTTGATTTGTGACCCAAGATATGATCTATCCTGGAGAATGTTCCATGAGCACTTGAGAAGAAAGTGTATTCTTTTGTTTATGGATGGAATGTCCTATAAATATAAATTAAGTCCATCTAGTTTAATGTGTCATTTAAAGCTTGTGTTTTCCTATTTATTTTCATTTTGGTTGATCTGTCCATTGGTGAAAGTGGGGTGTTAAAGTCCCCTACTATGATTGTGTTACTGTTGATTTCCCCTTTCATGGCTGTTAGCATTTGCCTTATGTATTGAGGTGCTCCTATGTTGGGTGCATAAATATTTTCAATTGTTATATCTTCTTCTTGGATTGATCCCATTATTATTATGTAGTGTCCTTCTTTGTCTCTTGTACTAGTCTTTATTTTCAAGTCTATTTTGTCTGATATGAAAATTGCTACACCAGCTTAGTTTTGATTTCCATTTGCATGGAATATCATTTTCCATCCCCTCATTTTCAGTCTGTATGTGTTCCTAGGTCTGACGTGGGTGTCTTGTAGATAGCATATATACGGGTATTGTTTTTGTATCCATTCAGCCAGTCTATGTCTTTTGGTTGGAGCATTTAATCCATTTTCATTTATGGCAATTATCAATATGTATGTTCCTTTTACCATTTTCTTAATTTTTTGGGGTTTGTTGTTGTAGGTCTTTTCCTTCTCTTGTGTTTCCTACATAGAGAAGTTCCTTTGGCATTTGTTGTAGAGCTGGTTTGGTGCTGCTGAATTCTCTTAGCTTTTGCTTGTCTCTAAAGGTTTTAATTTCTCTGTTGAATCTGAATTAGATCCTTACCAGGTAGAGTAATCTTGGTTGTAGGTTCTTCCCTTTCATCACTTTAAATATGTCCTGCCACTCCCTTCTGGTTTGCAGAGTTTCTCTTGAAAGATCAGCTGTTAACCTTATGGTGATTCCATTGTATATTATTTGTTGCTTTTCCCTTGCTGCTTTTAATATTTTTTCTTTGTATTTAACTTTTGATAGTTTGATTAATATGTGTCTTAGCATGTTTCTCCTTGGATTTATCCTGTATGGAATCTCTGTGCTTCCTGGACTTGATTAACTATTTCCTTTCCCACATTAGGGAAGTTTTCAACTATAATCTCTTCAAATGTTTTCTCAGTCCCTTTCTTTTTCTCTTCTTCTTCTAGGACCCCTATACTTCGAATGTTGGTGCATTTAATGTTGCCCCAGAGGTCTTTGAGACTGTCCTCAATTCTTTCATTCTTTTTTCTTTATTCTGCTCTGCAGTAGTTATATCCACCATGTTATCTTCCAGGTCACTTATATGTTCTTCTGCTTCAGTTATTCTGATATTGATTGCTTTTAGAGAATTTTAAATTTCATTTATTGTTTTTTTCATCGCTTGTTTGCTCTTTAGTTCTTCTAGGTTTTTGTGAAACATTTTTGGGGTTCTCTCCATTCTATTTCCAAGATTTTGGATCATCTTTACTATCAATACTCTGAATTATTTTTCAGGTAAGCTGCCTATTTCCTCTTCATTTGTTTGGTCTGGTGGGTTTTTATCTTGCTCCTTCATCTGCTGTGTGTTTTTCTGTCTTCTCATTTTGCTTATCTTATTGTGTTTGGGGTCTCCTTTTTGCAGGCTGCAGGTTCATAGTTCCCATTGTTTTTGGTGTCTGTCCCCATTGGCTAAGGTTTGTTCAGTGGGTTGTGTAGGCTTCCTGGTGGAGGGGACTAGTGCCTGTGTTCTGGTGGATGAGGCTGGATTCTGTCTTTCTGGTGCACAGGACCATGTCTGGTGGCGTGTTTTGGGGTGTCTGTAACCTTATTATGATTTTAGGCAGCCTCTCTGCTAATGGGTGGGGTTGTGTTCCTGTCTTGCTAGTTGTTTGGCATAGGGTGTCCAGCACTGTAGCTTGCTGGTTGTTGAGTGGAGCTGGGTCTTAGCATTGAGTTGGAGATCTGTGGGAGATCTTTCGCCATTTGATATGACGTGGAGCCAGGAGGTCTCTGGTGGACCAGTGTGCTGAACTCAGCTCTCCCACCTCAGGGGCAGAGCCCTGGGACCCGGCCTGAGCTCCAAGACTTTGTCAGCCACACGGCTGAGAAGAAATGGGAGAAAGAAAGAAAGAAAGAAAGAAAGAAAGAAAGAAAGAAAGAAAGAAAGAAAGAAAGGAAGGAAGGAAGGAAGGAAGGAAGAAAGAAAGAAAGAAAGAAAGAAAGAAAGAAAGAAAGAAAGAAAGAAAGAAGGGAGAAAGAGAGAGAGAAAGAAAGAGAGAAAGAAAGAAAGAGAGAAAGAAAGAAAGAAAAGAAAGAAAGAAAAAATAAAATAAAGTTATTAATGTGAAAAATAATTATTAAAAATAAAAAAGTTAAAAAGTAATAAAAAAGAAAGAAAGAAGAGAGCACCCGAACCAAAAAACAAATCCACCAATGAGAACAAGTGCTAAAACCTATACAAAAAAAAAAAAATGGACAGACAAAACCCTAGGACAAACGGTAAAAGCAAAGCTATACAGACAAAAATCACACAAAGAAGCATACACATACACACTTATGAAAAGAGAAAAAGGAAAAAAATATATATATAGTTGCTCCCAAAGTCCACCACCTCAATTTTGCAATGATTCGTTGTCTATTCAGGTATTCCACAAATGCAGGTACATCAGGTTGATTGTGGAGATTTAATCCTCTGCTCCTGAGGCTGCTGGGAGAGATTCCCCTTTCTCTTCTTTGTTCGCACAGCTCCCGGGGTTCAGCTTTGGATTTGGCCCTGCCTCTGTGTGTAGGTCACCGGAGGGCATCTGTTCTTTGCTCAGACAGAACGGGGTTAAATTAGCTGCTGATTAGGGGGCTCTGGCTCATTCAGGCCGGGGGGAGGGAGGGGTATGGATGCGGGGCGAGCCTGCGGCGGCAGAGGCCAGTGTGATGTTCCACCAGCCTGAGGTGCGCCGTGCGTTCTCCCGGGGAAATTGTCCCTGGATCACGGGACCCTAGCAGTAGCGGGCTGCACAGGCTCCCAGGAGGGGAGGTGTAGATAGTGACCTGTGCTCGCACACAGGCTTCTTGGTGGCGGCAGCAGCAACCTTAGCGTCTCATGCCCATCTCTGGTGTCTGCGGTGATAGCCGCGGCTCGCGCCCATCTCCGGAGCTCCGGTATGGATGCGGGGCGAGCCTGCGGCGGCAGAGGCCAGTGTGATGTTCCACCAGCCTAAGGTGCGCCGTGCGTTCTCCCGGGGAAATTGTCCCTGGATCACGGGACCCTGGCAGTAGCGGGCTGCACAGGCTCCCAGGAGGGGAGGTGTAGATAGTGACCTGTGCTCGCACACAGGCTTCTTGGTGGCGGCAGCAGCAACCTTAGCGTCTCATGCCCATCTCTGGTGTCTGCGGTGATAGCCGCGGCTCGCGCCCATCTCCGGAGCTCGTTTAGGCGGTGCTTTGAATCCCCTTTCCTCTCGCACCACAAAACAATGGTCTCTTGCTTCTTAGGCAGTTCCAAACTCTTTCTTGGACTCCTTCCCGGCTAGCTGTGGCGCACTAGCCCCCTTCAGGCTGTGTTCCCGCAGCCAACCCCAGTCCTCTCCCTGGGATCTGACCTCCGAAGCCCGAGCCTCAGCTCCCAGCCCCCGCCCGCCCCGGCGGGTGAGCAGACAAGCCTCTCGGGCTGGTGAGTGCTGGTGGGCACCGATCCTCCACGCGGGAATCTCTCCGCTTTGCCCTCTGCACCCCTGTTGCTGTGCTCTCCTCCGTGGCTCCGAAGCTTCCCCCCTCCGCCACCAGCAGTCTCCGCCCATGAAGGGGCTTCCTGGTGTGTGGAAACCTTTCCTCCCTATTCTTTTGTCTCTGTTTTTTTCTTTTTTCTTTTGCCCTACCCAGGTACGTGGGGAGTTTTTTGCCTTTTGCGAGGTCTGAGGTCTTCTGCCAGCGTTCAGTAGGTGTTCTGTACGAGTTGTTCCCCACGTAGACATATTTCTGATGTATTTGTGGGGAGGAAGGCGATCTCCACGTCTCAGGCCTCTGTCATCTTGAAGGTCTCCAGCAGCAAAGGGCTTTTGATGGTGACTCATTGAAGAGTGGAATTCAGGCCTGAGAGTAGGAAAATCTCTGAGGGGAGAGCAAACCTGAAGCAGCATTTAGGTCACACACATTTATACAGGGTGAGGTGAATTATTTCATGTTTATAATAGATTCTATAGCACCTCAAATGAGGCTGAAGTAATCTAGTAATGATATACTACCATCTTTTGTTTTTCCTTTATTGTGTCTCTCTTTTTCCCTTCCCCTGCCTGTGCTTGAGGGTGGCTTTACAGTCAATGATCAAGTCCAAACAGTTGTCTCCCCACCACCTAACTGGCAACGTCTCCCCTTGTACCACTAGCAGCGTTAACGCTGGGAAAGGGGCCTCCATGATACAGTGCTGACTGCATGAACTTGTGCCTGACCCCTTCCCCAGCTCACTCCCATGCCACACTATTCACCCTGGCAGACAAAAAGGAAAAACGCAGGCACCATGAGGATAACCCAGAACAATGTACACAGTCCAACATAAACTCTGCAACTCAGGTCTCCCACCCTGCAGAACGTCCAATAACTTTTGCTGAGCCATCCAAGTCCAGGGAAAAAGCAACCCACTGTGAAAGAACAAAGGTAGCCTCAGCCCAGGCCTGTCAGGAGAGGCAGGCCACAGCACCTCCGGGCAAGCTTCGTCCTTGGAAGGCTGCCAAGTGGGCTGTCCTGAGCATGACAAGGCAAAGGAGGGGCCCAACAAGTCCCAGTCAATGAGAAACAGATCTGCCGTAAAAATAATAAAGAAGCGCAAGGCACACTTACAAAGTCTTGCCTCTAAGCTGGTATGGCACACAACCAGACCTAATGGTAGAGTCAGAGGAAAAAGTCCATGGTCAGGGTTTGGAATCCTTTGAGCCAACTCGTCATCAGCAAACAGGTTCAAAGACCTTCTGCTGGCTTTACCTGAATGCATTCCAAGAAAGGACTGTCCTTCTCCAATAGACTCTGCACTTGACCTTGCTGGAATGACAGTGAGGAAGTCTATTTGGGAGCAGACAGATGGACTAGATGAACCTATGAGGTCATGTTATTTCTGACCAAACAGGCAGTGCTGATGAGACTGGTACCTGTGATGAGAAAGAATCCATTGGTGAGGGAATAGAAACAAAGATCAGAAGAAAGGAATAAGAGGAGGAGTGTTCTCAGTTCTCAAGTATTTGTCGAGGTCTCCTTGAGAGCTGAGCACAGTGGAGGAAGGGTACCAAATAACATAGACCATCCCACCCTCAAGGTGTTTAACAGATTGTATATATATCCAAAAGTGCTTTAAAAAATAAGTTTAAGAGGATAAGAGATAATTATTTTTACCGAAGATGCCCAGAGATAGTCTCCTCTTGGGCCAGCTATGACTGCTTGGTGGACCTGCCTGGAAGTCTGTAATGAGAATGTTTGTGATGGCTTGTGTAGGTCCAGGATCAGCAAAAATAAGTTCCTTGACACGTTAGTGCTGTTTGTAATGGATGGAAAAGAAAACTGTGTATTTGATGATCTGAGTTCCAGGAAGGGGAGGTGACCAAGTTGAACAGAGACAGCACTAGACTGTCATAACTGTTCATCCTGCCTTGGGAGAGCAGAACGTATGAGCACAGTGCAGGACGTATGAGCTCAGTGCAGGACGTATGAGCTCAGTGCAGGACGTATGAGCACAGTGCAGGACCTATGAGCTCAGTGCAGGACGTATGAGCTCAGTGCAGGAGCAGCAGACGTCTCATGGTGCACAAGTGGTCGATTGTGGGGAGGAAGAATGAGAGAAAGAGGGCGGGAGAGAGGAAGGAAAGAAGGAAGGAAGGCAGGCAGGCTGGGAAAGCTGCAAAATGCCACAGAGTGGCACCATACAAACACATGTTTGGTTTTTCAGTGAAACAAAACTACTGCTTAACACTCCTCTCTCTTTCCCTTCTTCTCCTTCTCTTTCCATAAGAAGGTAATGTCAAGGTGAAGGTTTCCAGGAAAGTGGCAAAACTTTCCCATAGTTCCACCCTGCGTTGAACGCTGAAGGAATATTACTGATTTCTTATGAAGTAAAGTATCACAGGCCACAACTTATGATGATTTGGTGAGAATTAAGGTGCACACTTTATTCTGCATGATAATATAGTTAGTTCTGTGTCAGTCTCTCTTTATGAAATTGACGATTCCATGAAGACAGTGTTATCATCACTGTATTTCCCAGCATCTAATCAAACTATATAAACAGTAGACATTCAGTGCAGGCTTATTAATTTGATAAATGAATGAAGGAATGAATCATTTAGTCTCTTTAGGGAGAAATTCAGAGATTTGGGAGTCAATGTTCCAGCCAGGGGAGAGAACAAAAATAGTCTTGTAGTATTAAAGCCTCATTTAAGTGTGATGGGCTTGGAACTTCCCACTCAGCCATTCCAGTCAGGGAGGAAATAATAATAGTAATAGCTAATATTTATTGGGGAATTATTATGTGCCTCATGAGGATGAATAAATCAAGACACATTAAATGTTTTAACAAACAACTCTAAAAATCTCAGTAGTTCAAACCATAATACAACGCAGATTGTCAGGGGTAGAGGAAGGAGTGCTATACTCTATGTAATCATTCATAGACCCAGGCTCATTCCATATTGTGGTTCTGCCTGAGCTTTGGAGTCCTCCCCTGGATCCTCGGCATCCACACAGCAGATGAGGAAAGAGGGTACAGAGGATCACAGAGAGGTTTTAGGGGTAAGGCTTAGACCACATAGCATATATCACTTCCACCTGCATTACATTCACCACAACTTAGTTTACAGCCTCACTTAGACGCAAGGAGGCTGGGAAATGGATTCAACTGGTGACCCAGCAAGAAGAGGAAACAGGTTTCTTGTGTTTCTAGCAAGTGTCTGCTACAATGCATTATCTCATTTAATTCTCAAGACAACCCTATAAAGCAAATACAATTTATATTACAATTTTGTGGAAGAGCAACTCAGGCTCAGAGAGGAAAATACTGCCCATGTAACAAATGATAGAACTGGGAGTTGTTCCTAGGTTTGACACTAAAACATGTGTCAAACCCATGTGTCAGACCCACTAAGCTATGATTTTTCATAATTAAGATTCAGTCATGTTGCCCTATTCCTCCCTCTTCTTTCCTGCCACAATGCTGATTTTGGCTCTCCTGGATCTAAACTCCTGGTGATAAGTGGCTATTTGGTAAATATGCATTATCTTATCTGGTCCTCATTGTACTCCCATGTGGTAGGTATTATTATTATTAGCTATGCTTTACCAGGGAGGAAACTGAGATTAGATAGGTTATATAACTTGGCCATGAGCACACAGCTAATGAGAGGCACATTTGAACACTGTATCTTGCTCTTTGGCCTGGAACTTTGGAAGACTTTTCCCTGAAAGAATTTTTAAATGACAACAAAAAAATGTTAAATCCTAAAAAAATGCAACAACACAGTTTCCCATGAGATATCCCAAAGTGTTTGGCATTGAGGTCACCAAGGTCAAGTAGCTTCTTACTCTTCAGACCTGATTTCATCTGTAAGGTAGGAAAATCAAGAGCATTCAGCAGCCTCTTGTCTTATAAATTACAGTTAGATTGGCACATCAAGTATTGAAGAAGTTCTTCTAGCCAAAACAATCCAGGAAGTGAAGACTCAGATAAATAACAAGGCTGATGCAAGGCTAGGGAAACACTCCAGACTCAGCTAGGGGGTGGTCTCTCCAGGCCAACAGCATTATTCACAGCTGGGTCACTGGGTGCTGATGTGGAAGCAGCAGCCAGAGCAGGCTTTGTCTGCTGGGCTCTCTTCCTTTCTCTCCCATCCTCACCCCTATCCTGACCAGGCCACTCTCTCCCAGAGTTACTAGCTCTACTAGTAACTAGTTTTTCCTTTATCACACTTTCCTTGGGCAGGCAAGTGCCATCAGATGTCATGCACTGGTCTCTGAGGGGAAAAAACAGGAAATGAAGCTAATTAAAACTGTTGCACTGTAAAGAAAGACTTCATGATAATAATAATAATGCCATCTGAGGCATTATTGGCAACTGAAAGGAGAAAACCAACAGTAGATTAGGAGTCTCTGGGGTATTTGACTTTCCAATATCTTTCATTATGCAATAATCCTTCCTTCTGGAAACTTTGAGCTTGTTTACTCCCATAACCAGTGAGGCAACTGGGGTGAAACTGGTGAGAAGACTGACCCAAGGTAACGCTGATGGTTGAGAGGAGCCAGGCAACCAGGATTCTAGCCTTCAAGTTGGGAGAGCCTCTCTGCACCACACTTAGGTGTGGAACCCCCAGTACGTGAAATGGTTATATATTCTACTCTACTTCTCATAAATAAACAAACAAAACAAAACAAAAACACACTACCAAAATGCCATGGGCAAAGACTCCCTGCACTGCTCCTTGCTGGCTGCCTGAGAAGCTGGTGGTGTCTCTAAGCTGCACTATAGCCCTCTTCTCTCTCCCTCACAAGATCTCTTGGGAACCTAAGTCTTATAATTTCCCACTTCTCTTTATCTGAGCTGAACTTATTTGTCACCTACCGTAGGAGTCTGTCTTTTGTCCTAATTCCCACAGCAATGAGCTCAGTGTACCCACTCCCCCCACCCTGTACTCTCCCTCACACCTGTCAGAAATCTAAGATCCTTATATTCACTGGCCCTCTGTGGTCTTTTCCCATTTTAACATTTCTGTCTCTAATAAAGAAAACCATCTTTTATCTACACACTTAAAAGTTTTCAAAATCAAAATAAGGTCATAGATGATTTCACTGGGTCTTGCATAAGTAGGACACTGCCAACCTCTCTGCCCTCTTCTCCCACAATTCTGCCCTGATTATCACCATGCTCCTGTCTCACTGGTCTCTGTTCAGTTCTTTAGAAAATGCCAAGGTCTCTCTTGCCCTGCGCTCTTTGACATACCATTTCCTCTCACAGAATCTCACCCACAACCCGTTCTCCCGCTACCTGCTAGTTGCAAACTTCTACATACATGTCAAGACTCAGTTTATGTGTCACTTCCTCCAGGAAACCTTCCCTGACACCTGTCATCAAGTTAGGTACTCTATTATGCTCTCAGATAACCCCATACTTTTCTTTTATATCCTTTATCATAAATGTGATTGTACAATTATATTTTTTAACATCTTTATTGGAGAATAATTGCTTTACAATGGTGTTAGTTTCTGCTTTATAACAAAGTGAATCAGCTATACATATACATATATCCCCATATCTCTTCCCTCTTGCATCTCCCTCCCACCCTCCCTATCCCACCCCTCTAGGTGGTCACAAAACACCGACCTGATCTCCCTGTGCTATGCAACTGCTTCCCGCTAGCTATCTATTTTACATTTGGTAGTGTATATATGTCCATGCCATGTACAATTATTTATTATAATTTTAACTTATTGTCTGTGTCCTCCGGCAGACCATAGGTAAGTTCCATGTGCAAATGACCAGAAAGGACTGATACTGTGCACACACACATTTTAAATATTACTCTCAGGAAACTTAGCTGGCATGCCTTGTCATCTAATTACTTGCATATATATGGAAGCACCTGGAGGGAGTATGAAACCTATTGCGACAGAAACCCCTACAGTGATGGATACATAACAAATGTTTATTGAATGAATGAATAGATGGATGGATGTTGATAAAGCCTTCATAAATACTTGAAGGGGAAGGTGTGCTAGTTTGCTAGCAAACTTGGCAGCAGATAAAAAACATTGCCAGTGTAGAAGTATAATGCTATCTGTTATTTTTCTTTGTCACGTGTGCTTTTGTTTTTCCTTCTTTCTAGGAGCCTCTGTATTAACTTCCTATCCTATGGAACCAAAATATAGTGGCTTAAATAAAACAACACATGCTTATTATTACTGCATAGTTTCTGTGCGGTAGTCCAGTGGTCCAGGAACTGTTCAGTTGGATCCTCCACTTAGGGTTTCATAAGGCTACAGTTAAGGTGATATTCAGGGCTGGATTCTCATCAGAGGCTCAACTGGGGAAGGACTCACTTCCAAGACCCCTCTGGTTGTGGCAGAATTTATTTCCTTGTGACAATCGGATTCATGACAGCTTGCTTCTTCAAAGCCAGTAACAGCATGAGAAAGAAGTTCTAGCAAGATGAGTGCTGTATTTTTATTTAATTACCTACATGTAATCACATTTCTCCCATCACATTTGCCACATTCCATTGGTTAGAATCAAGTTACAGGTCCCTCCCACAATCAAGGATGCAAGGGGATTACACAAAAGTGTGAATTCCAGAAGGCAGGAACAGGGGCCTTATACTACAGTCTGCCTGACAGTCTGAACTCTGGACCCTAATGATTCACATCCCTCCTACACTCAAAATACATTCACCCCCTCACAAGATTCCCAAGAGTTTCATCCCATTATAGCATTAGCTTCACAATTTCATTGTCTAAATCAGATCCAGGTGAGGATGAGGTGCTCAGGTATAGTCTGCTAAGTATAACTCCTGTGGCACAATTCCTCTCCATCTGTGGAACTATGAACCTAATGAGACAAGTTATCTATTTCAAAATACTCAACATACAACGATGGGACAGGCATTGGATAATAGTACAAATGTTGCAGCTCAAGGCTGAAATGAAAGATTAAAAATGTCCACAGCAGTTTTAAAATCCAGCTGATCAAATGCTCAAAGATCCTTGATAATATTTCAGGATGTAGGGGATAATTCTCTGTGGCTCTTGGCTCTGATCTCTGGGCCCTTGATTCTACTTTCTGTGTCATTCTTCTTTTTTCATAAAAGGTAACACATGTTTGCAGCTGAGTAGTTTATCCGCCTGCTTCTTGCCAGAAAAACTGGGTCAGTGGGGGGCTTGTTTCAGCAGCCTTCTTTCATTTTGCACTCCTCTGTCCCATTCAGTTCATGCTGGCAGTGTTTCTACTGGAATGATTTTCTCAATAACTTTGTGGGTCTCCCATGGGTTTCATTGGAGTTCACTCTGAGACAAAAGCCACACCCACCTATATTTTCAAGATAATCCTTTCTCTATCTTTAGCTCCTGCAGGGATTGCTGAGACACAACAACACTTATGTTTCTAGAAGCCCTATACTTCAAGATCTCAGAGGGGCATCCTTAATATCTTGAAAGGGCCGTTAGGGTGATTGAATAGTATGACCTTTGGATTTTTTGAAGTTTTAGCAAAAGATTGTATAATTGCACACTCAGCTTTTTCTCTACACTTTAGACAGCCATTTCTCACTTTTAACATTTTTTTACCATGTGGAGAGGCTGAAAATTTTTGAAATCAAGTTCTAGCTCCTTTTTGTTTAACAGTTCTTTCCTCAATTTATCCCTTCTCTCACATTTTACTCTAAGAAGCAAGAAGAAACCAGGCAGCATCTTCAACACTTTGCTTGGAAACTCCTTAGCTAAATTACCACGTTCATCAATTACAATCTGTGCTTTCCACATAACTGCAGTAGACAATTTTGCTATGTTTTCTGCCTACCACAAAGCAAGGATCCCACTTTCTTCACTTTTCAATAACTTATTCTTCATTTTCTATTGAGTCTTTCTTGACAGCACACTCAAAGCCCAGATTTATACTAACAGTGCAAAGAAATTTATGGCTTTCTCTACCTTGCTCCTCAAAATCCTTCTACTTATCACCTACTATCTGGTTCCAAGGCTACTCCCATATTGGTGGATATTTGTACAGCAACACCCCACTTTCAGGTATCAAAATCCATGTTAGTTGTCTACTGCTATGTAATAAACTACCATAAAACTTAGGAGCCTAGAACAATATACATTTATTATCTCACAGTTTCTGTCGGTCAGGAATCCTGGCACAGCTTACCTAGGTCTTCTGCTTAGGGTACCGCAAGCCTTCAATCAAGGTGTCACCCAGGGCTGGGTTTTTATCAGAAGCTTGACTGGGGAAGTGTGATACTGTGATTTGTAATAAGAAATATATATTTGATCTTTGTCCCTGTTTCTGAAAGAGCTCCTAAAACCCTTGGAATTTCTTAAATGATAAGAGCAATAACGGTGTCTTTTGCTATTCATAACAAGCCCCTTTCAACCACACATGAGTTTACGTTAATGAGGTGACTTTTGGAAAGCCCCTAAGCATGGGGCTGGTTGCCAGGGGAACCAACAACTTTCAGTCCCACCCACAGACCTTCCAGGAGGGGAGAGGGGCTGGAGGTTGAATCAGTCACCAATGGCCAACGATTTAGTCAATTATGCCTATGTAATAAGCTTCCATAATAACCCACAAGGACAGTATTTGAAGAGCTTCTGGACTGTTGAACACATGGAGGTGCTAGGAGAGTGGTGCCCCTGGCAAGAGCATGAAAGTGCCATGCCTCTTCCCCTTTAGCTTGCCCTGTACATCTTTTCATCTGCTTGTTCATCTGTATCCTTTACCATATCCTTTATTATATAATACACTGGTAAATGTGTTTTCCTGATTTCTGTGAATCATTCTAGTAAATTGTCAAACCCAAGGAGTGGGTTGTGGGAGCCCCTATTTATAGACAGTCCATCAGAAGTATAGGTGACAACCTGGAACTTGTGATTGGCATCTGCAGTTGGGGGGTGGGCGTCTTGTGGGACTGAGTCCTTAACCTATGGGATCTGATGCTATTTCCAGGTGAAGAGTGTCAGAATTGAGTTCAATTGTAGGACACCCAGCTGGTGTCACAGAGAGCTGCTTGATGTGTAGAAAGCCCACACATCTGGTGTCAGAAGTGAAGTGAGGTGTGGTAGTAAAGGAGAAACACAGGGGATTTTTTTCTTTTACAGGCAGGATCTGCTTCCAAGCTTCCTCAGGTTGTTGGCAGAATTTATTTCCTTGTAGCTGTAGGTTTCATGGCAGCTTGCTTCTTTAAATTCAGACAGGGTGAAAGAGAGAAAGAGGCTCTAGAAAGATGGACACTACACTCTTATGTAATTACCTGCACAAAATCACCTCGAAATCCATCACCTTTGCCACATTCTACTGTTTAGAAGCAAGTCACATGTCCTGCCAACATTTGAGGGGAGGGGATTACACAAAGGCATGAATACCAGATCGCTGGCTACACAAGTCCTCCTGCTACAGCCCTCTAAGACAGGGGATGATATATACATATATGTGTATACCCCTGGAGAGGACCATGTCTCATAACTTTCCCACAGAGGTTTGTAAGTCAGCACCGCTCTCCAAAAACCAAACTGTAGACTAAGAATCATTCGATAAGAAGAATTACATATACATATGTTTACATTTGTATGTGTTTTTGTTATGAGGAGGCTCAGGGTGTATATGATGGGAGACAGGATAGTCATTTCATTTGTATAAAAGGGAAGAAATAAAAGGAGCCAGAGATCGCTGAGAGCAGGAGAGGGCCCCCGCTGGAAGGAGGGAGGAAGAAGCAGCTTCCAATAGAGAGAAGCCAAGTCAGCACTCTTGACACAGTTAGGCCACCATGCCACAACACACCCTGACGCTGCTCAGGGTCTCCCCCAGTCCTTAGCTCTGGCACTACCCCCATCCAACAAAGACACTAAAATTAATACCTCCCCAAGCTGACTCTAAAAACACTCATTCAGCCAGCTTTGCACTCCCTAAAACTATCCCCCATCCTCCAGCTCTCCTTAGAGTCCCATCCCCACTTTGACCCCAGCCCATGTAGCCTACTCAGACCTATGCCTTCAGTCCCACAAAGCACATCTCCTACACCACAGGAGGTCTCTCCTCCCTGACTATCTGCTTGGGCTGCCATAATAAAAACACATGGACTAGAGAGCTTCAACAAAAATTTATTTTCTCACAGTTCTGGAGGCTAGAACTATCCAAGATTAGGGTGCTAGCAAATTTGGTTCTGGTGACATCTCTCTTCCTGGCTTGTAGATGGCCACCTTCTCACTGTGTCCTCACATGGCCCTTCCTCTGTGTATATGGAGAGTGAGAGAGGAGTGAGATCTCTGGTGTTTCTCCTGTAAAGCTATTAATCCGGGGGCTTCCCTGGTGGCGCAGTGGTCGAGAGTCCGCCTGCCGATGCAGGGGACACGGGTTCATGCCCCGGTCCGGGAAGATCCCACATGCCGCAGAGCGGCTAGGCCCGTGAGCCATGGCCGCTGAGCCTGCGCTTCCGGAGCCTGTGT
>NC_041229.1:38158247-38212273 GCF_002837175.3 Physeter macrocephalus
CCCCGTACCGCAAAAAAAAAAAAAAAAAAAAAAAAAAAAAAAAAAAAAAAGATATTAATCCTATGGGATCAAGGCCCCACCTTTATGATCTCATTTAATCTTAGTTACTTCCTTAGAGGCCCCATCTTGAAATCCAGCCATACTGGCAATTAGGGCACACAAACATTCAGTACCTAACTCAGACCAAGTAGTCTGGATTGCCACCCCATCCAGAACCACCTGCTGTGGCCTTAAGAGAATGAATCACTGAGTGAAACATCAAAACAGGGCATCCAGCAGAAGGAGGCCCAGAATTCTCCTTCAGGCCTGGGAATATCTATATTTGTTTTTCTTAAGGCAGGAGGCCTCTAGATAATTTAAGAAATTTGCCTCAAGCCAGATAGATAAAACCAAAGGCCAAATATAGCCTGAACTAGAGCTTCCTCACCAGGGTCTTTTTTTTTTTTTTTTTTTGTGGTATGCGGGCGTCCCTCTGCTGTGGCCTCTCCCGTTGCGGAGGACAGGCTCCGGACGCGCAGGCTCAGCGGCCACGGCTCACGGGCCCAGCCGCTCCGCGGCACGTGGGATCCTCCCAGACCGGGGCGCGAACCCGGTTCCCCTGCATCGGCAGGCGGACGCGCAACCACTGCGCCACCAGGGAAGCCCCTCACCAGAGTCTTAATTCATTTCTGCGAGGTTTTTATGTTTCAAAACCTCACTCTTTTAGTACTAAGTCAAGATTGATGACCATTGCCAAGGGCAAACTTTGAATTACTGCTATCACCCATATTATGTCTTTTATTATATTATTTTATTAATTTTGTTATACACAGATTAGTGTACATGTCTAAACCTCTGTGCTAGATGGTACACTTCTTGAGGACAGGCCTTCCTTTTCAATTAATCTATCTCTCTCCCAAAATTGCCCAACACAGTGAAATGCACAGAGAGAAAATTCACTCTCTCTTTTTTGTTGTTGTTGTACAAAAAATAAATGTACCATTTGATCAAATAATCTATGCCCCAATAAGACATTTAAATTTTACTTCCCTCAGTTTCCCTATTACCTTTAAAATGGAAAAATAAATAAATGAAATGAATTTTAAATTCATGCTTGGCTGTAGACCCTATACCCTAGGAAGGAGGTCTACCTAAGCAAATGATGAGTGTAAAGGAAAGGGAAGAATGTTTTATAACCTGTCTTAGGAGAACAAAATATTTTCAAGTGCTTTAGAGGTAGTATCTATTGTTATGCAGATGGGATCATTGAAATATCAGGGGAGCCAGCCGCCACCAGGGAAGTGCTTCCTTGGATGTTCTCCTTGCAACCCCTTCTTGCCCACTACATTTAGCCCCTTCTCTGGCCAAGGGAGATTCCCCAGGGAATAGGTAACTTCAAAGAGGCAGCATGCGATGCACAGGCATCTCTAATCTCTTACGTGAAAAACCAGTATATGAATCTGATAACACTCAGAAAGTCTAAAAAACAGTAGAAGCACCTCCCACTTAATGGGCCTTTATCGAATATTCTGTTTGATCTCCAAGGAACATTGCAGTTATATCCGTTGTGATGGGGAGCATCAGGATGAAGAGCCAGCAGGTCTGGGTTAAAGTGTTCCTTTCCTTTATCACTTCTTAGCTGTCTGACTTGCAGTAATTAACCTGCTCTCTCTGACCTTCAGTTTCCATCTTGATCTGTCCTTCCATCCTGACAAGCATATTGCAAAAATCAAAGGAGGAAATGAGGGAATGGGTAAGTGAGGTCTTTGCGAATTGTAAAGAGATATACAAATGTTAGTTCTATATTTTAAAGTATCCCATCAATCATATGAGTTAATTAGCATAGGCCATTTCCCACAAGCTAGTACAGGTCACCGGAATTTGGCTGAATTGTGTTAGCACATCAAATACATAACTGATTACGGGGTCCTTGTGCAGACACTCTGTGAAGCCATCTGCTGTAACAGTTAATAGTATGCCATTAGAAGCCACTAGACCTGGATGTGAATCACACTTACATAAGCTAGGATTTGGGGAAACACATTTTACTTTCCTAGTCTCAGTTTCCGAATCTGCAAAGCAGAATTAAATATAAAAAAAATAGTACCTGTGTTGTGGTTTGAATGCTGTATCCTCCCAAATTTATATGTTGAAGTCCTAACCCCCCCAGTGTGATAGCATTTGGAGGTGGTGCCCTTGGGTTAAATGAGGTCGTTGAGGGTAGGGCCCTCATGATGGGATTAGTGCCCCCATAAGAAGAGACACTGGTGGACTCCACCACTATGCCAGTCCTTGGCCACATTGCCCTCAAACCCAGTCCTCATGCCCCTGCTCTGCTGTGTACCTCAGGGTGTCATCATCAGGGGTCTATATTTCCCAGGTTCCAGTGTCCCCTGAACTGGCTGGATTCAGCCAAGGAGAGGCACTGGAAGGAGGCTGAAGGGAGGAGAAAGGGAAAAGTAAGAGTGTTCCTCTTTGTTTCTTTGTTCTCAGCAGCAGCTGCATCTCCTCTAAGTTCCTCTTCCCCCAGACAGCCCACTACGGTTTCAGCTTCCAATGGGCAACCTGGCCCCTGGGCTCTCCTAAGGCCACCTCTTCCTTTTGCCCTTGCAATCCTGGGGGAGCAGCAACTTCTGCTGTCATTAATCTCTGAGTTGCCTTACTGTCCCCTGCAGGCTTTTCAGTTTTTCTAACACTTGTGTAGTTAATTTCTTGGTTTAAATCTCTCTGCTTTCAGTACTCAAAGTGTCTTCCATCTTCCATCTTTCTGTTAGTTTCCATCTTTCTCTAGCAGGTTGTCTTAGTCTGCTCAGGCTGCCATAACAAATACCATAGACTAGGCGGCTTAAACAATAGAAATTTATTTTCTCACAGTTCTGGTGACTGGTAGTCCAAGATCAGGGTATTAGCATGGTCCAGTTCCATGGAGACCTTCTTCTTGGTTTGCAGATGTTTGCATTTTTGCTGTGTAGTCCTGTGGCAGAGAGAGGGAGAGAGGGAGAGAAAGGGAGAGGGAGTTAGAGAGAGAGAGAGAGAGAGAGAGAGAGAGAGAGCTCTCCAATGGGATCAATGTTAATTAATTGAGGATTAATTTCAGTTATACGAGAGATCCTGGTTAATTAAATACTTTATACAAAATAGTTTAAGTTAATGCTGAGTTATGGTTCAGTTAGTGGCAGATCTTACTCATTGTAAGACATCCTGAGTGTCATCACCTGTCTAATATACGTGTCACATATGTATTCTCATTTCATTCCAAATAACTTATACTGCTTTCCACTTTTTCCTGTCTACTTAATGGCCTTTGCCCCTAACAACTGAAGATGTCAGGATATTGGGTTCAGAACATCCTAATCTAGCTTCCACCTACCTGTCCAGGGGAGTGCCCTGCCATCTCGCTACTGTAAACCTTTTGCCGCAAACACAGAGAACAACCTACCAGTTCCCAGAGTACCCACTCTCTCATACTTCCCTGAGATTATTCATACTGTCCCTTGCAGGGAATGTCCTTCATTTCAGGACCAGCTCATTGTCACCTCTTCTGCGAAGCCTGGAGCCCAGCTCACTAACAGAACTAATCACTTCCTCCTCTGTGCCCCTAACATCCCCTTGGTTCCTAAGATTATTGTAGGGATTATGTGGCCACACACTTGTCCACAGGGTGTACATCCTCTTTCCCTGCTAGCCATGGTTCATGGCTCAGGAGCACAGAATCTGGAGGCTGAATCCTAGGGGAAGAGGCTCCATGCAGTGCGGGGTGAGGGTTTAGAGCCTGAGAGACCTAAATCCCAGTCTGACTCTGCCACTTCCCAGCTTTGAATTTAGACAAGCAAACTCATCTTTGAGTCTCAGGTTTCCCTCTGGCTAAAATTGGGACAGTAAGCACAAACCATGTCTTACAGTCACTTTCAGTTAAATTAGATCATCCATGTCACATGCTGGTGGCAGTAGGAGATTTTTACCAAAGGTTGGTCTCCATTCTCTTTCCTTCTCTTCTATGGCTGACCTCAGGCTAGTGAGTCCCAGGAGTCATGTCAGGCCCAGCACAGGGGCAAAGGGCCAGAGAGTAAATATTTTAGGCTTTATGGGCGTATTTGGTCTTTTTCCACATGTTCTTATTTATTTATTTATTTATTTATTTAACAACTCTTTGATGATGTTAAAATCATTGCGCAATTCAAAAACATGTCTTTGGGCCAGGTTTGACCTACTGGCCACAGTTTTCTGGTGCCATTCTAGCAAACTGCTTATACTCAGCCTTAGCCTGAAGCCGCCCCTTACTGCTTCTTTTCCTGTTTTACTTTCCTTCTTTTTTCTTTCCTTTCATTTTATCTACATCCCTTCAGTGTAGGAGTTAAGGACCAAAAATGTGAAATCATACAGGCCTGGATCCAAATACTGGCCCCACTGCCAACTAGTGACTAGGAGCAAGTTACTTAATGCATCTGAGCCTCAGTTCCTGCACCTTTCACACAGCCTTGTGAAAACCTCCTGCCTGAGCTGGTGGGAGAGTGACCATGGCTGTGCAGGGGATTGCTGGAGCTGCTCGAAATCAACCACAGTGAGCAAACAGTACAGATCAACCTCCCCACTCTTCCACAGTGGTTATTAAGCGTCTGCCATCACACCACTGCACTAAGTGCTTCTGTTCCCTCATTCCCGTTGCTTCCTTAGCTCTCCCTGTTTCTAGTTTCACACTGTAAGGAATTCATGATGTACCAGAAGGAATCCTGAGAAAGGAAACATGCTCTTCCAGGAAAATCTCAACAGTAAGATCTGCATAATTCACACACCAACTTAGCCACTGTTATGTTTTCAGGCTCCACTCCAGTTATGTTGAAAAGCATTTGCTCTTCACAAGGAGAAATCGAGGCTTTCCTATGAGAGCTAACAGAGGAAAGGTAGATTGCTCTGGGATTACCAAAATGCTAAGAGCACCAGGAATCTTCCAGCCAGATGAGAGCAGATAGAGTTTCTGAAGATCCAGTGTAAAACTGACAGGTTCTGTTAATCAACCCAGAGGAAGAAAGATTTGGTGAGGGGAAAATAGCTAAGCTGGATGGACATTGCAGACTGGAAATTTCCTGGGAAAATTTTTTCTTCCAAATAGTGGGGCATTAAAGTTTGAATTAGGTATTTGGGGGTGGGGGGGAGGGAAGAAGAATAAAATATTCTTTTTTTTCTTGATTTATAATCTTTTGGGTTCACTATTTGATCCAGAAGATTAAGATGCAAGACTTAAATGATCTTTGGAAAATCATTTGCTTTGTTTTATTTTATTTGTTTTCATTTAATTTAACAAACTATTGGGGGAGAGACCTTCAAGATGGCAGAAGAGTAAGACATGGAGATCACCTTCCTCCCCACAAATACATCAGAAATACATCTACATGTGGAACAACTCCTACAGAACACCTACTGAACGCTGGCAGAAGACCTCAGATTTCCCCAAAGGCAAGAAACTCCCCATGTACCTGGGTAGGGCCAAAGAAAAAAGAAAAAACAGACAAAAGTATAGGGACAGGACCTGCACCACTGGGAGGGAGCTGTGAAGGAGGAAAAGTTTCCACACACTAGGAAGCCCCTTCACTGGCGGGGACAGGGGATGGTGGGGGGAAGCTTCGGAGCCACAGAAGAGAGCACAGCAACAGGGGTGCAGAGGGCACAGCGGAGAGGTTTGTGCACGGAGGATCGGTGCCAACCAGCACTTACCAGCCCTAGAGGCTTGTCTGCTCACCCGCTGCATCGGGTGGGGGCTGGGAGCTAAGGCTCGGGCTTCGGAGGTCCGACCCCAGGGACAGGACTAGGGTTGGCTGTGTGAACACAGCTTGAAGGGGGCTAGTGCACCACAGCTAGCCGGGAGGGAGTCCGGGAAAGAGTCTGGAGCTGCCTAAGAGGCAAGAAACTTTTTCCTGCCTCTGTTTCACGGTGCGCGAGGAGAGGGATTAACAGCGCCACTTAAACGAGCTCCAGAGACGGGCGCGAGCCGCGGCTATCAGCGTGGACACCAGAGATGGGCATGAGACACTAAGGCTGCTGCTGCCGCCACCAAGAAACCTGTGTGCGACCACAGGTCACTATCCACACCTCCCCTCCCAGGAGCCTGTGCAGCCCCGCCACTGCCAGGGTCCCGTGATCCAGGGATAACATCGCTGGGAGAACACACGGTGCGCCTCAGGCTGGTGCAACGTCATGTCGGCCTCTGCTGCCGCAGGCTCGTCCCGCATCCATACCCCTCCTCCCCCCGGCCTGAGTGAGCCCGAGCCCCCAATCAGCTGCTCCTTTAACCCTGTCCTGTCTGAGGGAAGAACAGACGCCCTCAGGCGACCTACATGCAGAGGCGGGTCCAAATCCAAAGCTGAACCCTGGGAGCTGTGCTAGCAAAGAAGAGAAAGGGAAATTTCTCTCAGCAACTTCAAGAGCAGGGGATTAAACCTCCACATTTGTCCTGGGTTTCTGTCTGTCCGGTTTTTTTTTTTTGGTTTTTTTTTTTTTTTTGGTTTTATCTTTAGTATAGTTTTTAGTACTCGTTATCATTGCTGGATTTGTTTTTTGGTTTGGTTTGGTTATTTTCTTCCTTTCTTTCTTCTTTCTTACCTTCTTTCTTTCTTTCTCTCTCTCTCTCTCTCTCTCTCTCTCTCTCTCTCTCTCTTTCTTTCTTTCTTTTTTCTTTCTTTCTTTTTTCTCCCACAGGTCACTATCCACACCTCCCCTCCCAGGAGCCTGTGCAGCCCCGCCACTGCCAGGGTCCCGTGATCCAGGGATAACATCGCTGGGAGAACACACGGTGCGCCTCAGGCTGGTGCAACGTCATGTCGGCCTCTGCTGCCGCAGGCTCGTCCCGCATCCATACCCCTCCTCCCCCCGGCCTGAGTGAGCCCGAGCCCCCAATCAGCTGCTCCTTTAACCCTGTCCTGTCTGAGGGAAGAACAGACGCCCTCAGGCGACCTACATGCAGAGGCGGGTCCAAATCCAAAGCTGAACCCTGGGAGCTGTGCTAACAAAGAAGAGAAAGGGAAATTTCTCTCAGCAACTTCAAGAGCAGGGGATTAAACCTCCACAATTAACTTGATGTACCCTGCACCTATGTAATACCTGAATACAACGAATCATCCCAAAATTGAAGCGGTGGACTTTGGGAGCAACAAAGTTGCTCCCAAATATTTTTCCTTTTTTACTTTTTGTGAGTGTATATGTGTATGATTCTTTGTGTGATTTTGTAGGTATAGATTTGCTTTTACCATTTGTCCTAGGGTTCTGTCTGTCCGGTTTTTTTTTTTTGGTTTTTTTTTTTTTTTTGGTTTTATCTTTAGTATAGTTTTTAGTACTCGTTATCATTGCTGGATTTGTTTTTTGGTTTGGTTTGGTTATTTTCTTCCTTTCTTTCTTCTTTCTTACCTTCTTTCTTTCTTTCTCTCTCTCTCTCTCTCTCTCTCTCTCTCTCTCTCTCTTTCTTTCTTTCTTTTTTCTTTCTTTCTTTTTTCTCCCTTTTCTTCTGAGCTGTGTGGCTGACAGGGTCTTGGTGCTCTAGCCGGCTGTCAGGCCTGTGCCTCTGAGGTGGGAAAGCCGAGTTCAGGAATTTGGTCCAACAGAGACCTCCCAGCTCCATGTAATATCAAACGGCGAAAGTGCTCCCAGAGATCTCCATCTCAACACTAAGACCCAGCTCCACTTAACAACCAGCAAGCTACAGTGCTGGACACCCAATGCCAAACGACTAGCAAGACAGGAACACAAAACCACCCATTAGTAAAGAGGTTGCCTAAAATCATAATTAGGTCACAGACACCCCAAAACACACCACCAGACATGGTCCTGTGTACCAGAAAGTCAAGATCCAGCCTCATCCACCAGAACACAGGCACTAATACCCTCCACCAGGAGGCCTACACAACCCACTGAACCAACCTTAGCCACTGGGGGCAGACACCAAAAACAATGGGAACTACGAACCTGCAGCCTGCAAAAAGGAGACCCCAAACACAGTAAGTTAAGCAAAATGAGAAGACAGAGAAACACAGAGCAGATGAAGGAGGAAGGTAAAAACCCACCAGACCAAACAAATGAAGAGGAAATAGGTAGTCTACCTGAAAAAGAATTCAGAGTGATAGTAAAGATGATCCAAAATCTTGGAAATAGAATGGAGACAATACAAGAAACATTTAACAAGGACCTAGAAGAACCAAAGAGAAGACAAACAGTGATGAACAGCATAATAAATGAAATTTAAAATTCTCTAGAAGGAATCAATAGCAGAATAGCTGAGGCAGAAAACGGATAAGTGACCTGGAAGACACAATAGTGGAAATAACTACTGCAGAGCAGAATAAAGAAAAAAGAATGAAAAGAACTGAGGACAGTCTCAGAGACCTCTGGGACAACATTAAATGCACCAACATTTGAATTATAGGTGTCGCAGAGAAGAAGAGAAAAAACATTAAAAGCAGCAAGGGAAAAACAACAAATAACATACGAGGGAATCCCCATAAGGTTAACAGCTGATCTTGCAGCAAAAACTCTGCAAGCCAGAAGGGAGTGGCAGGACATATTTAAAGTGATGAAAGGGGAAAAGCTACAGCCAAGATTACTCTACCGAGCAAGGATCTCATTCAGATTTCACAGAGAAATTAAAACCTTTATAGACAAGCAACAGCTAAGAGAATTCAGCACCACCAAACCAGCTTTACTGCAAATGCTAAAGGAACTTCTCTATGCAGGAAACACAAGAGAAGGAAAAGACCTACAATAACAAACCCCAAACAATTAAGAAAATGGTAATAGGAACATACATATCGATAATTATGATAAATATAAAGGGATTAAATGGTCCTACCAAAAGACATAGACTGGCTGAATGGTTACAAAAACAATACCTGTATACATGCTGTCTACAAGTGACCCACTTCAGACCTAGGGACACATACAGACTGAAACTGACAGGATGGAGAAAGAATGTCCATGAAAATGGAAATCAAAAGAAAGCTGGAATATCAATTTTCATATCAGACAAAATAGACTTTAAAATAAAGACTATTACAAGAGACAAGGACACTACATAATGATCAAGGGATCAATCCAGAAGAAGACATAACAATTGAAAATATTTATGCACCCAACATAGGAGCACCTCAATACATAAGGCAAATGCTAGCAGCCATAAAAAGGGAAATTGACAGTAACACAACAATAGTAGGGGACTTTAACACCCCACTTTCACCAATGGACAGATCATCCAAAATGAAAATAAACAAGGAAACACAAACTTTAAATGACACATTAAACAAGAGGGAGTTAATTGATATTTACAGGACATTCCACCCAAAACCAACAGAATACAATTTCTTCTCAAGTACTCATGGAACATTCTCCAGGATAGATAATATCGTGGGTCAAAATCAAGCCTTGGTAAATTTAAGAAAATTGAAATTGTATCAGGTATCTTTTCCAACCACAACACTAAGGGACTAGATATCAATTACAGGAAAAAAATCTGTAAAAAATACAAACACATGGAGGCTAAACAATACACTACTTAATAACCAAGAGATCACTGAAGATATCAAAGAGGATCTCAAAAAATACCTAGAAACAAATGACAATGAAAACACAATGACTCAAAACCTATGGGATGCAACAAAGGCAGTTTTATGAGGGAAGTTTATAGAAATACAATCCTACCTCAAGAAACAAGAAAAAAAGTTCAACTAAACAACCTAAACTTACACCTAAAGAAATTAGACAAAGAAAAACAAAAAAACCCAAAGTTAGCAGAAGGAAAGAAATCATAAAAATCAGATCAGAAATAAATGAAAAAGAAATGAAGGAAACAATAGCAAGATCAATAAAACTAAAAGCTGGTTCTTTGAGAAGATAAACAAAATTGATAAACCATTAGCCAGACTCATCAAGAAAAAAAGGGAGAAGACTCAAATCAACTGAATTAGAAATGGAAAAGGAGAAGTAACAACTGACACTGCAGAAATACAAAGGATCATGAGTGATTACTACAAGGAAGTCTATGCCAATAAAATGGACAACCTTGAAGAAATGGACACATTCTTAGAAAAGCACAACCTTCAGAGAGTGAACCAGGAAGAAATAGAAAATATAAACAGACCAATCACAAGCACTGAAATTGAAACTGTGATTAAAATTCTCCCAACAAACAAAAGCCCAGGACCAGATGACTTCACAGGCGAATTTTATCAAACATTTAGAGAAGAGCTAGCACCTATCCTTCTCAAAGTCTTCAAAAATATAGCAGAGGGAGGAACACTCCCAAACTCATTCTACAAGGCCACCATTACCCTGATACCGAAACCAGACAAAGATGTCACATAGAAAGAATACTACAGGCCAATATCACTGATTAACATAGATGCAAAAACCCTCAACAAAGTACTAGCAAACAGAATCCAACAGCACATTAAAAGGATCATACACCATGATCAAGTGGGGTTTATCCCAGGAATGCAAGGATTCTTAAATATATACAAATCAATCAATGTGATGCACCATATTAACAAACTGTAGGATAAAAACCATATGATCATCTCAATAGATGCAGAAAAAGCTTTTGACAAAATTCAACACCCATTTTTGACAAAAACCTCAGAAAGTACACATAGAGGGAACTTACCTCAACATAATAAAGGACATATATGACAAACCCACAGCTAACATCATTCTCAATGGTGAAAAACCGAAACCATTTCCACTAAGATCAGGAACAAGACAAGTTTGCCCACTCTCACCACTATTATTGAACATAGTTTTGGAAGTTTAACCACAGCAATGAAAGAAGGAAAAGAAGTAAAAGGTATCCAAATCGGAAAAGAAGAAGTAAAGCTGTCACTGTTTGCAGATGACATGATACTGTACATAGAGAATCCTACAGACGCTACCAGAAAACTACTAGAGTTAATCAATGAATGTGGTAAAGTAGCAGGATACAAAATTAATGTACAGAAATCTCGTGCATTCCTATACACTAATGATGAAAATCTGAAAGAGAAATTAAGGAAACACTCCCATTTACCCTTGCAACAAAAAGAATAAAATACCTTGGAATAAACCTTCCTAAGGAGACAAAAGACCTGTATGCAGAAAACTATAAGACAATGAAGAAAGAAATTAAAGATGATACAAAGAGATGGAGAGATATACCATGTTCTTGGATTGGAAGAATCAACATGAAAATGACTATACTACCCAAAGTAATCTACAGATTCAATGCAATTGCTATCAAACTACCAATGGCATTTTTCAAAGAATTAGAACAAAAAATTTTACAATTTGTATGGAAACACAAATCATCTCGAATAGCCAAAGCAATCTGTAGAAAGAAAAACGGAGCTGGAGGAATCAGACTCCATGACTTCAGTCTATACTACCAAGTTACAGTAATCAAAACAGTACGGTACTGGCACAAAAACAGAAATATAGATTAGTGGAACAGGATAGAAAGCCCAGGGATAAACCCATGCACATACGGTCACCTTATTTTTGATAAAGGACACAAGAATATGCAATGGAGAGAAGACAGCCTCTTCAATAGGTGGTGCTGGGAAATCTGGACAGCTACATGCAAATAATGATATTAGAACACTTCTTAACGCCATACACAAAAATAAACTCAAAATGGGGCTTCCCTGGTGGCACAGTGGTTAAGAATCTGCCTGCCAATGCAGAGGACACAGGTTCGAGCCCTGGTCTGGGAAGATCCCACATGCTGCGGAGCAACTAAGCCCATGAGCCACAACTACTGAGCCTGTGCGTCTGGAGCCTGTGCTCCACAAAGGGAGAGGCCATGACAGTGAGAAGCCTGCACACCATGATGAAGAGTGGCCCCCACTCACTGCAACTAAAGAAAGCACTCACACAGAAACAGACCCTACACAGCCAAAGATAAATAAATTAATTAAAAATAAATAAATAAATAAACTCAAAATGGATTAAAGACCTAAATGTAAGGCCAGACACTATAAAACTCTTAGAGGAAAACATAGGCAGAACCCTCTACATAAATCACAATCATCAAACAAATCTACAAACAATAAATGCTGGAAAAAAGGGAACCCTCTTGCACTGTTGGTGGGAATGTAAATTGATACAGTCACTATGGAGAACAGTATGGAGATTTCTTAACAAACTAAAAATAAAACTACCATACTACCTAGCAATCTCACTACTGGGCATATACACTGAGAAAACCATACTTCAAAAAGAGTCATGTACCACAATGTTCATTGCAGCTCTATTCACAATAGCCAGGACACGGAAGCAACCAAAGTGTCCATTGACAGATGAATGGATAAAGAAGATGTGGCACATATATACAATGGAATATTACTCAGGCATAAAAAGAAATGAAATTGAGTTATTTGTAGTGAGGTGGTTAGACCTAGATTCTGTCATACAGAGTGAAGTAAGTCAGAACGAGAATAACAAATAACGTATGCTAACACATATATATGGAATCTGAAGAAAAAAACGTTTATGAAGAACCTAGGGGCAGGACAGGAATAAAGACGCAGACATAGAGAATGGACTTGAGGACACGGGGAGGGGGAAGGGTAAGCTGGGATGAAGTGAGAGAGTGGCGTGGACTTATATACACTACCAAATGTAAAATAGCTACTGGAAGCAGCCACATAGCACAGGGAGATCAGCTCCGTGCTTTGTGACCGCCTAGAGGGTGGGATAGGGAGGGTGGGAGGGAGACGCAAGAGGGAGGAGATATTGGGATATATGTATATGTATAGCTGATTCACTTTGTTGTACAGCAGAAACTAGCACACCATAGTAAAGCAATTATACTCCAATAAAGATGTTAAAATTTTTTTAAAAAGAGGGAAAAAAATAAAATGAAAAAAAAAAAGTCAATCATTGGGAGTTTGCTCCATCCCTGTCATGGGGTTAAGTAACTCTAGACTTTATCTCATTTAGTCATCCCAATAGCTGTTTGAAATAGGTAATACTATTATCACCGTTTTGCAAGCAACAAAAATGAGACTCAGAAAGGGTAAGTCATCTGCCCAAGTTCACAGTAGTGAAATGCTAGGGTGAGGATTTGAACCCAGGATAGAATTTCTTTCACTGACTACAGCCTGAATGCCACTACTAACAGGTCTTCTTTGAGTGGACAGAATGTGCAGGAGGAACTTGCTAGCTGTGATCTTTTTTATTTTTTAAAAAACTTTATTTCAACATAACTATGCTTACAGAAATACACTTATTTGGGTTAATAGAATGCAATTTAAGTTTAATTTATCCCATACAACTTGGACCAAAAACCTGGTAGATGGTTTGTTTAAAAAAAAAAATGATTTGCAATCTGGTTTATTTTTTCATCTTTTACAAATGTATATAAAAGATCCTCCATCAAATGCTGCTAAAGCAAAAGCAAGAACCTTGAGAAATTAACCTTTGGTCTGCCTCTGAAAAATAACATGTATTGCACTGTAAAAGTTTATAAAACCGGTGCAACAAAACATTGTTGTAATGCTTTAATGCCAGTTTACAAAGTTCAATAGCTAATGGAAGATGAGGAGGGTGGGGAGCGCCTGTGTATACATGTGAACATAAAAAAGCTATCTGACCTAGTTAATATTGCGTGTAGATCCCAAATCTAGTCAAACCAAGATTCAGATAATTTCTTAAATCTGAATTGACACTAGCAGTCCAGTTAATCTGCTGAAGTCAACAAGGAAACTCTGCACAGTAGCTGTTTTTCTGATTTGTGCAAAAAAAGAAAATTATGTTTCTTCCCCAGCTTTATAGTCCAGAACTACAGCAAAATATTTCTTCCATTGTCAACATTCATGGGGTGAGAGGTGATGAGGTTAGTTAGGCTTAAATCCGAATTAACACTCAGATGCAAGAGTCCCCAAAGTTAAAGACCACATGACTTTAGAAGTGATTCTAAAAAAGAAAATGGACCTTCTTGGAAGACTAGAGCAAAACATCTAGCAGCTAGGTGTGATCTTAATTCTCAGATGAAGGCAGTGGAGAGTGGTTCAGCACCCAGGGAACACTTGAGTGAGGCTGACCTGGATGGCAGCTAGGAGACAAGAGAGAGTGGGAGAAGCTCCGGAGTGGGCAAGAGCGTAGGCAGGGGGAGTGTGCAGACATTCATTTATTGCTGTAATTCACAAGTGTTATCCACAAAAGTCTCACGTGTTGGGGATAGTAATGAGTGGGGGGGGGGAAGCATGGTCTCTGCCATCACGAAGCTTACAGTCCAGTGTTCAGAGACACGTATCATTTACAGAAACTTACAAATAATTGTGGAATTACAGCTGTGAAACGTAAGTGCTTCCAAGGGGTAGTCACATGGGACCATGAGATACAGATTATGAAAAACTTTGGATACTGGGCTTTATATCTTATCAATTCAACAACACCTACCTCATTTGCAAGGGTTTCCAAAGCAGGCAAATGTCATTTACCAAGATTCTTTAATGATTCAAAAAAACTCCAGGAAAACAAAACCAGTCACTGCCTCTGGAAAGAAAGGAAAGGCACTCTACTTACTGCGGTCACAGACTGTGTGAGTTCTTCTCATGGACACAGGCTCAGAATGAGCTCACATGGAAAGACCTAGGGACTGGTAACAGGAGACATAGTCAAGAAAACAATGTTGGGAGCAACTGTGCCCATCACGGGCAGCTGGGCATTTATCCAAGTCATCTGATCTTCTCTTACACACTTCTAGAGGCAGATGGAAGAGCAGCAATGGCCAGAAATCACACAAATTTGCCTGACTTTGCTGCTGTGGAGAGATTGCCTGCCTCCAAAACACCTGTGCTCCAATTATTTCAGGCTGTTTCTGACTGAAGATAGAGTTCTGGAGATAAAGTGTCTCCAATCCCATGGTTTTAAATCCTATCAACAAAGAGGCCTGGGAAAATTACACTGAACAGCACAAGTGGTTTAAGAATCTAGGTCAATCTGTGAATGAAGTATTTACGAAGCAGGGGGAGCTCAAGCCTCCCAGTCCATCCATAACCCGCTGAGCCCTCTTTTCCTCCTGGCATATTTGTATATCCATGGATCTGACCCTCTCACTCCTTCCACTGGGCCCTCTGACACTCATACTGTGTCATTGGACAATGACCCTGTATCCTCAACTTGTCTGAATGTTCCCTTTGAACCGTGCCTGTGTCACACAGCTCAGAAAAGTACCATTCACATCATCTCCTGGGTCAATGATACCTCTGAAGTTGGATGATGCGGGCAGCCCTGTCTCCACCTGTGGTCTTACTGAATCCTGGCTCTCATTAGTGAAGGCTGGGTTTTTTTTTTCTCTCTCACTCACATCTAATCCTTGCTTCCCATTGTTACTTCAACATCATTTTCTCCCCACCTTCAAAATCCCCAGGTCCTTTAAGCATCCCGTTACTCCTCCTTGTTACTATTAACTAGCAACTCCTGGGTGTGCCCTACTTCAGTGATGACTTTAGCACTGTCTTCTATTCCACTACCACTCTTGCCCTCATATTTTGCAACTTCAATGGCCATGTGGATAATCCATCCATCACTCTTGTCTTTTCATTCCTCGAATTCCTCACTTCCAATGATCTATTCCTTTATCCTACCTCATTTATCCACCCCCATAATCATGCCCTTGAGCTTGTGGTCTTCTCTGACATCGCAATTTCAAGTGCCCTGTTTTCTGATTACCAGGGCTTGTATGTGTAGCTCACTTCCCCTAAATACTCTTACTCAAAAAATTCTATAACCTCATCAAGATGACCAACCCACTGGGGCTACAATTTGTCAACTTATTCATGCCCTTCTTCCCTCCTTACCTAGTGAAGAGCTCATGATCTATTATAATCATTCCTTTGTAAACACTCTTAAATCACCAGCCCTTCCTTCCTTCCTTCTGTAGCACCAACCAGGCTAAGTTCCAACCTGAATAAACCCTGCTCTCACTTTCTCTGGGCTTGCAATTCTCACAGCTGAATGTTTCTAGACTAAAGAAACATATACCATATGACCACAAATCTCAAATAGGCACTCAATTAGACGCTCTATACAATTTTCCACTCTTCAAAACTGTTTCTTATTTTTGCTCTCTCCTCCAATTTCATGCACCTGTGCCCTTCCACCCTTGACCTTATCTTATATTTCACTAAGAAAATAGAAGCAGACACTAAACAAAGAACTCCCTTTTCTTCCCATATCTAAACTCCCAACCTGCCTGCACTGCAGATATTGTTTCCTGTCAGGTTAGTTTGGATAAAGGGTCCCCGTTTATAGCAAAGGTGATAACTCTGCTTTTGCCCTGCATCTCAACTTTCTCACGCTCTAGAATCTACTCCTGTAAGTTTCCCTTCTCTTTTCTGCATTATGGGTCTTTCTCTATTGATTCAACCCAATCATCACCCAAGCGTGCTTTAATATCTCTGTCTTAAAACAAAGAATGGAAAAGCTCAATCCCATATTCCTCCCAGCTCCTGCCAAATGCCCACACTCCCCTGTGGAGCAAACTTCTTGGAAGAGTTGATTATAGTCACTGCCCCTATGCTTCTCCTTACACTGTCTCCTCCGTTCACTGCACTAGGGCTTTTATCCCTGCCAGGCTACCAAACCTGCTCTTGTTGAGGTCAGCAATGACTCCATCTCCCCAAACCCAGACATGACTTGTCTATTCTTATCTTACTTCTCCATGTCAGAAATATTTGACGTAGTGGCCACTGTTTTCTCCTTGAAACACTTTCTTCTTTTGGCTTCTGTGATTCCACCCTCACAAAATAGCACTACTGGCAGCTCAAGTTAATAATCTAGGCTCTATCCTTGATTCTTTCCTCTCTCCTTACCTCAAAGGGATCAGCAAATCCTATTGATTCTACCTTCAAAACATATCCTGGATCCATACTTATCTCCCTCTCTCCACGACTATGATCTAATACAAGCCCTCTGCATCTCTCCCTAAGCTTGGGATTCATTTCTCTGCCTCTCTGTTTGTCCCGTTCCATTCTGCACATGTTAGAGCAATATTTTGTAAACATACATCATGTGTCTCCCTGATTAAAGCTTTTCAGTGGCTTTCCGTTACATTCAGAGACTAGTATCAAGTTGCTCACCCCACCTTCCAGAACCCTGGGTGATCTGGACCTGCCTCCCTCTCTGACTTGATTTCATTCTTCCCTCCCCCTCACCCACACCCACTAAGTTTCTACACTTGACTTTCTTTCAGTTCCTTTAATAGGCCAAGTTTGCTCCTGCCTCAAGGCCTTTGCATTAGATGGTTCTTCGCCTGCCCTGGGCCTCCCCTACTGCACCCCGCCTTATTTGCATAACTAGTTCCTCTTATTCTTCACAGCTTAAATGCCAGTTCTTTAGAGAAGCTTTCCTTAGCCACTCAAACTAAAATAGTTGTTGCTTTATCCTTCTACTTCTCTAAGCAGTACTTTCTACTCCCTGATATTTTCCTTGTAATTTCATTTATTTCCACATTGTCTGTCTTATCCTACTAGAATATAAGCAACAGGAGTGCAGAAGTTTATTTTGTATTGTTCACCCCTATATGCCCAGGACCTAGAACTGTGCCTGGCACTTAATAGGCCTCATCATTAAATGTGTGTCAACTGAATGAGCCTAATGACCACGGGGCACTGTGATTAGGTATTAAGTAAAGAAGGTATAAAAGAAGTCCCTTTAGAAGCTTAAACTCTGTCTCAAACCCTCCTCTGAAATTCTATCATCTTCTCAACCACTAGTACAGTTTTCCTGAAAGGAGAGACCCTGCCTTTCTTTTTGCTGTTACACATAACCTCTATCATGCTACAAAGCTTACAGCTGGTGCTCAGTATATAACATGTTGATTGTGCAGCCTGAAAGAATTACCAAACAATGCAAGGCAGTGCTGGTACACTTGTCCTATTTGGAACTGTGTATCTGACAAATTTATTTAGTGGTTACATAGCCAGGAGCCAGAGTAGCTATCAATAAGAGGACAAAAAGCACCCAGAAAATTTGAAATAGATGTCACAAATTCAATGTTAATTACAAAGAGCAAAGCTTTTTACTCAGAGCCCTCTGATTCTTCCTTTATGGAAAGTCTAAGAAGATGAGTTGATTTCCAGGTCTGTCTAAAACTATTCAACAAGTATTTTTTGATTTGGTTCTATGTACTAAGCACTTGTGTTAGGCACTGGGTGAAAATCCAATGATGAAAAAAACTATAATCTTTGCCTTCATGAAGGTTGTAATCTAGGGGGGGAAGATAGATATAAATATTTTAAAACATGTAAACTAATATGTAATTATAAAACAGTATAAATGCCATAACAGGGTAGAAATTGTACTAATCTTTGTCTCCTTTATTACATGTTTCTCTTTGTAAAAATATATGCTTTTGTGAGAAGTTATAAACAAAAGAAGTTCAAGAAAAAAGTTTATAATCTGCCTAACTGCCTTCCAGGGTAGATTTAACAATCTAAGACAGAAATTATAACAAGTGACAGCTGGCATTCTAATGGATGAATTTTTAAAAACAGATACAGAAAGTAAAACAAAACAAAGAAGCAAAACAAAACACCTCGGTCTCAGGTTACTTTTAAGTAAATAGTTTCATCATACCTGTTAGGTTTCAAGGACAATATCATACTGGAGGCCAATACCATATTTAAGGTCTACAGTGAGGACACTGAACCATCTCAAAGAGTAAAATATAATCTAGATTCTGTTTAAAAAAGAAATAGTAATATATATTAGAAAGATACCTAAAAGTTTTAAAATTGTGCATTGTGTGTGCTCTTTAAAACATCTGTAATTACGCAATGTAGTAAAGATATTATATTCTTTCTTTTAAATTTAGGTTTACAGTCAATCTCAAATTATTTTTGTAAATGGAATGAGGTAGTGGTTGAGCTTCTTTCCATTCCAGTTAAATATCCAGTTGCTGCAAAAATATTTGTTTTAAAAAGGCCTTCCCTTTTCCCTCATTGACTTGTCTTGGCATCCTTACCTCTCACATTTATTGGTGAGACATTTAAAAAGTGGACATGAAGTTCCCTGTGCATTGACATGGCTTTTTGACCAGTAGGCTTAACTGGAGAGTAATTGGGTCTTAAGTCAGCATTTTAATTGGTGAATGTCATAAATGTCAAATCCATAGGTCTTAATCCTGGGGTCTTCTAGTTTCTCTAGAGAAAGATCCAGCATCCTATTGCCTATTAGGCAAGCCTGGTTTTAGGCATCCTAGGAGCTAGTTGGGGAAAGGAATATTGAGAGTTTCACCATTTAATATGAGCTCTCTTTTTAGTTTGCAATCTTTTCTCTTCTCTGTGCCTGATGAGTTCGGTTTGGTTCAATTTCACCAATGAATAATTGTCCATCCCTCTTGGGGTTGGTGGAAGGAAAGAGTGACACCCAACTATGAGGTGGCAAGTATTGTTCTATATCTTTGACAGATTTTTAGCCAGTACCCCTGTTTTTAATCCACATTGTTATTTCCACCTAATTCTTCAGCCTTTCTGAGGAGCTTAAGGACCACAGAGTTTGCTTATTTTTCGTGTTTCCCTTTACAGTCATGGGTTAGTCCACTCCGCAAAGTTTTTGCCATTCTACTGTGTTTTCAGATATTATGTATTTGTGTTACCCAAGTCTCCTAATTTCCTTGAAGATGAAATTTCTATTATTATTTCTTATTGTTCTTGTTATGTTTGTGTGATGTCTATGAGGGAAGAGGAAAATGGTCTTTAGTTCACCACTTAAAGCAAAAAATCATAATTTCACATTTATAAAGGTTATTGGGTTTGTAGGGTGATGAATAGGAAGATCCAGTTGTAATTCAGGTGAGCGTGAAACATTAAAAACAAACAATATGTTTTTGATCCATATAAGAAGTCCAATTCACTTTAAGTATGCCCTTTAAACTTAAAAGAATGTCACACTGCTGCCAGTTGGGTCAATCCTACTCATTCCCTGCGTGAACTTTCTGAGCTCCTGTCCTTAACCATCCTTTAAGTAATTATCTCTTTACCTTTCAATAGTGTGTATTTTTTGAGCACATATCATATATGCTGGTCACGTTACTGGAAAATAGATGCAATGATGAACACAATAGACATGTTTCCAGCACTTGAATGGCTTGGTCTAGTAATGGATAGGAATAGTAACCAGGCAATCACCATCTGCTGAGGTAAGTGCTATGATAAAGGCATTACCAACTCTTACAGGAACACCTGGGAGGTAGACTTAACTCCAGACTTGAGTGTTTGAGTTTCAAGGAAGTCACCCAGGGAGAGTGACATCAGTCAGATTGGAAGAGCCAAGTGTGGGTAGAGAACTGGTCAGGAGAATGATTCAGCCTGAGGCAACCACACGGGCAAAGATCCAGAGATGGCAACAGGATCAGTTCACAAGCACATCATGAGAGTAAATACATAAGCTCCAGTGCTTTGTTTTCTACAGATAATATCTTTCTTTTTTTTAAAGGATCATATCATATAGACTATATTTTCTGTTCAAGATGCAGTTAAGCTAGAAATCAATAACAAATATACAATATATATTTGGAAATTATGAAACATAATTCTAAGTAACTCATAAGTCAAAGAAGAAGAAATAATGGAAATTATAAAATATTTAAATCTTAATGATAATGAAAAATACTGCCTATCCAATTTGTGGGATTTAGTTAAAACAATATGTAGAGGGAAATTTATAGCATTTAAATGCTTATGTCAGGGTAGAAGGGCTGGTGATTAATGAATATATTATAATAGTTTCTACTGTTGCAAGACGAATTACACCAAAAGCTAATGGTGTAGAACAACAATAAGTATCTATCCTCTCTCATAGTTTTTGTGGGTCAGGATTTCAAAAGCATGGCAACGTGGTTCTGGCTTGAGGTGTCTCGTGAGGTTGCAGTCACATCATCTGAAGGCTTGAATGAAACAGAAGCATCCACTTCCAAGGTTGTTAGCTGGCAAGCTGGTGCTGGCTGTTGGCAGGGAGGCCTCAGTTTCTCTCCAAGTGGCCCTTCACGGAGGGCTGCTTGTGTGTTCTTACTAGATGGTGGCTAGGTTCTCCCAAGTGGGTGATCCAAAAGAGAAAAAGCCAGGCAGAAGCTGTTCTTTTTGTGACCTATTCTTGTAAGCCACATACCATCATTTTTGCCACATTCTATTTGTGAGAAGTGAGTCACTAAGTCTTGTTCACAAGAGGAGGAAAATCAGGTCCCATTTTTTTTTTTTTAAGGAAAGGTTGTCAAAGCATTTTAAAACAATCACAATGAGCTGAGCACCTATTCATTGTAGAGGTGAGAAAAAAACTCTAGCAAAATAAGCCCAAGGAAACAGAAAAAAGACAATTTTAAATGACAACATCAGAAATTAACAAAATAGAAAACAGATACACAATAATCTGCAAAGTCCAAATTTGGTTTTTTGAAAAAGCTGACAAAATTGACACACTTCTAGTGAGACTGAACAAGAAGAAAAGAGAGGAGGTACAAATAAACAACATAATAAGGAAGGAACAAGTACAGATGCTACAGAGAATAATGGGGGCACTGTGAGTATATTCTTTAAAAACAAGAGAATATTATACATAACTTTATGCCGCTAATTTTTTAAAATCATAAACAAAATGGATACATTCTAGAAAACTGTAACCTACTAAAACAGACTTAAGAAACAGAAAAACTGAATAATCCTATAACAATTTTAAAATCCTACAGATAATTTCTCAAGAAGTGGTCTTTGGAATCCTGCTTTAGAATCTCCAGAGAACACTGATTAAAATGCAAATTCCTGGCTGAATCCTAATCTTGAGGAAGAAGTACTGAATCCTAATCTTGAGGAAGAGGCCTGGGAATCTAACAAACTCTCCAGGTTCTTCTTTTATAAACTAAAAGGTGAGCATCTGTGGGAGTTGGGGCGGAAATGATAAAAAAGGTCTAGACAGAAGAGGAGTTGGAGCATCATTATAGAAGCACAAAGTCATTAGAAATATCTTCTGATTAGTTATTAGACATGTGACCGCTGCACATTCTTTCCTTGGATGTGCACCAAGTAACATAAAGCCTTTAATTAATTTAGGTTGCTTCATAACACAAAAACATCAGTATGCTTAAAAAAGAAATCAAGTGTTATTCAGAAAGAGAAAAAATGAGGTCTGAAAAAAAGAGGGAAATGGAGAGGGAGAGGGAGAAATATTAATAAAAATCCTAGTTTCTGTCCGTCTTTCCTTTTGCCCTACTGAAAATCATTGTCTCACAGCAGTTTCCCAGAAACACTTCCCACTGTGACTGAGCATCTGTCATAAAGATTTCTAATACTCTCATCTTGTCTTTCTCTCCTCCAGGGCACACTGGACATTTACATTTCCCAATACTCCATCCTGCCCCTACAGTTGGGCAAGGCCATGTGACTGCTTCTGGCCAATGGGTATAGAAAATGGCACTGAATTAACAGTCTGTCTCGCTCTCTTCCCCTGTTGTGTTGGTCATGAAGAAATCCTCATGTAAAAATCATGAAACCCACAATCAAAACAGACTGGAATGTTGAGCCCACATGTGGGGGATTGCTTCCTTGAAGAGTCTCCTGAAACCTTAATGGATTATGCATGTGTGAGAAGTAAACGTTTGTTGCTTCATGAAACTGAAAGTTGAGAACATGTGTTACTATAGCATAGCCCGGCCTATCTGAATGGTATAACATCTACCCTTTGTTATGTACCTTTGTTAACAACAGTTCTCTTCTGACTATGACCACCCACCCATACCCAGGAACCCCAACTGAAATTCACTGGTGCTAAGTGAGGGTGGGGAAATGTTCAATTTCCATTTATCCAATATTTCTTGATTATTCTCTAAACTTTCCCGTCATGCCAATTCCATGTCAAGCCCAACTATTTCATTTCAGTGAAATGGCTAATTAATTGTATCAGAGTCACTTGATAAGATATATGAAATAGAAAATTGTTATCTGATGATAAATATTATTAAACATGTTTGGAAAAGAGGAAATAGAGGCAAGCACACACAACCTGAAATCCTGGGGAAACCATGGCATACTTATTCAGTCAGCTGCACTGCATTGAACTCATCCAAAGTCCTATTACTCTTCCTTCAGGAGGGTGATTCCCAAATTTCAGTATCTGTAAGAATCACCTGGAGAGTGCATTAAACACTTAGATGCCCAGGCCCCATCCCAAGAGGTTGGGATTCAGTACATTTTAATAAGTGGCCTCAGGCAATTCTAAAGCACAGGTAGCAAACCCAAATGGGCTCAATATTCTTATAGATTTTAACTCAATAATCTGTGAAGCTCAGGTAAACAAAATGACTCAACCTCTGAGGGTTCCAGAGAGTCAGTTTTTGCGTAATCACTAAATGGTGTGGTTCCAACCCTATGTCCTAGAGAAGTTCAGAAAAGGGAGATTAAAGTTGGGGGCTGGAACTAGTCAGAGAAAAATGTACTATGAAGACTCTGGGTATGAAACATCTTTAATAACATTTAAATAGTAAGGGAATTTTCATCAAGAGGGGTCAGAGAATTGAATGGCCAGAGAATCCATTTGGATGAGCCAAGGATTTTGGCCAGGACATGAAAAGTGATCAAAGGAGAAATACAAGATGACAACTACTAAAGAAATGTGTCTATTTGTTTCCCTAACTAATCTCCTCTTCCTTACACAAAAGCTATTATCCCTCTGCCACGTGGGCCTTGGATGAGAAGCAGGCTGCAAATCAGGCTAGTGACTTCACGGAAGATGCAGAGTGAAAGGATCTCTGTCCCGCACAACTCATGGATCAGATCCAGCATCAGTGGAGAGAAGACAGGATGGTTCGAAGGGAGATGGGTAGGAAAAGAATGCCAAGAGTCAACACCTACAGCAGATTTGCAAGCATTCTGGGAGAAAGTGTGCTCCAAGACCTCACTTGCATGCCCATTTGCTTAAAGCATAAAGAATCAGTGGTTGCAGGTGAAATTAGTACCAAAGTGGTCTCTGGTGATAAAAGCCTCCTAGAAATTCTCATTGTATAAAGCACTGTTCCCACTTAATATTTGATATTGATAAACTTCTTAATATTATTTACCATGAGAATACTTGTTTAGTGTGCCATCTATGCCCAGGAAAGCTTAGTGCTGATTAGATTCTTTTAAGACAGAAACATTTCCACTGGTGAAGAGTACCTTCTATAATGCTCAATTTTTTAAACTTACATAATTTAATAATATACATATATGCATATATACATATAATTAATGAAGAAACCTTTTTTCTTAAAAACGTTATCATGATTACAAACTTAATTTCCTTTGAAGTGTTTCAACAACAGATGAAAATTTAATATGACTGATATTTTCTCTTTTTTATTGAATGAATGATTCTTTAAATTCTATAGTGCTTTACAGTTTTCAAAAGTTTCACACACATGATTTTGTATAATCCTGTAATAACCCTCTTTTACCCCTACCTCTAAATTGCTGTCCCCCTTCCCTCTTCCCACTGGTATCCACTAGTTTGTTCTCTATATATGTGAGTCTGCTTCTTTTTTGTTTTATTCACTAGTTTGTTGTATTTTTAATATTTCACATATTAGTGATATCATACAGTATTTGTTTTACTCTGTCTGATTTTATTTCACTTAGCATAATGCCCTCCAAGTCCAGCCATGTTTCTGCAAATGGCAAAGTTTCATTCTTTTTTATGGCTGAGTAGTATTCCATTGTGTGTGTGTATGTTTATATATATAGATAGATAGATAAATAAATAAATAGATAGATAGATAGATATAGTGTGTGTGTGGTGTGTGTGTGTGTGTATATATATATATATATATATATATATATATATATATATCTCACATCTTCTTTATCCATCTATCTGTCGATGGACACTTAGGATACTTTCATACCTGGGCAATTATAAATAATCCTGCTATGAACATTAGGGTACATGTCTCTTTTCAAATTAGTGGTTTTGGTTTTCTTCAGGCATATACCCAGGAGTGGAATTGCTGGGTCATATGGTAGTTCTATTTTTAGTTTTTTGAGAAACCTCCATACAGTTTTCCATTGTGGCTGCACCAATTTACATTCCCACCAACAGTGTACCACCACATCCTAGCCAACATATGTTATTTGTGTTCTTTTTGATGACAGCCATTCTGACTTGTGTGATGTGATATCTCATTATGGTTTTGATTTGCATTTCCTTGATGATTAGTGTTTTTGAGTGTAGTTTCATGTGCCTATTGGCCATCTGCATTTCCTCTTTGGGAAAACATCTATTCCATTCTGCCCATGTTTTAATCGGGTTTTTTTTTTTTTTGATGTTGAGTTGTATAAGCTGCTTATATATGTTGGATATTACCCTCTTATTTGTCATATCATTTGCAAATATCATCTCCCATTCAGTAGGTTGTCTTTTTGTTTTGTCAATGGTTTCCTTTGCTGTGCAAAAGCTTTTAAGTTTAATTAGGTACCATTTGTTTATAGTGATAAAGATTTTGATAAAATTCAGTATCTATTTATAATAAAAATTATCCAGAAAGTGGGCATAGAAGGAACATACTGCAACATAATAAAGGCCATATATGACAAACCCATACCTAACATCATACTTAAGAGTGAAAAGCTGAAAACATTTCCTCTAAGATCAGGAACAAGCAAGGATGCCCACTCTTGCCACTTTTATTTAACAAAGTTTTGGAAGTCCTAGCCACAGCAATCAGAGAAGAGAGAAATAAAAGGAATCCAAACTGGAAAGGAAGAAGTAAAACTATCACTGTTTGCAGATGACATGATACTATACATAGAAAATCCTAAAGACGCCACCAGAAAGTTACTAGAGTTCATCAATGAATTTGGTAAAGTTGCAGGATACAAAATTAATGTACATTTATATATATTGATACTAAGAACAAAAGATCAGAAAGAGAAATTAAGGAAACAATCCCATTCACCATTGCAACAAAAAGAATAAAACACCTAAAAATAAACCTGCCTAAGAAGGTAAAAAACCTGTACTCAGAAAACTGTAAGACACTGATGAAAGAAATTAAAGATGAACAAACAGATGGAAAGATATACCATGTTCTTGGATTGGAAGAATCAATATTGTTAAAATGACCATACTACCCAAGGCAATCTACAGATCCAATGTAATCCGTATCAAAAGACCAATGGCATTTTTCACAGAACTAGAACAAATAATTTTAAAATTTGTTTGGAAACACAAAAGCCCCTGAATAACCAAAATAATCTCGAGAAAGAACAGAGCAGGAGGAATCAGGCTCCCTGACTTCAGACTATACTACAAAGCTACAGTAATCAAAACAGATTGTGCTGGCACAAAAACAGACACAGATCAATGGAACAGGATAGAAAGCTCAGAAATAAACCGACACACTTATGGTCAATTAATCTATGACAAAGGAGGCAAGAATATACAATAGAGAAAAGAAAGTCTCTTCTATAAGTGGTGCTGGGAAAACTGGACAGCTACTTGTAAAAGAATGAAATTAGAACATTCTCTAACAACCATATATAAAAATAAACTCAAAATAGATAAAAGGCTTAAATGTAAGATTGGATGCTATAAAACTCCTAGAGGAAAACATAGGCAGAACACTCTTTGACATAAATTGCAGCAATATATTTTTGGATCTGTCTCCTAAAGCAAAAGGAACAAAAGCAAAAATAATGTGACTGAAATTTTTAGCATTTCAAATCTCATAAGCAGCAAAATAAACTATATAAAAATACAATTATCACAGACTGTGTAGCACTAATATTTAATCCCATTCTAAAAAATCAACACTGAGGATTTCACTAATTTCATTATTTTTATACTTATTCTTCTACCTTCCTAGATTATAGTTCTATTTATTATGATGCTTTCCTAGCATTTCAGTAAGTACTTTGACACCTTCCCAGGCTGGCAGGAATCATTCTGGATATAAAGAAAAAGAAAACAAGCTTATAGGATCTGGCTTATCTCCTAAGATTCAGGGTTTTTGGTTTCTCCCTAGGGAATTCAAACCCAAGTCAGTACTCATCAGGCTAAGCTTCTTTTTTCTTTTTTCCTAGTTAAATTTAACTTGTTACATCAATGAGAATTTTTAGGTCCATACTTTGCCATAGGTTCTATTGTTTTTAACTTGCGTCTCATCATGAAATAGTACATTATTGAAGTCTTGTTTAGCTAGTGTTACAAAATCCATTGTTCTATCCTTGCAATATATAGCTCAGATTTGTTACCAATATAAAAACATTTATATCCTTAATTAATATTTTATTATAATTTAATAGGATCCATTAAGAATCTTTATCTCCTATAACATGAGAGGTAAAGTCAGCATATTTATCTTTTCTCCTGAGGACATGTGGTTAATTTATCTTCCTGGAACACAATGTTGAACCTGCTTTCTAGTTGGTTGTGGTGTGTGGCCACAGGCTCTGTCCAACCCATTTTCTACTTGACCGTTAGGTGTGACCACAAATGCTTATCAGTCTCACCTGTTCTTCATACAGGTCCTACCTTTACTCACTGTATCCAATAGTAACTCATTCCTGTTTACTCAAATAGAAACTTTAGGAAGAGCCACATACTTAAAAAAAGACAGAATATCTATTATTCTAGTCTATGTGTCTATACTTGCAAGTTGCCCCTTTTGTCATTTCAATAGCAACCCTGACAACTTTAAAATATTTAAACAAAAAATATTGAAATATTTTAATTTAGTTTTGTAAATAAAAAACATTCCAGACCCTCCTGATTTTTTCCTGCCCCAAGGAAGGGAATCAACCACCACTGTACTACATAGAGTAGGCTAGGCTGTGATAATAGATAGAAATAATAGAATGGCTGAAACACAATAGAGGTTTATTTCTGCTCATATGTTAGTATAAGGCAATTGTTTCTGGTTGGGGTTACTCTCCTCCACGTGGTGATGTGAACCCAGGGTCCTTCCACCTTGGGACACTACCATTTTCAAGGCCTCAGCCTCATTGTCTTTTTCTTCCAACTGGCAGAAGGAGAGAGAATGTGGAGGAGACATGTCTGCTTCATGCTTATGAGACGTGCATCATGTCTGTCCACACCCTTTAGCATGGATGAGTCATATGGCTACCTCTGGCTCAAGGGAGGCTGGGAAATGTACAAGCATACATCATTTATTATGCTTCACTTTATTGCACTTTGAAAATATTGCATTTTTTACAAATTGAAGATTTGTGGCAACCCTGCATCAAAAAAGTCTATTGGTACCATTTTTCCAACAGTATTTGGCCACTTTGTGTCATATTTTGGTAATTCTTGCAATATTTCAAACTTCTTTATTACTTATATTTGTTATGGTGATCTGTGATCAATGATTTTTGATGTTACTATTGTAATTGTTTTGAGGTGCCACAAACCACACTCTTTCAAGATGGTGAACTTAATTAGTAAACATGGGTGTTCTGACTGCTCCACCAACCGCCTATTCCTCTGTCTTTCTCCCTCTCCTCAGGCCTCCCTGTTCCCTGAGAAATAATAATATTTAAATTAGGCCAATTAATAACCTTACAATGGTCTCTAAGTGTTCAAATGAAAGGAAGAGTCATGCATCTCTCACTTTAAATCAAAAGCTAGGAATGATTAAGCTTAGTGAAAAAGGCATGTCAAAAGCTGAGACAGGCTGGAAGCTAGGCCTCTTACACCAGTCAGCCAAGTTCTGAATGCAAAGGAGATGTTCTTGAAGGAAATTTAAAATGCTACTCCCGTGAACACACAAATGATAAGAAAGAAAAATAGACCTGTTGCTGATATGGAAGAAGCTTTCATGGTCTAGATAGATCACATCAACCACAACATTCCCTTAAGCCAAAGCCAAATACAGAGGAAGGCCCTAACTCTCTTCAATTCTATGAAGGCTGAGAGAGGTGAGGAAGCTGCAGAAGAAAAGTTTGAAGTTAGAACAGGTTGCTTCTTGAGGTTCAAGAAAAGAAGTTGTCTCCATAACCTAAAAATGCAAGGTGAAGCAGCAAGCACTGATGTAGAAGATGCATCAAGTTATCCAGAAGATCTAAGATAATCAATGATGGTGGCTACACTAAATAACAGATTTTCAGTGTAGACAAAGCAGCCTCATATTGAAAAAAGATGCCATCTAGGACTTTCATAGCTACAGAGAAGTCAATGATTGGCTTCAAAGCTCTCTTGTTAGGGGCTAATGCAGCTGGTGACTTGACGTTGAAGCCAATGCTCATTTACAATTCTGAAAGTCCTAGGGCCTCTAAGAACTATACTAAATCTACTCTGCCTGTACTCTAGAAATGGAACAACAAAGTCTGGATAATAACACATCAATTCACAACATGGTTTACTGAATATTTTAAGCCTGCTGTTGAAGTCTACTGATCAGAAAAAAAATGATCCCTTTCAAAATATTATTGCTCTTTGACAATGTACCTCGTCACCCAAGAGCTCTGATGAAGATATACCAAAAGACTCATGTTGTTTTCATGGCTGATAACACAACGTCCATTCTGCAGCCCATGGATCAAGAAGTAATCTTTACCTTCAAGTCTTATTACTTTAGAGATACATTTTCTAAGGCTATAGCTGCCATAGATAGTGACTCCTTTGATGGATCTGGACAAAATCTATTGAAAAACCTTCTGGAAAGGATTCACCATTCTAAATGCCATTAAGAATATTCATGCTTCATGGGAAGAGGTCAAAATATCAACATTAACAGGAGTTAAAAGAAGTTGATTCCAACTTTCCTGGATGACTGTGAGGGGTCCTAGATTTCCGTTGAGGAAGTAACTGAAGATGTGGTGGAAATAGCAAGAGAACTAGAATTAGAAGTGGGCTCTGAAGATGTGACTGACTACTGTAATCTCATAATTAAACTTGAAATCTACTGGTGAAGATGCTGTGAAGTTTGTTGAAATGACAACAAAGGATTGAGAATATTACATACAGTTGATAAAGCAACAGCAGGGTTTGAGAGGATTGACTCCAATTTTGAAAGAAGTTCTACTTGGGTAAAATGCTAACAAGCAGCATTACATGTTACAGAGAAATTGTTTGTGAAAGGAAGAGCCAATGGATGTGGCAAACTTCATTGTGTCTGATTTTACGAAGTTGCCACAGACACCCCAACGTTCAGCAACTACCACCCTGATCAGTCAGCAGCTATCAACAGCAAGGCAAGACCCTCCACCAGCAAAACTATTATAACGCACTGAAGGTTCAGATGATGCTTAGCAATTTTTTAGAAAGTGTTTTTAAATTAAGGTGTGTACATTTTTTAGACATGATACTATTGCACACTTAATAGACTACAGTATGGTATAAATATAACTTTTTATGCACTAGGAAACAAAAATATGTGTCTTACTTGCTTTATTGTGGTGGTCTGGAACTGCACCCACACCGTCTCTGAGGTATGTCTGTACTCTGGTCATGGCCCTGGCTGCAATCCTGTTAACAAGAGAGGAACCAACAGATTGCAGTAAGTAGCTAGTAGTCTTTGCCATAACTACTCTCCAAATTGTCCTGGTCTCTGTTAGTAGGACCCTGTATTTGGGACTAAAATCTGAGTACTAACAGATAAACATAAGAATTGATGGTAAAATTGGGGGTGGGGGTGTTGTTGAATTATACTTGACAATAAAAAAAAAACAGGAAAATTTTTATTTTTAATACTAGGAATTCACCCTGACTTTTCCTAATAAATAACCTAACATGTCACTTTCTCTCTATTTTCTACAGTAAATTTTTCATCAACCACCAAGACAAACCACTAAGACATGCTACAATCCTGACATTGAGAAAGGGGAATAAGGTGTCCAGTAAATGAAAAGACACACTGTACAGATCAGGGCCCTCTATAACCTATAAGAAAAGCTCATAACTGAGATCTAGAGACCTTATGATGTCACTTGGTAATTGAATGCCATTTTTACTATGCTTAAAGTTCCTCATCTATAAACTGAGAATATAAATGTAGACCTTCCTCTTTAGGACATTGTAAACAAGAGGAGGAGTAAATGGTCCTAATCCTGGAAACAAAATCAAAGAATAATGTAGATGGTAATGCCCAAAATGAATCCTTTTTGTTTCACATCCCATGAACTTCTCCCACACACTCAACATTCAACTCCTTAAATTGGTTAATGTCCAACACAGAAAGCCCTCAAAGATACTGAGCCAATGACTGAAACTCACAAGGTGTTCTGAAGAGGGGGATGGTGATAACTGCCTTTGTTCTGCACACCCAGACTGGACCACCTGAAAGGACTGTATGGCATCTCATTGCTGTTTTCACTCTTTTCTGGCTCCAGAATCTGTGACAATGCTTTCAAGTCAGCCCAAAAAGAGCATTAATTGACTTTCCTCCTAGAGAATTTCTCAACCATCAGAGAATTACAACACTGGGCTCAGATCCTCCAATGCCTTCCTATTTCATTTAGAGTGAAAGCTAACATCTTTACAAAGTCCTTCATGGCCTATCATGATCTGGGCCCTGGGGCCCCTCTGACCTCACTTCCTACCACTCACCTCCTTGATCACTGGACTGCAGCCACCCTGGCCTCCTTGCTGTTTCTCAAATGCTCCAGTACACTCCCAGTTTAGGGTCTTGGCACTGCTATTCCCTCTACCTGGAATGTTTTTCTCCAGATATCCATAGGCTTTGAGTCTCTGTACAGGTGTTATCTTCTTAACAAGGCCTATCCTGAGCATTCTATATAAAACTGTGACAAGCCTCCCTACCCCTCTGCACTCTCAATCCTCTTTACCCTGCTGGAGCAGACACTGTTGATATCTTGTCCATGACCCCTCAGCCCACCTTGGGCTTTGGTGGGCAGTCTCCACAAGGTGACAGATTTCCCCCTTAAGCACCTCATGTTTCTCTTCACTTTCTGCAGGTTCCTCTGCCACTGAAGCTTGGAGCACCTCTGAAGCACCTGCCAGGAGCACCTCTGAAGGCTGGAGTATTTAATGTCCTCAGGGGTAGCCCTCAACTAAGAAGGGACCAAGTTGGAGGGTAAATAACCCAGATTTCCCAGCCCTTGGGATAACAATTCTGAGATGTTTTTCACATGACATGTATGTGGGTTTCCAACCCAGGAGCTCCCTGCTCGATACAACTGTCAACTACTCACTAACAGACAGTTCATTGGCTTTTCTCCCTTCCCTTTCTCTATTTCTCTTCTCTCTCACTTGTGCTCTCTGAAATTAGCTAATTGCACCAAAACCCTTGTCTTGGGGTCTTCTTTTGGGCAAACCCACACTGAGACACTGCTCTCTACTTTTCTTTTTTCATAGCTAATCATCCTCTAACATACTGCATCATTTACTTCTTTACACGTCCTTTGTTTATTGTCTATTTCTCCCCACTGGAATGTAAGCCCCGGGAAGACAAGGACCTTTGTTCATTTTGCTCATTGATATATATTTCAAGTACCTAGAGCAGCACCTGGTATAAAGGAAGTGCTCAAAAAATGTTTGTTGAAAACAATTAATGCAGAAGTAAGGCTTACTTAAACCCATTCTTGAAGGAGTACCTGTATCAGTTTGGATGTTTTAGCAGCAGCATCTGCAAGTAATAGTAATAGAAATAGAAGTATTAGTAATAGAAATGGAAGTAATAGAAAACCCAATTCAAAATACCTAAGGAGTACAACTAGTTTTTTCACCTGACTAGAAGCCCTAGGTTAGCATGGACTCAGGAAGGAGGAAAGTGGAAGAGTATGTGGGGTGAGCAACCAGCAATGTCCACCGAGGTGTCATGGGCCACCGTGAGCCAACTTTTCCTACAGGAACTTGGGGAAAAGAAAATAAAGTTGTCCTCTGGGCAAGTAACTTAGTTCTGTAACTTAGGATAAAAGAAACAGAATAGCCCTCTGGCCAAGTATAAATCTGTTATTTGCTGTAGATAAAAAATATAAGCATGCTGAAGATAAAATATGTCATCAGAAGAGAGAATAGTTTAGTAGTGGAGGGGTTAAGGGGAGCTGGGAGTCCAGCTGGGCCTGGAGAGGTTCTCTGAATCTATTCCTGCAGAAGCCCAGGCTTCCCCATGGACATGAGTGCTCTCAGAACTGCCCACCTCATTATCTTCTCATTCCTTCTCACCAAATGATTTCCTGATTTCCAATTCAGTCTGGGATACCTCAACACTCCTAGGAGCCGCTGGCATTCTGATCACTGGAGAGTTAAACAAATGAGCCGTGTGGCTTATTCAGCCGTCTCTTGTGAGTTCCGTAATTCTTGTCTTTCAGCAAAAGTCTAATCATCTCTGAGTATATTAATTGCTCCAATTTTGGGTCCTACAAGCAGAGATAGTATTGCATTGTAATTAAACATACCAGCTTTGGAGTCAGAAAGACGTATGTCTGAATCCAGCTCTGCCAGGTATTAGCCATGGATCATGAAGCAAGTTGCTTAACCTACTCAGTCTCATGTTAAGTTGGAGATAATCATATCCATGTGGTAGGCTTGCTGTGGAATTTAAATAAAATAGTGTATGGAAGTGCTTGGCTTGGTCACTGGCATAAGGTAGGAAGTACTGAATGAATAGTAGCTCTCCTGATCAAGGCTGAGAACCAGAACCTTGGTCCATTATAAATTCACTATCCTGCTAGACCATGGCAGTCAGTCAGTCAATCAACCTTCCCCTGGCAATTTCCCTACCCCATCATGAGGCATCTTTTTAACTAACTTCAGCCTTCTGAAGAAATAGAGTCCCTTTAAGGATGATTGGACCAACAGAGCGATTATTACCCCAATGCCATATTTGTCTTGATGACTAAACACATATCACAGCAGCAGTTTCTGTGCCTGCTTCCTCCAGTCATCACGGGCACACATGCGCACACACATACACATCTGTAAGCACCATACCCTGTTGTCCACATAGATAATCCACGCAGTCTCCCTGCGGACAAAGACCTATTTGGCACCAGCATAAGGGATGGATCCTTGACAGCAAACAAAGGGAACTGACTTCATGTTAGGTGCTGACTCCAGCACTCTTTTGCTGATACAGAGTAAAGGGGTAGTTGCCCAGAAACCTATGGAGGTTCTCTCTGGCATTTGAAGAAAGAGCAATTGTAATTCCACAGCATCCTATCATATGATACTGAACAGTGACAGTTGCTCTGGGATTTTTAGACAAAGTGATAGACTGTGTGCAGTTCCCCAGAAGCAGACTCCCACTGTCCCCAGTTGTCACTGCTGACAGGTAACAGAAGGAGGGAAGGAGGCAGGAAGGAATAGAAGGGTCATAGAATATTCTCGCCTCTACCCGTTTGAGTTCAGGCTGAAGTACCTACAATGCTTATCAGTCTGGCACATCCACTATTTCTGCAATGTTATAACAAATAAATTATGTCCCAACATCACCATTGGTAGTTTTCTGGCTAAAAATTAAATATAGGAATACCTTTAAGAAGCAGTAATTCTGTTCTTCCCTCTTCTCTCACCTCTCAGATAATTTCCACCCTCCTCTTCTCCTTTCCGTCTTTCTTCTATTGTGTCCAATCTGTCGCTCAAGCTACTAAATTGATAGGAGGATTTATCAAAATTATACTTTCCTACCTGCATTTGAAAACAGACTTCAGAAAACCCTAGAATCTTTGGAAAAATCACCCATTCTGACTGGATCCCCTGGTCTCAGGAGCTGAAAAAGGACCTTCCAGCTCTCGGCAAGGTCCAGAGGAGCATAGCTACAAGGACAACTGAAGAGGAACAAGAGACCAGGGCCTAGGGAAGCAGAAGACAAAAGTCGGAGCCAAAATGCTGAGGGTGAGACCAGAAATTTTGTTGAGAGAAGGCAAGGTTAAAGCCAAAAATAGAGTCAGGTGCCAAATTTGAAGACTGAGGTGAGACTGAATATGAGACAATAAGAAAGAACATGGGGAATTCCCTGGCAGCTCAGTGGTTAGGATTCTGGGCTTTCACTGCTGGGGGCCCAGGTTTGATTCCTGTTTGAGGAAATAAGATCCTGCTAGCTGTGCAGTATGGCCAAAAAGAACAAAAGAAAGAACATGGTGAGCTGGCTCTTGTAGACAGCATAGAGTCAGGGGTGGGAAATGGACAGATGCAGACCTTTTATGGGGTGCATTTGTCAGGAGAGGCCAGGCCAGTTTCAAGGAGCCTGGTAAGACAGAACCAAATCCTCTCTGCCCATCTGCATGTTCAATCCAGGTAGATTCATCTTTGTATTTTAACAACACTTGTCTATACCTTCCTCTCCTGGGCTGTCCAAGTCTAACAGTTGGCCCAGTATGAAGTTTCCCACAGGCTGGGATTAATGAAAGGTGTGTGTTCCCCGAAGCTGGAGAGAGATGGGGTGAAGGCCACTTGGAAATCCCAGAGACAAACAGGATCTTGAGCCCAATACTCCTGAGAATGAAGTCTGGGCAGGTCTCCAAGCCAAGGAGCCAGAAGCAAACATTAGAAACCTGTGAGCAGAGGCCCGCAGGAGGAGCAAATAGCAAAGTGTGGTCCTGGGAACTTATTTGAATTACCTAGGCAGGTAGGTGGTGGTGTCTGCAGGGACTGTAACACATCTGCGAGCTCAAAGTGCAGAAGGGTCTGCTTCAACAAAAGGGTCAAAGCATAAGTCATTTTCCACCCTCTCCACAGCCTGTTTGAGAGAAAAGGAACCAGGTTTAGAGAGCTTATGTAATCTACAGGTCACTGGGGTTTAAGGAGAAGACACATGACTCTTATCCAGAACCTACAGTGTGAGTACTACTACTGATGGGGCAACATCTGTCCCTGAAATTAATAAAACTTTTTGTTTCTGTTTGATTCTATTTGAAAAAATAATAACCATGAAAATATCAAAATTAAGCCTGAAGTTTTAGGAGGAGATGTCATTCAGGTAGGAAAACTCACTGTGAATTGTCTCCTCAGAGGAACATGGAGAGTGGAATTTGTCTGTTTCTCTTTCGGCAGCTCCAAGGGTGCTGTTTGTTCTTTGCAGTCGCTGGGAGGGGCCCATCCAGCTGATTGTCATTAACAGAGAGCAGCAATATTGAGTGCTGGGGACACTGGGCCTGTACACAGCCCATAAATGAGGTCTCTAAACAGACCATTCTTTCATCAACAAGTATTTACTAAGAAGTGATCACGCCCTGCAAGGGGGCTGAATACTGAAGCATAATTCTCCATCTTCAAGATATTAACACAGTCAGGTAAAACAATAAGTACCCTTTAGTGCTACTGTAAAGTAATAACTATAAATTCAAGAGTTCAAAGAAGGAAAAGATAGTATGGATTAGTACAGTTTCTTTCTCTCTTCCTTCCATTCTTCCTTCCACAATATCCATGGAGAGCCCATGCCAGGCACTGGGATATTCAGCAAACAAGGCAGATAGGGTTCTGTCCTTTTGGAGCTTACAATATAGTTGAGAAAGCTTCATTGCCTTGAAGAACAGGTAGAGTTTAAAACGCCTAAAGGGAGGGAGGAGGGCATTATGGCAGGGTCAACTATAGGAAAACAGGTATGACTGGGTATTGTCCGGGGGAGAAAGGTAAGGAAATAACTGTATAGTCAAAGGGATACTTGGCAATATCATTCTGAGACATAGGAGCTCTTTTATAAGGCAGGTGAGCCAAAGGAGCAATTTAAGTTTGTCCATCCACTTACTTTCTTTTAGTTTTCATTTCTACCTTCCTCAAGAGAATGGTTTATTTCTCACTGATTTGAATTTCCAGCTTGGTTTTGACCTTCCTTATGCTATCTGATTTGTTACTTGCTTACAGGAAATGGTTGTAGTTCAGGATGCAGTCAGTCATAGTGGAAACAGCCCAGTCTTGGAACTGGTTGACCTGGATAGATGTCAGTGAATGTGGCAATACGGAAATGCAGGGAGGTGGAGTCACCACTTAGACTCAAGTACTGCAGGAGAGCTGTAGCTTCAGTCTAAGCCCCAGCACTATAAGTCAAACCTGGAGGCACAGCCATCAGGTAACTATTGTCAGTGACATTTCAGCCCCAGCAAAATACATTAATTAATCTGCTCTATGTGTTACCAGGTGCATTCCTAGGTGGGTAAGAGGGAATCACTGTAGCATGGTCCCAGTCTCCACCTTTGCATACCATAAAGACCTGCAAAGAGACAACTGGAATAATATTAATAATATTCTAGAATCAGTCCTGTGTGGGAGTAGAGAAAGGGAAAACTGACCACTTTAATCAACTTAGAGAAGGCTTGGAAGGAGGAAGAGGATTAAGTAGCCTGGGCCAGGCTTGGTATCTGGGTTGGACTGGAATTCCAGCCATTCTTTGGACACACCATTCACCTAAGCAGCACTGAAGCTAGGCCACCTACTAGGCATAGCTATTATGATGGGTGGTTTACATGTGTCACCCAAATGTCAGCTGGGTTCACTTAGCCACTTCAGACCTAGATGAAATCAGTTAGAATGATGATTCCACATCTTATGGAAGTTCAAAGCCTTTCTAAAAAATATTTACACCAATTCCTGATGAACTTGTTAATGTGCTCTCTCTTACACACTAGGGCAACCCAGAAAAACATTTTCATCTCCTTCCTTTATTTGGAAGACAAAAGCAAAACAAAATAAACAAACCCCTTCAACACTGAAAACATTTGTGAATATAATAATTATGATTCTAATATCCCAACTAAAGAGCCAACAAAAACAATTCTAAGTTAAATGTTAGTCATCTCCCTTTTAAAACTGTTCTTCAGCCTTCCCAACTTGGGAATTTTCACTGGCCATTTGTCTTTGTGCCCATGGTAGTTTCCCATGGTCATCTACCTCCTCTCAATAATCTCTCCTCTGTCTCTCTCTCTTTTCCCCATCTCTCTTTCTCCCCCAAGAAAAATTCAGTGTTGAACACCTTGGCCACTTATAAAGACAGATTAAAAGAAAAAGAGGGTCGTAGGGTCAAGGTGAGGGTAGCTGATGAGTAACTTCTAAAATGTTGACATTTCATTGCATTCTAGCCTTTGGCATGTTTACCAGTGTTAGGAGAAGGGTTTCAATAAAGAGGCTGTTTTTGGACAGTAATCTAAGATATAGCCATACTTTCACTACTTCCTTCCTCCAAATCAAAATTTTATTGTCCTGGACCCCATTCCCCATTCTCTTTTTCCTGATAATGTATGAATAGGCTAACAGGTAAATCAGACACTGAATCATGGAGTGTAAATCTGGGGGGAAGAACGGGGAGCAAAGACCAACCGACCCTCATCAAATACACCTGTTATTTGCCAGGTACTTTATTAAGTTACCCTTAAGGGAACTTACATGCTGTCATCTGAGCCCTTGGTTTTATAGTTGAGAAAACTGAGATTCTCCAAAGTGAGAGGGTTGTTCAACATTTTGTTGCACAGTTTGTTGGTGGCAAAGGCAATACCAGACACATTTCAAAGTTGACTCAGCCTAGTGTTCTAATGAGCGTCATCCTCAAGAATGTTCCTAAGAAGGACACTCAGGGTATGACTTTCAGACAATATAGTAGGATAACATGGACAATTTATGGGAGGGAGGGGAATAATTTGGTGTGGTGGTGGTGGAGAGCTGAAAGGCAGATCAGATCTAGCCCAAACTTGTAAGGAAACTCCAGAAGCTTACTGTGGCCAAGATTCACTGGCCTGTGCAGGAGTATGGGGGTGTTGGCTTTTGACAACATTTCTCCCTTGTCTAGTGTTAAGGCTGGTACATTTGACTTTTGGCTCAAGGGAACATAGCTCATCTTCCCAGAGTTAGCAGTCAGCGAAATTATGTCTCTCTAAAATCCTGTGTAATAGATTTGGATGGGCTACTCAAGTCTTCAGCTTTTACTGTAGTAGCCTTCTTACAACAAAATATCCTTAAGGCCAGTGGCCTCACTTAAATCTGGAGCATCAGTGAGGCTTTGCGGGGTCTGAAGAAACCAGGTCCTTCTCCAAGAGTTTCAACTCTCTAAGAGAGCACGTGGTCCACCAGGTAGAGCTGACTCAGTGAGATAACTATTGTTTTTGGCCATCCAGCAATAGCCAAAGACCCACCATCTCTTTGGCTAAAGACATTGGCTCAATGACAGGCACATGACCCATGCTGGAATAAACCCAAAGCTCTTTCTTCAAGTATAGGTAATACTCTACTATATGCAATACTTGGCTTAAGCTAAGTTGAGTTGATTCCTGTCACTTTCACTAAGAGTCCTAAAAAATATAGTAATGTCCCAGATTAAAACACAGAAAGTGGGACTTCCCTGGTGTGGCAGTGGTTAAGAATCCACCTGCCAATGCAGGGGACGCGGGTTCGAGCCCTGGTCTGGGAAAATCTCACATGCTGCAGAGCAACTATGCCCGTGTGCCACAACAACTGAGCATGCACTCTAGAGCCCGTGAGCCACAATTACTGAGCCTGCGTGCCACAACTACTGAAGCCCGTGCACCTAGAGCCTGTGCTCTGCAATAAGAGAAGCCACAGCAATGAGAAGCCTGCACACCACAACGAAGAGTAACCCCCGCTCGCCACAACTAGAGAAAGCCCGTGCGCAGCAACAAAGACCAAACGCAGCCAAAAATAAATAAATAAATTTTTTAAAATAAATAAAACACAGAACGTGACCAAAGGTCAGCTGAACTTTATTTCCATTTGACCTGAGTCATAAATTCTTCTGCTGTCTCCATCTATGCTAGGTTTAGCAGTGGTAAAGACAAAACTGTTGAAAGTTGCAGTTCACCCCTTGGTAATTGGGGAGAACTTGGTAAAAGCCTTGCCTCTTACAAAACAGAAGTACAGAATTTACTAGCCTTCAAAGCAAATGAAGAACCAGATCCAAATTTAAAAAAAAATTTTAATATCTTTATTGGAATATAATTGCTTTACAATGGTTTGTTAGTTTCTGCTTTATAATAAAGTGAATCAGCTATACGTATACATATATCCTCATATCTCTTCCCTCTTGCGTTTCCCTCCCTCCCACCCTCCCTATCCCACCCCTCTAGGTGGTCAAAAAGCACTGAGCTGATCCCCCTGTGCTATGCGGCTGCTTCCCACTAGCTATCAGTTTTACATATATATAGAATCTAGAAAAAAAAAATGGTCATGAAGAACCTAGGGGCAAGACAGGATTAAAGAGGCAGACCTACTAGAGAATGGACTTGAGGACACGGGGAGGGGGAAGGGTAAGCTGGGACAAAGTTAGAGAGTGGCATGGACATATATACACTATCAAATTTAAATTTAAGTAGCAAAATGACTCAGGTCACCTTTACTCAGCTCTGATATTCTTGCTTATAATTTTTAGTAGGATTTAATATCAAAAAATATATCTTATAAACTCTTTAAGGGCAAGGATTATGTCTTGCCCTTTTCCATAATCTTCATGATACCTAGTATAATAACATTCATCATTCATTGAACACCTACTAAGAACTGTACTAAATATCTATAACATTCATCATTCATTGAACACCTACTAAGAACTGTACTAAATGTCTTTCATGCATTAAAATATAACTTTAACCAAATCTTAGAAGATGAACATTATTATCCCCATTTCTCAAATAAGAAAATGGATTCTAGAAGGTTCTCAAAGTCATGCAACTAGTAAATATCAGGATCAGAATCCAAAATCAGGTCTTTCAAATTCTAAGGTTGTAAATTATATATACTGTACAGTACTTAACACAAAATAAGTAAGCCACAAATTCTTGTTAAATTAAATTGAAAATCAGAGCAGTTTTGTGAATAGGTAGAAAATTGCAATCATAAAGCCAGTAGCTTCCAAAACAGTATAACTTGAGTTCTAATTATTTCAGATGTGTTAACCTTGTTTCTCCAAAGGGAAAATTCTCGGACACCGAATCCCTGATTTATATAATCTGGTATTTCCAAAAGTGTATTGCATACACAGTAGGTATGCAGGAAATTTTTATTCAATTGAAAGACTTTGAATACAGTTGCAACCCCCAATGTTTAATGATACAATCACTTAATAAAAGCTATCCAGAGGTCACATGCTGGAGAACCACTGTTAAACTCAGCAAAGACGAATACAAAGTTCAGCTTAACCCACTTTACCACTAATGAGGAAGGTGCTGATTTTTAGCAAGTCTCATAATTAATGGCGATTTCAACAGATCCTTGGGCATATAACAAACCTTTCCTGTCACATGTCTGCCAAGGTCTGTTTTCTAACCTGGAAGCTATTGTTTCACTCCCTATTTGCCATTAGACATTGCTGACTTCACCAGCTATTGAGAACTTGGGCTCAGGTCTCAACAGGTAGGAAGGCTTTGAACTTGCCATCTGTGTAGCACTGTAGACTCCAGGATTTTCAGGCACTTCGGCTTTCTGGCTGCAGGGGTTTAATTACTGATTCAAGTGGTAGAGGAGGGGGGATACCTGAAAAAGCAGGAGGTGGGAAGAGGAAGGTGAGCTGCTGTTGGAATGTTGAGAAAGTCCAACTCCTTGGAAGGAGTCAAACTTACCATCTTGCCATTAACCAATACAATAAATCTCTAACTTTCCAGTGCCCCCTTAATGCCAATCTACATATTGATTGGATAGCTGGGTGGCAAGAGGTAGGCGCAGTGGGGTAAAGGAAGGGGGAAAGTAATTTTAAGATGAATTGATAAGTCTTGAAAAACACCTTCAGGCAAGTAAAAGGAGGAACAGAAGGAAGAGAAGGAGAAGAAAGGGAGAAGAAAATAAAGCAAGAATTCCTCTTTGAATCTGAATTCTGTGATAATGATCTCATGGTGTATTGTCAGTGCCAAAAATATAATCCCAGAGGTAGTGGTCATGTGATCAAGCTTCAGAGGAGATTATGGCAACCTGGAGACCTAGATCCTGCTTAACCACTAAGTAGCCAGTTTGGGCGGTCACTTCACCTCTTTGGGCCTTTGTCTTTGTCTACCATGTGAAAGAACAGGACCAAGCCAGCTCCCTGCAAACTTTGTTTATAAGGTTGTAGAATTGTATTTTGTGCAAAAGCACAAAAAAATTAAGCAAATAAAAACGGAATGGCTTTTAAAAAAGTAGAGATGGAGGGCTGACATGACATTGCCCCGAGTTTGCCATCCTCATAAAACCCTCCAACTGCTGTTACACAAGAGCTCTTGAAGGGTACCAAAGAGGAGTTTGAAAACTTATACTTTAACGATTTATTATGACCCTTCCAGCATTAATATTCTATGACCAGTGATCCACATCTAGGTTCTCACAAGTCTTTAAGGAGATATTGTCTGAGGGTGGTTGGAAAAACCTGTACTCCCAGCCCTGGGCCACTATAGAAACTACCCTGACAGAGAAGTAGGTGGGAAATGGACCAGAAGAACAGATTTGTCTCCGATACTGGAATAGGCATTTCCAGTCCTGTCCTGCAGACCCATCACACAGATTACAAACTGAGCATAGTTGGTTTCTCACTGAGGCTGCCTAATGGCGTCATTCAGGGTCTGGCCTATGAGTATCTTAAAAAGAATGAATACATTGCAGTGAATTGATCTCAAGGACATGATCATTTGCTAAATGGGCTCACTCTTTGTGAACAGTTAGAAGCATTGCTATGTGAAGTGACTTGGCTGAGTATGTAAATGTGTACATGTGTGTAAGACAGAATTTGTATTTCATCTCATAAACACTCTCCTCAGTCACCTCTCCCTCACCTTGCAATTCTCTTCAAGTATCTAGTAAATTCTAGCAAATTCTCCAAATATTTAACAAATTCTCCAAAATGCATCCTTGCAGAGCACCTTAGATCTCATGTCTCCCGTGAAACCTTTTCTAGCTGTTCTGCGCTCTCTCTTGTAAACCTAGCAGTTGCCAGTCATCATACACCTAATCTCTCCAGCAGCGTAATCTTGTACTGTTGTTTAATCTTCCATCAGAGTCAGCCTCATCTCCCCAACAAAATTAAACCTTAGTGGAATCAGGGAAGGTTAGCGTTTCTCTGTATCCCACAGTGCTGTGCACAGGGTAAATACTACAGTCTGATGGATAGGGCACAGTCTCTGAATCCGGCAGACCTGGCCCTGTTATATTCTAGCTGCATGACTTTGACTTAGTTTAAAGTATCCTTACCGGCCTCATCTAATACCTACTTTAAAGGAGTTATGTGGAAGTAAAAGATAATGCACATAAAGCCACTGAGACAGTGCCTGGCAGGTAGCTCCTTTTATTGTCACCATGGAGTCAATGCATTCATAGTGACAGGTAAGTAATGATGTGAGGACCTGTAGGGAAAAAGCTGAGCAGGATGTGAGTTTTGTGATTGGCTTCCTTGAAATGAATCTTTATTCCTCCCTTGTTAAAAGTGAGCTTCCAGGTATGTCACCAAAGGTAGGAAGGATATAATGTGATGAGTCAGAAGAACCTGAAAAGGTATAGCTTAGACAGGGCTAGAAAAGGGATCCAGTCTGAAGGCTCATCTAGAAGAAACAGGGCGTAGTTGAGATATATCCCGAGGAAGAAGGATAGAATTGAACTTGTGCATACAAGTTGGTAGAAGTTCTTGAATTTCAGGAGTTTGTTGCAGATTGGAAGGTGGCAGGGGAACCATGATGGCTATGAGAGTTAATGACATAGCTGGTTTATCTAATGGTAAGTCAGAAAGTGTGTGAAGAGTCATCTAAGGGAATTCTCTAGCAGTCCAGTGGTTAGGACTCTGAGCTTTCACTTCCGAGGACCTGGATTCAATCCCTGGTAAGGGAACTAAGAATTGCAAGCCGCATAGTGCCGCCAAAAAATAAAAAATAAAAAAGTCATCTAATCTAACCTCCCTTCCTTGTTTCCTGGAGTTTCCTGGACCCTAGTACCTCTTTCCATACTAATAAATGTAGCTATAGCATCTGAAGCTAAGCAGATGCTGCTTCTAGAAGTTTCATACAGGCTGAAGTCATACTGTCATGAATCCAGGATTGACAAAATTCAGGGTCCTGCCAATCTCTTTGGCCACTGGTCTAGAAAACTACCAAAGTTCTAAATGATTTGACATAACAGGTCTTAGCCCTAAATTGAATTTTCAGTAATGATGGCAGTAGTTGTGGTCATCACTATTATGAGCCTTAATGACTCAGAAGGCTGGAGATCAGCTGTATTGCTGATTTCTAGACATTCAAGAAGTCTATCTCTTGAGGCAACCATAGAGAAACTTTGCTTCCCTGTAGCCACCTGAAGTTGGTAGTTGCAGTAATTTGGACCATGATGGTAATCCACAGATTAGTTTAGAAGGGTAGAGTCACTGGTTCCCAGAGAACTCAAGATCTAGGGATCCCTAGAAATTAGGAAATCCACTATAAGTGTGTGGCTGAGAGGGATGAGCCATCAGTTAGAGCATAATCTGCAAGTTGTAATAAAAGAGGTCTGTGCCTGTGAGTCATCTGTCCACAGCGTTATCTGGATGGAAATGGGAAAACCAGCCAACAAACATATAAAGAGATGCTAAGCTTCATTCATGACTAAGGAAATGCAAATTAAAACAACGAGATATCATTTTTTTCACCTGATTGGCAAAACTCTTAAGTTTGATAATACCCTTTGATGGCAAGGATGTGGGCCAAAAGTCATTTTCATACACTTTCCATGAAGTGAAATTGACGCAACCTTCTGGAAGATAATTTAGTATTATCTATCATAAGTAAACAGGCATTCATCATTTAGGTAGTAACTTTCCTGCTAGGAAAGACCCCATCATATGGTTGTATTTACAAGAATCTGTCTATATATGTACGAGGACAGTCTTGGTTGTAGTTTACAAGAGAATAACAATAGAATCAACCCAAGCATCTAACAATAGGACACTGGTTAAATAAATTATGGTGCATCAATAATACTGGATAGCTGAGTCAGAGAGATAGAGCTAAAAATCTGGGGAGACCAAAGCAGCTAGAGTACACAGCACAGAGTGCAGGAGAGAAGAGAGTTCTGCAGAGGGAGAACTCTGGAAACCAGCAGAAGTTTCCCCTCAAATATTCAGCAGAGTACTGATCAGCACAAGTGGGTGAAGAAACTACCCAAGGCCAGGGATAGAACCATACAAAAGGGTTAAAGGAAACAGTATACGGTACGCACACAGGGCTAGGGATAGTGCCCATTCCTACCAACTAGACTGGAAAATCTTATAACTCACAGGACATTGGGTAGAGTATTCAAGAAGAGACTTGCAGTAGTGGGGAGTATTTAGCCCTAGACTAAACACAACTCTGGTCCCATCTAACAATCTTAAAAGCAAGGTCCAAATGGATCAAAGGTCTCCAAGTATTCCAAGTGTGTCCCAGAACGAAGTTCAAAAATACTTATAGAAATACAAAATATGCAGCACCCATCAAGGTAAAATTTACAATGTCTGGCATTAATCAAGGATTACCAGGCATGCAAAGATGAAGGAAAACACAATCCATAATAAGGAGAAAAATCAATCAATTGCAACAGACTCAGAACTGAAACAGATGTGAGAATTAGCAGACAAGAGCTTTAAAATGGCTATTATAATTGCCTTCCATATGTTCAAAATGTTAAAGAAAAATTTTTAAATATTTTCAAAATAAGTCAAATTTCTAGAGACATAAACAAGATGTAGAGCAACTGGCTCTCTCATACACTGCTAGTGGAAATGTAGAATGAAACCCTACTTTGGAAAGTGGTTTGGCAATTTCTTAAAAAGTTAAACATATACTTACCATATATTCCACCTATTCGACTCCTAGATACTTATCCAAGATATATCTCCACACAGAGGTTTGTACACAAATATTCATAGCAACTTTATTTGTAATAGTCAAAACCTAGAAACAACCCAAACGTCCATCCATGAGTGAATGGATAAACAAAACTGTGGCATACCCATACAATGGTATACCATTAGCAGTAGAAGGAATGAACTATTGATATTTATTGATGAATTTCAAAAGATTGATTCCAGGTGAAAGAATCCAAAGAAGAAAAAGTACAGAATGTATGATTCCACTTATATAGAAATCTTGACAGAAAATATCTATCAAAAGGTTGCCTGTAAATGAGGAAAACAGGCAAAGAGGGAGGAGAGGGAAAGATTGCAAAGGGGCATGAAGAACTTTTGAGGAGGGATGAATATATTCATTAATTTGTTCTCAGTGATAGTTTCATGAGTGTATACATACTTTTAAACTTATCAAATTGTACACTTTAAATATGTACAGTTTATTCTATGTCCAATATACCTCAGTAAAGCTGTTAAAAATAAAAGAAAGAGGTGAGACTATATGTGCTCATATGGAAAGACCTCCAAAATACATTATTAATTGAAAAAAATGCAAAGAAATGTGTATGATGGCTTCTCTTTGGATCACTAGACCCATATCTAAAACATATAATGATATATGCATAAAATTGTTCTGGACAGATCAACAATTGTTGACAGTAGTTATGTTAAGGAGATGGCCTAGGAATAAAAGGAAATCTTTTTTTTAATCATTTTTGAATTATTTAAATTGTCTTACAATATGTACACATTTTATTTAAACTAAATGTTAGCTGGGGTTTTATGAGTAGTAGAATTGAGAAACATTTTTGCTTTCTTATTTTTCTATATTTAAATGTTTATTTTGGAAAAAACATAGAGGAACAGATTCTTTGGAAAACAGTTTAGCAATTTCTTAAAAAGTTAAATAAAGTTGACCCTTGAACAATGTGGGGATTAGGGGCACCAACCCCTGTGCAGTAGAAAATCCATGTACAACTTTGTAATGGGCCCTTCCTATCCCGGTTCCGCATCCGCAGGTTCAACCCACTGCAGATCTTGTAGTATAATAGCACACATTTATTGAAAAACATCCGCATATAAGTGAACCTGGGCAGTACAAACCCACGTTGTTCAAGGGTTAACTGTATATACTTTCACTAAAATCCATCGATTCCACTCCTATGAAGGTACCCAAGAGACATACCGAAAACACATGTCCACACAAAAGTATGAATGTGAATGTTCATAGCAGCTTTATTCATTACAGTGAAAAACATCCATCAACTGGTGACTGAATAAACAAAATATGGCATATCCATGCAATGGAATACTATGCCACAGTTAAAAGAACAAACTACTAATACGTGGTACAACACGGATTAACCTCAAAAACATGATGTTAAGCTAAAGAAACCTGAAGCAAAAGACTACATATTGTGTGATTCCATTTATGTAAAATTCTAGAAGTAAATTTATAGAGACAGAATGCAAATCAGTGGTTGCCTAAGACAGCAGATGAGAACAGAGAACGACTATAAATAGGCACAATAGGAACTTTGGAGGATGATGGATGTGTTCTCAGACTGGTGATGATTGCACGAATCTATAAATTTACAAGAGTAGTTGAATTATAAAAGTACCATGGATGGATTTTATGGTGTGTAAATCATATCTTGTTAAAGAGTTAAAACAAAAACCAACAACTGTAAAATCAGGAATAAAATCAGTTGCTCAGAAGATGCTTGCTTTTCCCATCCAAGTAAATGAAACTGTCTAAATGCTAAAATGCAGTAAGACCTCTATGCTCTTAGGGCTGAAGTCAGTGGTTCCAAGAGAACCACTATAGAACATGTAGATAGGGCTGCTCCAGCTGCAGGTGAGTATAACAGTTAGATATTGTCTTGTTTGGGTGGATTTTCATTTCAAATGTACAGAAGGGTCTGGTATATGACCAGTATGAACACAGATAACCCAGAGTGGTAGCATGTAGTAGTGAAGAAGGCAGGCTCTGAAATCAGACAGATCTGGCTGCAATCCCAGCTTTGTCACTCCCTACTTAATAGGGTTCTTGTGAGGCTGAAGTGAGATGATGTATGTGATATGCATGACACATAGTAAGATCACAAAGTAAGATCTTCAATCTGTATGTCCTCAAAGCAGTGGGGATTTTGCTGACTCATCAACACTCTTTTGCTGGGTCCTCTCTTACCAGATCATTGGAAAGTTGATGGAAGCTAAGGAACCAAAGTAGGAAACAAAGATGTCCACTCTGCTTTAAAGCAGGTCTTTTTCTCCAAGGTCACCTCTCTGCTTTATGTGCTTCAGGTTAGGGATTCTAAGTCTTCTGGATTCTGAGACTTTGTGGATCAACAAAGAGTTAAAGATAATTTGGAAAACTAAAAATATTGTCAACTTTTAAGTTTTTAATTAAAATCTTAGGGACTTCCCTGGTGGTGCAGTGGTTAAGAATCCACCTGCCAATGGAGGAGACATGGGTTCGAGCCCTGGTCTGGGAAGATCCCACATGCCATGGAGCAACTAAACCCGTGCGCCACAACTATTAAGCCTGTGCTCTAGAGCCCACAAGCCACAACTACTGAAGCCCGCGTGCCTAGAGCTCATGCTCCACAACAAGAGAAACCACCGCAATAAGCCCGTGCGCCACAACGAAGAGTAACCCCCGCTCGCCGCAACTAGAGTAAAGCCCGGGTGCAGCAATGAAGACCCAATGCAGCCAAAAACTGAAAAAAAAAAATTCTTAAATTAAAAAATAAAATTTTAATTTGAGATAGTTGTAGATTCGCATACAGGTGTAAGAAATAATACAGAGAGATGCCATGTACCCTCTATCCAGTTTCCTCTGATGATAACATTTTGAAAACTGTAGTACTTTTTACATTAACTCTGTGAGCCATATTAAGTTAATTTTTTATAAGGTGTGAGGTTTAGATAAAGGTTCATTTTTTCCCCCTATGGATATTCAATTGCTCTAGCACCATTTGTGAAAAGTCTATTCTTCCACTGAATTGCTTTTGCAGTTTTGTCAAAAACCAGTTAATATTTGTGTGAGTATTATTCTGAGTTCCCTATTCTGTTCCATTGATCTATGTGTCTATCCCTCCATTAATACCATACTGTTTTGATTATTGTAGAAATGTATTAAGCCTTAATTATCAAGTAGAGTGATTCCTCCCACTTATCCTTTTTTAAGATTATTTTAGCTATTCCAGGGTATGTGCCTTTCCATACAAATTTTAGAATAAATTTGTCTATTTTACAAAATTTTGCTGTGATTTTTATAAGAATTATGTTAAACCTATAGATCAACTTAGGGAGAATTGATATCTTTACCATACTGAGTCTTCCAATCCATAAATACTCTATGTTTTTCAATTTATTTAGATATTTTTTGATTTCTTTAATAAGCATTTTGTCATTTTCAGCTTTGTTAAGTTTTCACCTAAAATATTTCATTTTCTTTGGAGTCATTATAAATGGTATTGTGCTTTTAATATCAGTCTCCCCATGTTCATTGTTACTATATAGAAATGTAATGAATTTTTGCTTGTTGATCTTGTATCCTACAACCTTACTGAACTCACTTATCATTTCCAGAGTCCCTTGGGTTTTTTTCTTTTTTTTACATAGTCATTTGTCATTTTCTCATGTCATTTGTCGATAAGGATAGTTTTATTTCTTCTTTTCCAATCTGAGTTCCTTTATTTCTTTTCCTTGCTTTATTGCTCTGGCTAGAACTACCAGTATTCTGTTGAATAAGAGGAATGAGAAGTATCCTTGCTTTTTTCCTGGTCTTAGTTAGAAAGAATTCAGTTTCTCACCATTATGTATGATGCTAGCTCTAGGGTTTGTTTGTTGTTTTGGTAGATGTTTTTTATCAAGTTGAGGTAGTTCTCTCCATTCTTAAATTGTTGAGAGTTTTTGTCTTGAATGTGTATTGGATTTGTCAAATGTTTTTTCTATACCAATCGATATGACCATATGATTCTTCTTTTTCTTTAGCCTACTGATATGGTGGATTATATTGATTGATTTTTGAATGCTAAATCAGTCTTGTATACCTGGAACAAATTTCACTTAGTCAATGTGTATAATTCTTTTTATGCATTGTTGGATTCAGTTTGCTAATATTTTCTTGAGGAATTCTGCATCTAAGTTCAGTAGAGACATTGGTGTGCAGTTTACTTTTTTGGGCCGTTTTTGTCTGATCCTAGTATCAAGGTAATACTGTTCTTGTACAATGAGGTGAAATATTCCTTTTTCTTATTTTCTGGAAGAGATTGTTAAAATTTATGTTAATTCTTCTTTAAATGTTTGGTAAAATTCTCCAGTGATGCTCTCTGGGCCTGAGAATTTCTTCTTCAGGAGATTTTTAATTAAAAATTCAATTTCAAAAGACACATGCACCACAATGTTCATTGCAGCTCTATTTACAATAGCCAGGACATGGAAGCAACAGAAATGTCCATCAACAGGGAATGGATAAAGAAGATGTGGTACATATATACAATGGACTATTACTCAGCCATAAAAAAGAACAAATTAATGCCATTTGCAGTAACATGGATGGACCTAGAGACTGTCATACTGAGTGAAGTAAGTCAGACATAGATAGGCAAATATCAGATGATACGGCTTATATGTGGAATCTTTAAAAAAAGGGTATAAATGAACTTATTTACAACGAAGTAGAGGCACGGATGTAAAAAAAAAACTTATGGTTACCAGGGGATAAGGTCGGGGAGGGATAAATTGTGAGATTGGGATTGACATACACACACTACTATATATTAAATAGATAACTAATAAGAACCTTCTGTATAACACAGGGAACTCTACTCAATACTCTGTAATGGTCTATATGTGAAAAGAATCTAAAAAAAGAAAAAAAAGTGGATCTATGTATATGTATAACTGATTCACTTTGCTGTACACCTGAAACTAAAACAACATTGTAAATTAATTATACTCCAAAAAAATTAAAAATTAAAATTTAATTTCTTTAATGGTTATAAAATTAATCAGGTTATCATTTCATCTTGGTTGAGTTTTAATAGTTTGTGGTCATTGGGGTATTGTATCATTTCTTCTAAATTGTTAAACTTATGAGTACAATTTTGTTCATAGTATTCCCTTCTTATTCTTTCAGTGGCTACAGGACCTATAATGATAGCCACTTTTTTGTTTTTGGTAATAGTGATTTGTATCATCCCTCTTTTTAGAAGATTATATATTTGTTAATTTTATTAATGCTTTTGAAAAACGAAGTTTTGGCTTCATTGTTTACCTACTGTTTTCTTGTTTACAATTTTGTTAATTGTTCTTTTTAAAAAATTTATTTCTTTCCTTCTGTTTGCTTTGAATTTTTTTTATATACAGCAGGTTCTTATTAATTATCCATTTTATATATATTGGTCTATATATGTCAATCCCAATCTCCCAATTCATCACACTACCACCACCACCACCACCACTTTCCCCCCTTGGTGTCCATACATTTGTTCTCTGCATCTGTGTCTCAATTTCTGCCCTGCAAACCGGTTCTTCTGTACCATTTTTCTAGGTTCCACATATACGCATTAATATTTGATATTTGTTTTTCTCCTTCTGACTTACTTCACTCTGTATGACAGTCTCTAGATCCATCCACATCTCTACAAATGACCCAATTTTGTTCTTTTTATGGCTGTGTAATATTCCATTGTATATATGTACCACATCTTCTTTATCCATTCATCTGTCAATGGGCATTTAGGTTGCTTCCATGTCCTGGATATTGTAAATAGTGCTGCAATGAACATTGGGGTGCCTGTGTCTTTTTGAATTATGGTTTTATCTGGGTATATGCCCAGAAGTGGGATTGCTGGGTCATATAATAATTCTATTTTTAGTTTTTTAAGGAACCTCCTTACTGTTCTCTATAGTGGCTGTATCAATTTACATTCCCACCAACAGTGCAAGAGGGTTCCCTTTTCTCCACACCCTCACCAGCATTTGTTGTTTGTAGATTTTCTGATGATGCCCATTTTAAATGGTGAGAGGTGATACCTTATTGTAGTTTTGATTTGCATTTCTCTAATAATTAGTGATGCTGAGCAGCTTTTCATGTGCTTCTTGGCCATCTGTATGTCTTCTTTGGGGAAAGGTCCATTTAGGTCTTCTACCCATTTTTGGAATGGGTTGTTTGTTTTTTTAATATTGAGCTGCATGAACTGTTTATATATTTTGGAGATTAATCCTTTGTCCGTTGATTCATTTGCAAATATTTTCTCCCATTCTGAGAGAATGGGAGAATGTTTACACATTCTGTGTAAACACTTAAGTTTCATTAGGTCCCATTTGTTTTTTTTTGTTTTTATTTCCATTACTCTAGGAGGTGGATCAAAAAATATCTTGCTGTGATTGACGTCAATGAGTGTTCTTCCTATGTCTTCCTCTAAGAGTTTTATAGTGTCTGGTCTTACATTTAGGTCTCTAATCCATTTTGAGTTTATTTTTGTGTATGGTGTTAGGAAGTGTTCTAATTTCATTCTTTTACATGTAGCTGTCCAGTTTTCCCAGCACCACTTACTGAAGGGACCGTCTTTTCTCCATTGTATATCCTTGCCTCCTTTGTCATAGATTAGTTGACCATAGGTGCATGGGTTTATCTCTGGGCTTTCTATCCTGTCCCATTGATCTATATTTTTGTTTTTGTGCCAATACCATATTGTCTTGATTACTGTAGCTGTGTAGTATAGTCTGAAGTCTGGGAGCCTGATTCCTCCAGCTCCGTTTTTTTCCCTCAAGACTGCTTTGGCTATTCGGGGTCTTTTGTGTCTCCATAAATATTTTAAGATTTTTTGTTCTAACTCTGTAAAAAATGCTATTAGTAATTTGATAGGGATTGCATTGAATCTGTAGATTGCTTTCAGTAGTACAGTCATTTTCACAATATTGATTCTTCCAATCCAAGAACATAGTATAACTCTCCATCTGTTCAAATCATCTTTAATTTCTTTCCTCAGTGTCTTATAGTTTTCTGCATACAGGTCTTTTGTCTCCCTATGTAGGTTTATTCCTGGTATTTTATTCTTTTTGTTTCAATGGTAAATGGGAGTGTTTCCTTAACTTCTCTTTCAGATTTTTCATTGTTAGTGTATAGGAATGCAAGAGATTTCTGTGCATTAATTTTGTATCCTGCACATTTACCAAATTCATTGATTAGCTCTAGTAGTTTTCTGGTGGCATCTTTAGGATTCCCTATGTATAGTATCATGTCATTTTCAAACAGTGACAGTTTTACTTCTTCTTTTCCAATTTTTATTCCTCTTATTTTTTTTCTTCTCTGATTGTTGTGGCTATGACTTCCAAAACTATGTTTAATAATAGTGGTGAGAGTGGACATTCTTGTCTTGTTCCTGATCTTAGAGGAAATGCTTTTAGTTTATCACCGTTGAGAATGATGTTGGCTGTGGGTTTGTCATATATGACCTTTATTATGTTGAGGTAGGTTCCCTCTATGCCCACTTTCTGGAGAGTTTTTACCATAAAACGGTGTTGAATTTTGTCAGAAGAAAATGGTGTTGAATTTTGTCAGAAGCTTTTTCTGCATCTATTGAGATGATCATGTGGTTTTTAGTCTTCAGTTTGTTAATATGGTGTATAACATTGATTGATTTGTGTGCATTGAAGAATCCTTGCATCCCTGGGATAAATCTCACTTGATCATGGCGTATGATCCTTTTAATGTGTTGTTAAATTGTGTTTGCCTAGTATTTTGTGGCAGGTTTTTGCATCTATATTCATCAGTGATATTGGTCTGCATTTATCTTTTTTTGTAGTATCTTTGTCTGGTTTTGTTATCAGGGTGATTGTGGCCTCATAGAATGAGTTTGGGAGTGTTTGGAAGTTTTCCTTTCTCTGCAATTTCTTGAAGAGTTTGAAAAGAATGGGTGTTAGCTCTTCTCTAAATGTTTGATAGAATTCAGCTGTGAAGCCATCTGGTCCTGGACTTTTGTTTCTTGGAAGCTTTTTAGTCACAGTTTCAACTTCATTACTTGTGATTTGTCTGTTCATATTTTCTATTTCTTCTTGGTTCAGTCTTGGAAGGATGTACCTTTCTAAGAGTTTGTCCATTTCTTCCAGGTTTTCCATTTTGTTGACATATAGTTGCTTGTAGTAATCTCTCAAGATCTTTTGTATTTCTGCAGTGTCAGTTGTTCTCCTTTTTCATTTCTAATTCTGTTGATTTGAGTCTTCTCCCTTTTTGTCTTGATGAGTCTGGCTAATGGTTTATCAATTTAGTTTATCTTCTCAAAGAACCAGCTTTTAGTTTTATTGATCTTTGCTATTGTTTCCTTCATTTCTTTTTCATTTATTT
>NC_041229.1:38212430-38213541 GCF_002837175.3 Physeter macrocephalus
TCCTCTTTGATTCCTTCAGTGATCTCTTGGTTTTTTAGTAACGTATTGTTTAGCCTCCATATGGTTGTATTTTTTATGATTTTTTCCCTGTAATTGATTTCTAATCTCATAGCATTGTGGTCAGAAAAGATGCTTGATATGATTTCAATTTTCTTAAATTTACTGAGGCTTGATTTGTGACCCAAGATGTGATCTGTCCTGGCGAATGTTCCATGTGCACTTGAGAAGAAAGTGTAGTCTGATGTTTTTTGGATGGAATGTCCTATAAATATCAATTAAATCTATCTGGTCTATTGTGTCATTTAAAGTTGTGTTTCCTTATTAATTTTCTGTCTGGGTGATCTTTCTATTGGTGTAAGTGAGGTGTTAAAGTCCCCCGCTATTGTTGTGTTACTGTCGATTTCCTCTTTTATACCTGTTAGCAGTTACCTTATGTGCTGAGGTGCTCCTGTGTTGGGTGCATATATATTTATAATTGCTGTTTCTTCTTCTTGCCTTGATTCCTTGATCATTATGTAGTGTCCTTCCTTGTCTCTTGTAACATTCTTTATTTTAACATGTGTTTTATCTCATATGAGTATTACTACTCCAGCTTTCTTTTGATTTCCTTTTGCATGGAATATCTTTTTCCATCCCCTCACTTTCAGTCTGTATGTGTCCCTAGGTCTGAAGTGGGTCTCTTGTAGACAGCACATATATGGGTCTTGTTTTTGTATCCATTCAGCAAGCCTGTGTCTTTTGGTTGGAGCATTTAATCCATTCACGTTTAAGGTAATTATCAATATGCATGTTCCTATTACCATTTTCTTGTTGTTTTTCCCTTGCTGCTTTCAATAATTTTTCTTTGTCTTTAATTTTTGCCAATTTGATTACTATGTGTCTCGGCATGTTTCTCTTTGTGGTTATCCTGTATGGGACTCTCTGCACTTCCTGGACTCGGGTGGTTATTTCCTTTCCCATGTTAGGGAAGTTTTTGACTATAATCTGTTCAAATATTTTCTCGGGTCCTTTCTCTCTCTCTTCTCCTTTGGTACCCTTATAATGAGAATGTTGTTGCTTTTAATGTTGTCCCAGAGGTCTCTTAAGCTGTCTTCATTTCTTTTCATTCTTT
>NC_041229.1:38213851-38242152 GCF_002837175.3 Physeter macrocephalus
CTGCAAGATTGTAGTTCTTCTTGCTTCTGCTGTCTGCCCTCTGGTGGATTAGGCTATCTAAGAAGCTTGTGCAAGTTTCCTGATGGGAGGGACTCACTTTGGATTTATTTTGCTTTTGGTTTTCTCGTTTCTTAAAGCAGGAACTTAGATTATTGATCTGAGATATTTCGTCTTTTTTAATGTAATCATTTGGATGCTACAGATGTCCCTTTTAGCACTGCTTTAGCTGCATCCATAAATTTTGATACGTTGCAGTTTAATTTTCATTCAGTTTGTATAATTCTTAATTTTCTTTGAGATTTTCTTTTTGACCCATGGATTGTGTAAAAGTGTGTTGTTTTATTCCAAGTGTGTGAAGATTTTCCTGTTATCTTTCTGTTATTGATTTCTAGTTTAATCTATTATAGTGGCAGAAGAAATTCTATATGGTTTCAATTTTATGAAATTGTTAGATTTATTTTATGATTCAGAACATGGTTTATCTTGCTGAATGTTCCATAGCCACTGGGAAATAATGTGTATTCTGCTGTAATTGGGTGTAGCATTCAATAAATGTCAACTAGATCATATTGGTTAATGGTGTTGTTCAGTTCTTCTATATCTTTGCTAATTTTCTCACTAGTAGTTCTATCAATTGCTGAGAGTGGAGTGTTGAATTTTCCAACTATAATTGGAGATTTATCTGTTTCTCTCTTCAGCCCTATCAATTTTTTGTTTCATGTATTTTGAAACTCTGTTGTTTGGCACATATACTTCTCGGATAACTATATCTTCTTGGTGAATTGATCCCTTTATCATTATGTAAAGTCCCTCTTTGTTCCTAGCAAATTTCTTTGCTCTGAAATCTACTTTATCTGATATTATTACAGCCACTCCTCATTTTTCAATTAATGTTAGCATGATACATATTTTTCCGTTCTTTTACTTTCATCCCACCTATGTTACTGTATTATATTTGAAGTGAATTTCTTATAATTAGCATATAATTAGGTGATTTTTAAATTTTCTCTGCTAATATCTGTCTTTTAATTGGTGTATTTGAATGAGTTACATTTAAAATAACTGATTATTGATGTTTTAGAGCTTAAATCTGCCCTTTTATTATTTATTTTCTTGGTTTCCCCCCTCTCTTTCTCATTCTTTTCTTTCTCTTTCCTCGCTTTCCTTTGGGTTCCTTGAGCTTTCATTAGGGTTCTGTAAGTTTTATTTATACTGATTTTGAGTATATTCCTTTGAATACTTTTTCTTAATGGTTATTTTAGGTATTACTATGTACACATATAACTTATCACAGTTTATTGGTATCTATGTTCTATTACTTCCAGTAAAATATTGTAACTTTACTTCCATTTAGTTCTATACCCTCCCCACATTTTAAACTCACTTTTTTAACCATTTCCTCAACTTATATTGAGCACCACAACAGATGTATAACTTTTGTTTTAACCATCAAATGTGATTTAAGAAATTTATGAGGAGAAGCCTGATCTATTGTATTTACCTTTATCTTCTCCATTCCATTGGTCTTTTTTCCTTTCTGAAGTTCCAGGCCTTCTTCTGTTATAATCTCCTTTCTGCTAGAAGAACTTCCTTCAGTCACTCTTTAACTGTAAAGCTGCTAGTGACAAATTATCTTAGTCTTCCTTTGTCTGAGATGTCTTTATTTCCCCTTCATGCCTGAAGGATAGTTTCACTAGATAGAGTTTTTAGTTGACAGTTTTTTCTTTTCAGTACTTGAAAAATATGCTACTTTATTTCTGAATGAGAAATCCACTATCATTCAGATTGTTATTCCTGTACAGATAATGTGTCATTCTATGATTGTTTTAAGAGTTTGTTTTTAAATTTCAAGACTTTTATGATGTGTCTTGGTTTGGATTTCTTTGGGTTTATCTTAACTGGAGTTTTTTTTTTCAGTTTCTTTAATCTGTAGCTTTATGCCTTTTTCCAAATTTGAGAAGTTTTAGCCATTATTTCTCTGAATACTTTTTCAACCCCACATTCTTGCTCTCTCATTCTGGGATTCTGATGAGATCAAGAATCCCAAGGCTCTGTTAATTTTTTTTTTCAGTCTATTTTCTATCTGTTGTTCAGATTGAGTAAATTCTATTGATTTGTCTTCAGTTCACAGATTTTGTCTCTCCACACTATTGTTGAACCCATTCAGTAAGTTTTTTTATTTTGGTTATTGTATTTTTCAGTTCTATATAATTTACACTTGATATTTTCCACAAGTTTTTCTGTTTTTCATTTTTTTCAAGAGAATTTGTTGGAGCACTTTTATAGTGGCTGCTTTAAAATCTTTGTGGGATAGTTTCAGCACCTGATCAATCTCAGTTTTGACATTGATTGTCTTTTCTCTTTCAGGTTGTGATTTTCCTGGTTTTTGGTATGACAAATTATTTTTATTTATATTCTGGAAATTTTAGATATTATATTAAGGGATTCTTGATCCTATTTAAATATTTCACTTTAGTAGGCAGTCACCCTGTTTGGGCTTAGCATATAGGTTGTGTCCTACTTTTGTGGGCTATAGTTCCAATGGCAATTTAGTTTTCTGAGTTCTTGCAATGCTATCCTGGACTGCTTTGTTCTTTTGGCCCAGTTTGAGCTTCCACTGGATCCCTGCTGATGCTACCTGTGGGGCCAGAAAGTGCTTCCCTAGACTGTCTGATGGCATTAGGTAGGGGCTAGGAGATACCAGACCCATGGGATAAGAGTGATTTCTGTGGCTTGTTCTTCAGCCACACAGGTGCTCTGCTGGTAGCATCAGGAGAGGGAAGAGCTTACCTGGATCTTCTGGCACTGGTGGGTCCGGAGCCATTGGGAGCCACCAGATCTGAATAGTTCTCTGCTCCTAGTGAGGGCAAAGAGAGTCCAGGCCTGCTGGTACATGTAGAGCTGTGCCTGTTGTGGGTTGCAGGAAAGAGCCCCTGCCCCCAGCTCTGCCACCACTGGATGTGCATCTCCCTGCTAAGTCCCTGCTGGGCTTCCCCTTTCCCAGTTGTTTGGCTAGAGAGAGCAGGTATTGACTATTTCAAGTTTAGGCCTCTCAGGTGCCCCGTTCAAGCTATATGAAAGAGAAAAGGAAATCCAGAGAACTCACTGCAGTGTCCTTCTTCAAGTCCCGAGGTCCCCAGCCAGTCTGCCTTCTTTCCACTTCATGGTTATATGTTGAACTCTTTCCACTGTATTTAGTTGTATTTCCAGGGGAGGAGAAGAGAAAATGAACCCAACATTTTATTTTTGGAAACTGAGTGAAGTTTTTAAAAAGACAAGAAAACTCCTCTTACTTTACATTGTTAGTATTTCACAAAAGAAGGTACAATTTAATACCTAAAAAAGTTGAAAGGGCATAATCTCAGAATAAAGTATATCTTTTAAGTTGAATAAATTTAACTTCATGAAGAGCTCAGCATATTGTTTTTATTTTCTCATTTCTCCTTGGACCTGTGAAAATTGCATTCCCTACTCACACACATCAGCAGCAAGGTGTTTGGGGATCAATGTCACTGTTGTCCCTCTTGAGTTGGAAGCAGCAGTGCAGTGGGGAAGAATGAGAATAGGTTTGGAATCCAAAGTTGTGGGTTCAAATCCTGAATCTCCTACCTGCCAGGTGGGTGACATCAGGTAAGTCATCAGTGGGATAGTGGGAAAAGCTAAGCTTTGATGTCCACAGATCTAGAAATTCCATCTCTGTTACTTAGTAGCTGAGTAAACTTAAACAAATTATCAAACTTCTCAATGGCTGTTATCTCATCAGTAACATGGGAATAGTGTGAGAGAAAAGGAGGAGTAATGGGAGAATGCTTGTAAGACACTCAGCATGGTGTTTCATATGGGATATAGTAAACACTCAACAGTTTGTAGCTCTCTCTCCAAGGGTAAATATACTCATATGGATACCAATCCTTATGTCTTAGAAGGGTTTGAGGATTTAATGAGATGATATATAAAAGCAACTTGTAGTGCCTGGTGCATAATAAGCACTTAAATAACTTCGAATTCTCTTTCCCCACACTTTACCTCAGTTTCCAAATCTGTAAACTAGGTCCAGTAAGACCTACTGCATAGAGTTGATGCATGGATTGGATGTAACAATTACACTCAAGTGCTTTGTAATCTGGGACACTCTGTACACAGGTCAGTTACAACTACAGTGACGGGCCCTGCCCGTGTTTGTATATTTGCACAGGCTTCTCAGAGGACCTGATGAACTATTATCATGATAAATAGTCACCTCATAGAACAAATTAACCCAGGCCTAGGGCTAAGGCTGAAGGCAAAAAGAAATAGGTCTGGGAACAAGAAAACAAAATTAATAAATATTGAAATGCAACCCACAGTATTTGGCCTGCATCCTCTCTGCCCTAGATCCCCATGCATTGTCTCATTGTGAGAAATGTTTGTGGGAAGCCACAGATCTTTACAGACTGATAGAATCAAAAAGGAAAACAGCATGCACAAAATCAAAACTCATCAGCCCCCCTGCTGTCACTCCTCTATCTTCTCTGAAGCAGACACTCCTAGCCCAGCAATGTTGGGGTTTGGCCCAGGCTCTCTGGGAACTACACTAATTCTTTGGGATATGTCAGGACACATGTCCTTGTTAAAAGGACCTGGAATGTGACCTCTCCAAGGCCTGAGCATGCTGGCTCTTGTCTTCCTCCCCAAAATAGCTTTTAGAAGGCATGAATGCAAGAAAAGGAAAAAAAGAAGAAGAGTCAGCAAGGACGATGAGCAGAGAAACAGAAGCAAAGAGCAAGAGAGTCAAAGCTGCATATCCAGAAGATGCTCAGTCGTATTAGGATAGCTTGGTGAGCAGAGGCTGGAAGGAAGAACGACCGCTTAAATAGTACCACAGCAATTCAGGGAGACACTTCTGGTTTTAAGGTACAGAACAGGGCTGTCATTTTCTACTCACCCTGGCCTCCAGCCTTAGCTGGTTAGATGTATGGTCACTATGTCTTTGAAAGTATTACTTGTTGATTCTCATAAGTAACTAATTCAGTTTGATCGAGCACTGACCATGTACCTGGTTTTTATGACAGACACAGTTGAAGGAAGGGAGTTGTGGAGAAATACAGGTCCTCATCTTTGCACACTTCCATGTCCTACAGGAAGTGGCCTGAGCTGTGAAAAGGCAGCCAACCTTATCATAATCTTTTCTCAGTGCAGACACATAAGTATAGAAAGGCTTCCGGACAGAGTGAGAATACTTCCTACTGGTGGCTGGGGGTGGTGTGTTGCTTCTGGTAGGAGAGGACAGAGAAGGGTGTCTTAGGAGAGAGGATATGGCACAATCCAAGGCCATGAAACAGGAATGCTCCTGGTGTGCTCTGGAGGTGGTGGGTAGACCACTTTGTGTGGAGTGGAGGCTTTGTGTTGAAGATAATCATGAGAGACAGGAAGGAAGGGGTGGGAGAGGATCTTAAATGTCAAGCAAAGGAGGTGGGGTTTTACGTCATTGGCAGAAAAGAGCACGCAGGGTTTTGGGTAAGGGGGGGTGGGGTAATACATTCAGAACACAGTTTTAGAAAGATTCCTCTACAGTGTGGATTAAAAGGATAGAGGCTGAAGAAAGGGGGCTTCAGAAGCAATTATTCAGTTATTTCAAGACAGAGTCCGAACCATCATGGTGCCAGAAAGTGTAGGTTGGGATACAAGAAATGTAGTAAAAAGAAATGCCAGGACTTTGCAAGTGGACTTGAAGATATGAACAGAGGAGGTCTTGGAGCTGGATGACCAAAGTAGAATGGAGGCAACTGGACAGAAGTGGTCAATTCAACTGGGTGGGTTAGGAGAAAGAGTGGCTTTGGAGCTAAAATACCAGATCTACCTCTTTCTACCTGCAGGATAGTGAGCAGGTATTTATTCTTCCTGAATCTCTATTTGCTTCTACATCAAACAGATGTCAAAGCACACACATCAAAGGGATGTTATGAGGAGTAAGTGAGAGAATAAATATAAGCTATCTAGCAGAGTGGTTGGTCCATTGTACTTGCTCTTAATGAAGAGTCCCCTTGGTCCTCTTTCCTCTCCTCCAGCCCCAGGAATATGTGCACCGTATTCTCATCTGTAACTTCTCCCAGGCCCTCTGAGGGTTCTAAGCAGTGGAAGAGGGCTCAGCGGTTCCGGCAACTTGAACTCTGCCGAGTGAATCAGAGAACAGGAGAAGATAGCAGTCATTCACATTTCAGGTCAGAGTTTAAGTGAAGTGATGTTTTGTTCATTGGCCTCTTGTTCTAAAAAGGCCATTGGCTGAAAAATTCAGCCACGTATTTGAACAGTGGAGCTTAGACTTATTGGGGGCCAGAAACTTCAGGTTAATGATCCCTGGACTCTCCAATATCAGAAACTAACAGAAAGAAAATCAGTTACTAGAAAGTTTAAAAAAAAATTTAAAAAAGAATGTTGTAAGTCTTCCAGACCTCACAGATCTCGAGGGAAGATGGACAAATCTGGACTTGAAATCTGAGGCATACATAGGAGCTGTCAGGCAGGTGTAGACAAGATAAATTTCAAACAGCAAAAGAAGAAAAAAAAGCTAAGACTGAGAGGGCCTGTAGGCCTGCAGTCCTGGGAGTAGGGGGTGGGAGGGATGTGTGCAGGTGAGGGTCATCTGACCCTCTTTCCTGGGAGGATGGGCTGACCCAGGTTGGTGGGAAACTGGCTGAGCGTATGTCTACAGCAGCTTTGTCATCATCACTTTCAGGTTCTAACAGAGGAGTGAGCACTATGGTTGCCTGGGTGCTCCTTGCATGGAAGACCCTGGGTGGAGGAGGAGGCAGGACCAGCCTGGTTGCAGAGGACAACATTCCACTTCCTCCTGGTCCTAGCACTGATGGGGAATCACTGCCAAGAACACCTTCTCCCACCCCGAGCTCATGGAGAGAAACGTTGCTGGTGGAGAAGGGATGGCACTGCTAATACCCCGATAGGACAGAGGATCTCAGCCTGAGGACTAGAAGAGCTTTTCTACCTACATTCCCCACTGAGAGTAGATTGGAGGCATCAGCCCTGCAGTAAGTACCGTAAGGCCACTGGACAGCAAGTTCCCCATGGGCATGCATTGCGGCTCTCTGATGCCTGAAAAATGAGCAGAGATGAGCTGGGCACACCAGGCCCCCCTGATCAACTGGCCAGCCCACATCTCCAGCCTCAGAGCCATAACAAGTAACGCACTTGGGCACGATGTGCCAGGCACTTTTCTAAGTGGTCTACAGGAATATTAGGGAATTTCATTGCCGCAAAACCCCTGTGAGGTAGGTACCACCTCCCACTTTACAGATGAAAAAGCTGAGACACGGAAAGGTGACAAGCCTGCCCAAGGACACAGAGTAGAAAGTAGAGAGGTTTGGCCTCAAATCCATGCAGAGTCTGGGTTCTTTACGGCCCCAATAGGTGGCCTCCCAGAGGAGGAAGCCCTCCCTGAGCCCTGCTCCCCTCATCCCCCCACCCAGCCTCTGTGCTTCATAGTGCTTGTCATGCTGAGCTGTGATTGCTTAACTGTCCCCCACTAGACACTAGACTATATGCTCCATGAGGCAGAGACCGTGTGTCTCTTGTTCAATCCTCTGTCCCCAGTGCTTAGAACAGAGTTGTGGCCATGAAAACGCACCATGTACCTTTCAGCTCTCCTACTGCAGGAGTATATTTGGCAGATGTCTCGCCATCCCCCACTGGACATGTCCACCACTGTGTATCTGTGCTTCCCACGGGCTGCCCCCAACCAACGACAGTGTACAGCAGGGCTATTAAGGCAGTCCACTCCTGAGAGATGCAGGACTTCCTGTTGACCTTGCCAAAATTTTCTTAGAACTGCACTGCAGCCTAAGACCTTTCTTCCTCCTAATAAAAGAGTCCTCATATTACCAAGGTTAATTGACCTTGGTCAGCTGGAGGAGAAAGGGCTGATTATACAACTGGGAAAAGGAGGAATACATGGGCAACCCATGTAATCCACTTGTGACCTAAGGGATAAAAATGGGCAGAGATTATGGAAAAAGAAGATTGGGATGGAAAGAGCCATGTATGTTTCTTCTTCCTTGCAATGTCAGCATCATTGGCCAGATGGGATGACTCTTACACTAGGGTCAATTATTCCTTAAGGTCACAGTTAATGTATTCTTGGAAGATAGATAGTGTACCTTACACAAAGTGCCTGGCATACATGTGGTCTGTAAACACTGGTTGAATAAATGAATGAATGCTTCAAGAAGGATTATATATTTTCCTCTTTTTAAAGGCTACCCACCACATTCAAAACAAATTTCAGAGAAAACTATAATGTTTATCAACATCCATCCATCTGAGATTTGTTGTTTTGTGATATCCTAGCTTTCAGGGACAGAGCAGACCTCTGGCTTTCTACTTTCTGGTTCCAGTTGCTTTCTGAAGTCCAGGAGCCCTCCTGTTCCTGAGTTCTCTGTGTTGTTCCTGAATCCTTCTAATTAGGACAGTAAGACTTTGGCAGGTGGGAATGGAGAACAGGGATGGTCCAAGAAAGGTAAATGAGTCAACAAGGGCCTAGAGGTACAAGGGGAAAGATCATTCTCAGAAAACTGCATAAATCCTATGGAACACAAAGCAATTGGAGTTTCATGAAAAATGAGTACATAAATGCCAAACTCTATAGCAAGTCTTGGTTGCCAGCCTAAGTTTAAATTCTTCTTGTGTAGGCATTGGGAAGCCATAAATATTTCTGAGCAGTGAGGCACTGGAGTCAGATAGGCATTCTAGAAAGCTTTCTCTGGAGTCGAGTGGGTGATAGAGCAGAAGCCAGCAAAAATCCAAGAGAGAGAATATTTAAACTTGGACAGGGCAATGGAAATGGAATGTAGGAGACAGTTCAAGAGTTATTTATCAATATGTTTCAGCAGCCTATGGCCCGGAGGTGGTAATATCACTGACTAAGTAATGGAAAAACTGAGATAGACTATGTTAAAGCATGTGGTTAAATCTCAGCATGATAGGTACATACCAGGGGCATTGACACTCTTATTCTGCTGCTCATCTTCTTCCAGGACCTTTCTCTAAAGGGAAAAGTGGTTTCTAGTCCTAAAGGCTTTTTTTCCCCCTCCTGTTGTATCTATTTCCTTTTCTTTACATGGACCAGAAAAGTTTGAGAGAACTGTAGCACTTTCACCCGTCAAAGTTATCCACGATTGCCAATCCTTCAATTAAAAGAAAAACGTTAGTAGGCTTTTGCCACACACTACAAATAATTGACTTTGTGCACATTTTTGTGCTTTTCCTACTCCTGTTCAAGTTATTTTTGCATTAAATGGGTTACAATTGCTCTTTTTCGTATGACATTTATTATAAACTTACCTTCTCTCCCTACTAGACTGTAAGGCCTTAATGCAAGGTATTGTTTCTTACCTTCCCTATATACCCTTCTGTGCCTGACACACTGCTGGTTCATGGGAAAGGCTAAACAAATACTCAATTAATTGATAACTTAGCTCTGCCAAAAATCCCTGGCAGAGGTAGATTTACTCTTGTCCTCTCCTGACTTTTGGAAAGATTCATCTCAACATTAGTACTCTAAAAATGTCAGTTTGCATTGGGCAAATAATCTCTTAGGTGCAGCAGGTTAGGAAGAAAACAATAGGCAGTAAAAAGGTTGACCCTATTTAAATGTGGAAATGGCATGTGAACAGAGAATCAAAGACAAGGGGAAAGAAAAAAAGAAGAGAAAGGATGAGTTGGAAGCAGAAGGAATTAATCCTCTGGAGGAGTGAGAGCTGGAATGAAATCATGGAATCATAGAATCATGGACTGCTCCAGCTAGAAAGAGCTGTAGATCCCATCTCATCTGACTCCTCGTGTCATAGTTTGGAAAGGTGTGCAAATGGACCCAAGAACTTCTGGGTTTGGGAACCAGGAAGTATAAAGGAAACAGCTCAGATATCATAGGACTAAAGAAATATCTGTTTAAAACTGATCTGGGGAATTTTGTACCTATGGCATCGTTTCTCACGTCTTCACAACCTGGCCTAGAATCATGTCCCAATAATTTCCTTCTTGACAAACTCTTCCTCACCCTTCCAGCCCTATCTCATATGCCAGCTCTTCGTGCAGACTTCTCCCTCTCCCCAGGGCTGGTCACTCCTCTTCTGGGCTCCCCGAGCATTTGTACACACGTCCATTATATTCTGTATCATACATCAGTATAATTATAGTTTCCATGAGAGCATCCCCGTGAGAGCCTCAGAGGCAGAATTTGCGTGATGTCTTTTTTAATCTCTACCCATGTCTGGCACAGTGCCTGCTGGCTTCTCCATAAGTGTTGAACGAATGAATGGATGAATGAATGAATGAGCCATTTGAAATTTTCTCTCTCCTCATGAATCGTAAGATATGGGAATAATATCAGCTCATCTCAGGGTAGAGCACAGGTGAGTAGCCCAATTCATGTTAATGAAAAGGCTGAATTTTCTAAAAATAAATGAATCTGTAATATGCCTATCTGTGAACTATTTATGCTACAATTCCTTTTACTCTATTGACAATATCTACTGTGTCTCTTAATAGTGATTACCCTATTTAAAATTGCTATCTTCCCACATGCTAAACTCCCTAGCCCCCTTTTTACTTCTCCTTTTTTCCTATAGCATTATTAACTTCAAACTCACTATCCACTAATTTATTGAGTTTCATGTTTGTTGTTTATCCCCCTCACTAGAATGTAAGCTGCGTGAGGCCTGATATTTTTGCCTGTTTTTTTCACTGCATCATCCAGGGGACCTAGAACAGGTCACTTGTTTAGCATTCAGTGTTTGCTGAATGAATGAGGATTGGATGAATGAATAAAGATGGAACTCTTTGGCATGATCCACATATCCCCTGTGTTATCTCTGCCATTTCTTCTAGCTCTTTTCCCATGGCTCTCAACTGGGGCCAATTTTTCCCTCCAGAAAATGTCTTGAGATATTTTTTGTTGTCACAACTCAGGGGGAAAGGAGGGTGCTACTGATATCTAGTAGGTGGAGGTCAGGGATACTGCTAAACATCTTGCAATGCACAAGACACCTCCCTGCCCAACAAAAAGTTATTCAGCCCCAAATATCAATAGGGCCCTACTTTATCAATGCCCCATCCTATCCACCCCAGCACCGTTGAATTACTTGTAGTTCCCAAACGCTCTCATTTTTTAAAACTTGCGTTACCTGGCACATGCTATTTGCTTGACTTGAAATGCCCTTCCTATTTTGTTTCTCTGATGAATGACTACTCATACTTCAAGCTTCAGCTCAAGTATCACCTTTTTCTAGACACTTCCCCGACCCCTCAGGACAGAATGAAGTGCTTCTTCTTCTGGGTTTTCTGGGCACCTTGTTCATTCCTCTATTGTATCATTTAACCATATTCCTGCATTTGTAATTTCCTTTTAATCTATCTTTCTATTCTGTGAGCCACCGAAAAGCAGAAACTGGTTGCTTTCAGAATCCCCATTGATTAGCACAGGTCCTGGAAAATAGAAGGTGTTTAATAAAACCTTGTTAAATGAATGAATGAATCCTTTGGGTGATAGAGACATTATAGAACCTTCACCCTGACGTCTCTATTTCAAATTATTCTCTCCCATCTCTAAACTACTATAAGCTCTTATCATCTGTGTCACAAAATGTATGTATAAGTACTCGTGTTCATATTATTTTGTCTCCCAGAAAATTACTACTGAGCTGTTGGAACATTTGAGATTATAGCTTCTTCTTGGTTCTCTCCTTCACAATAGTAGAATGTAGTTGGCCCTAAGAAACCCAATAAGGTACTTGATTTGTACTAACTCCAACCAAAAAGCATAAATAGAAGCAGTAAAGTTCACCTAGTTTAGCCCAGTCATGTGGAGAAAACTGCCTATCAAGCTGCCTAACTCTGGACCTACCACTTGGGACCTGGCCGCCATTTCAAGTGCCTATGGCTGTATCCATTAAGGCCATGAAAGGATGGACTCCTAGGCATGGGGAATCCCTTAGTCAGTTTATTAGATCAGGTATGAAATGTGTTTTTCTCACATCAGCAGCATCAGTTTAAATATAGGCTCCCTGTTTTGTTAAAATTCAGTAAGAATGGTTCAAATTGAGCTTCTGAATGTAGCATAACCCCCAAGTTTGCATGAAATAAATGAAACAACGAGCACTATATTGATACTTACAAAATATCCATTATTATAATGAACTGAAATATTCCTTATTTGCCTCTGAACTGGGCAAGTGAATTTTGCCAGCAACCAGATGCAAGCAGTTAATGAACATTGATTGAAGCACATACTCAATGCAAAATGCTGTGCTAGGAGCGGGGGAGAATGCCACTCAATTGAATCAGGGCGTATTTCAAAGTCTAGCTGCTTTTCAAGATATTACATTTCCAGCAGCAACCTGTTTATTTCCTAAGCAACCCACATGCCTCTGTGACAAGATAAACAGCTGGCTCTATTATCACTCATAATATAATCATACCACTTGGCCCTTGCTTACTCACTTCTCATAATATTCTAGTATAACCTCTGGGGTTTAGATTTGTACATTATGTGGGCTGGCCTCTTGTGTGTTTAAATGTTCTAACTCTTGGTAAATGGTCCAACTTGCTAAAATCTCTGGTAAGAGTTGCATGATAATAATAATGATTGTTACATTTACTAAAAACTTATTCTGTGCCAGGCACCATGTAAGGACTTTGAAGAAGCGATCTCATGTAATCCTCACCTAGGTTTGAGGAGTTTGATTCTACTGCCTAATAGTTATGGTACCTTGGGCAATTTATTAAAGTTGTCTGAGCCTCAATTTCCTCAACTGTAAAATGAGGATAAAAATATTACTTCACAGGGTTGTCGTCAAGATAAGTGAAATAATAACTGAATGCTACCAGCACAGATTTGAAACACTACAAATTTTTATTTTTATTCATTAACTATTATGCAGACAGAAAGTAGGGGTTTTAGGTTGTGTTCCCTGGGAAATAGATCATGATGGCAATTTGCAAGCAGGAGATTCAACAACTCCCTTGAGGGAGAGAGTGCTGCAAAAATCAGAAAAGGGTGAAGTTAAATTGCAATTCAGTTGCAACAAAAGCCTCAGCTCTACCCTCAGAGCGTTTTAGAGCAGAAGCGACCTTTCAGAGTTGCTGTGTATTGAGCCAAGTGGACAGTCCTTTGCACCTCCACATCAACTGGCCATTGCATGCAGGCTGCCCACAGGAAGAGCACATAACTTTTGGATGAAGCATCTCCATTCCACCAACTGTAATTCCTCACTCAACTGGGAACAATCAAGAGGCAACACTCCTGACAGCTGGGGGAAAGAGTGCCGTCCTGAAGGAGGAATCTGAGTGGCACCCTATAGCATCCACCACAGTCAAGTTTGGCAGAAACTGGAAGTAGAAGGAATATTACATTTTATGCTTTAAAATCATAATAAATGTTTATTAATCGTGTTTGTAAAGTTCTTATGGGGAGGATTGGACTCTTTCTTCAATGTGTTAAAGTCACATGTTGATTTTATTTACTGCTTGTTTTACATGTTTTTATAAATAACCTTGTCTACATGAGATGCCTTCAGGCTAAAGGAAGTTGAACTCTCAGTTTGATTCGACTGTTGTATCTGTCCTATTTTATCCTGTTCTTTTGCTTAGTGGCCTAGAAATTGCTCCTTGGAAAGCATTCATCCCTTTCTTTTTCAAACTGCCAAGCTGTCCTGCTAGGTGTCCTCTCTAATTTTGGAAATATATGTGTTCAAGAATTTCAAGAGGCTGGATTTTGAGCAGGAAATGTGTTCTGAGGAGCCACCACACAGCCCCCAGTGGATCACATTTCTCAATGGAGTAGTGACATTTAGGGGATTTTTCCATTTGGCTCATCAGTGTGGCTGATGAATTACCAACTCATTAGGAGAGCAAGTTTTAAAATGAGTGCTTCTTTTTTTAAGTAGGATTTGCAGTGTGATTTGAGAAATCAGGTTGAAGGGATCTTTGGCTCTTCTTAAAACAGTAACTGCTTTCTGCTGGCTCTAAAATCTTGAATACAGTATGTGAAATATCTCAAGGTAAATGCAATTAGGTCGGTGACAGAGAGAAGTTAGTGACCACACGTGTAGAAGACTTAGGAAAACATTTTTAGAAATTGTAGTATTTAAAATGGGTCTTAAAAAAGAGAGACGATTTTATCAGGTAGAGATGGAAGACGAGGGCTATTTATCTTTTCACGTATATTCTCTCTTTCTGTCTCTCTCTCACACACACACATGCACACGCACAAACACACACATATTCTCATATCCTTTCATACATCCAGCACGAATAATTATTCAGATCCTGATCTATATACCATACGACCAAAGAGAGCTACACTTTAAAAAAAAGAAGAAGAGGAAGAAGAAAAAGGAGGAGGAAGAGGATAAATTGGCAAATTGTGTGGGTTAAGAAAATGGAAGGAGGAAGGGAGAATCACTGCCTTTGTTCTTCTCCTTCATAGCTTTGCCTGCAGCGCTATATGGCATCTCAGACAGAGCAAGTGCCTTAGGGACAAGCAGAGTTAGAATAATAATACTGAACATTTTTTGAGTGCATTTAGTGTGCCAGGTACGTTGAGTGTTTTCATGAATTATCTTACTCCTCATAATGACCCTATATGGTAAACACTGATGGTTTTCTCACTTTATAGATAAGGAAACTGTGTTGCAGAAAGTTTAAGCTAAGATTACACAGCTAGTAAGAGGCAGAACTGGGACTCTTCCCTAGGCTATTACTCTCTAGAACCCAAACGCTTATAACCACTTGCTATATTACATCGAAAAAAAAAAAAAAAAGAGCCAAAGATGGGCTGCAGTAAAGTTTTTAAAAAAGAAAGAAAAAGGCTCTTTTGTTCCTGCTTCAGCCCCTTGTCTGCATAAGGATTTGCCAATCAGGAGGGAGCCTTTGACCCACCCCATTCTCTTAGCCACGAGCACATGCCTGGGATCCCTGGGCAAGGCTCTGGGTAGCACAGATCTTATATCAGGAAAGAAAAATTCTAGGAACATGGCAAATTGTAACCTGTGGATCTTTAGGTTTTAGTAAGGAAATTCAAGCTGTTCAGTCTCTGGAGAGCTTAGCCCAAGATAAACTGGACAAAATATCAATGAGCCAGGAATTTATATACTTCACTTGAGATTTAAATAATTTAAATAATTCACCATGATTTTGATGGCTCCTTAATGATTTTCTTTGACGAAAGAAAAACAATAGCACTTCTTCCCAGCCAAATAAGTCCATAAGTCCTTTATAACTCAAGTCACTGAGGGGGTAGGCAGCTTCTATTGACTAAATGGTCCCCAGTGATCCCTACCCTCTGGTATTCAGGTCCTTGTATAATCCCCTCCCCTTGGGCTTATTGACTTGCTTCTAATGAATAGAATAAGGCAGAAGTAATGAGATGTCATGCCTAAAATTAGTTTATACAAATACTGTCTTGGGTGCTTCCCACTCCCTCTCTCACTTTATCTTAGGTTGCTCACTCTGGGGGAAGCCAGCTGCCATATCGTGAGGCAGCCATTTAGAGAAGCCTATGAGAGTAGGCTTGGAAGTAGACCTTCTGAGGCCTTCCAACAACCAGAAGAATAAGCTTGGAAGCAGATGCCCCCCTGCCCAGTTGAGCTCATAGTCTTAGACAACAGCTTGACTGCAACCCCGTGAGACACCTTGGGTCAGAGATACTCAGCTAAGGCACAACTGGATGCCTGACCCACAAAAACTATAAGACAATAAATGTTTGTTGTTTTAAGGTGCCAAATTGGGGGATAATTTGCTATGCAGCAATTGATAACTAATATAGTACTCAGGTTGGTAGAAATCTGGATTAAGAATAAAAACTGATCATTACATTGGATTACCATTCAACAAAGCTGCCTTTGGTAACTACTTCTTAGAATTCTTGACAAGCGGTTGTGAGTCATTAGTCACATTCCAGGAGATACCTCGTCCCCAAAACTATCCCCCATCCTGTAACCAGATATTACTTCATTTGATCTTCAACCTAATAAACCTATCCCTTTGTATTCATTTAAATAACTAAGGCCCAACCAAATGAAGCAAATTACCTAAGATCATAGCTAATTAGCAGCAATCTATCACTAGTCATAAATATTTTTTGAAAATCTACCAGTATTTTTTGACTTGAGGTCTTGTGATCCTTCTCACTGTTCCATGTTCCTTCTGGAGATGATGTGAACACATCTGATCTATCTATAGAAATTTAATTGTCTTCCATCTCAGTGAGTGATGCCACCATCTGCTTAAACACGCACCCAGAAACTGGGAGTCATCCTCGACACCTATCCCTTCCTCACAGCTCCATCTCTAAAACATCTCCAAAGCCTGCTGATATTGCTTCAAAAACACCTCTCACTCAAATCTATCCACTTCTCTCTGTCTCCATCATGTGCTATTTATATTCATCAAAAGAAGATGGCCTATGCTCTGGTAACAAATTAACTCCAAAGTTTCCGTGTCTTAACACATCAAAAATTTATTTCCCACTACAACTCGACACAAATCAAGCATCCCTCCTGCATCTTGGAGCTCTGCCATCTGGAACTCAGGCTCTGCAAGGTCACCACAGCAAGGGAAGAGAGAGACAAAGGCAGCTCACCCCTTGCTTCTGCCCAGAAGTGACACATATCAATCTGCTCAGATGCCATTAACTACAACTAGTTACATGAACTAATTTAACTACAGGGTACACTGAGAAATAAATAGGAGCAATCGGATATATGGTTGGTGCCAAGTCTGTCTATCCCATCACCCCAGACAGAATTACCACCATCTCTGGATTGGACCCCTGCAATAACCTCTTTACTGGTATCTCATCTTCCACTCTTACCTATCACTTAGCTCTTCTTTCTAGAACAATGTTTTTGACTGAAGATCTGAAAGATCTGAAGGGTCATCATTGGCTTCCTGTTGTTGCTCTTAGAATATGAACACAATCCCTTGGCACAGCATACACAGTCCATTCGGTGTGGCCCCTGTCTGTCTCTTTGGACTGGATTTAATTCACACCACTCCTCACACCCCTGTGACTTTCCCCATGAGAACCATGCTGACCCTTTAGTTCCTCCAAATGGCTTTGCTCCCTCCTGTGCCAGGTCAGTCGATAAGGGTAGGTCTGGATTTGAAGACCAAAAAAGATGATGGTTTTTTTTAGTTGGTTCAGCAAACAGGCAATGTGAAGGATATGTACAAGATAAAGATAGAAGAGAATAGGCATTCCTACCCATTGCCTTCTAGTTTCTCGTAGGAGGCATAGAAATCGGGTTGTCAATTTAGCCACTCACAGTGAAGAATATGCTAGATCAGAGGAGCTCAAAGTTGAGGCTTATGCATATCCTACTCTCCAGCTGGGGGAGGACCACATTAGCACATACAGTCCTATTACCATGTAAGGCCTTTTTTGCTGCACACCAATCATATACATTCCTATTCTATTTTTTTTCTATATTGTCAGGCATTCCATACCTTTCACCATGGGATCTTTGCATACCTTCTTGTTTCTTTCTAGAATATTCTTCCTTCATCTCTTCAGTCAGAGTTTACTACTCATTTTTGACATCGCCATCCCCTAAGACATGTTCTTATGGCATCAGTGACTTCCCCTTCATAGCACAGTCACATTTGCAATTTCACAATTATTTGTGTGGTGTTTGATTAATCGACAGTCTTCCCCACTAAACTGCAAACATCCCAAAGGCAGGAGTCAATTATAGTTTTGTTCCTATTGGATGCCTAGCCCCTGTATAATGGCCATACATGGCAGCTCTCAGGATTTCTTGAATAAATACATCTGGAGAAGAGAGCTTCCCCTACATTTTCTCCTTCTTTGACTTCATTATACATAAAAATCTATTTCAAACTCAAATGCCATCATGACACTTCTTTGCTGAAAACCATCAATGATTCCCCACCACACCACTCAAAGGGGAAGTCTAAGCTTGATATGACCTATAAATAAGGTCTCTGAGTTTACCTATTTGCACCTGTTGTTCTATCATTATTAAAAGTGACCTCTTTTCATTCTCAAAAGTGTCCTAGTTTGCTTGATACATTTAATGGTCACCCTCTATAAATGACTTCCAATATCTGGCCCCTTTTGACTTCCCAAATCTCGCTTCACAATTAACACAGCAGCAACACCAAACTTCTCATAATTCTCTATCAACCCACCACGTGGCTTCTTACTTCTAGGCATTTACTGACACAGTTCCCTCTGGCCAGCATTCAGTCCCCTTCTCTCTGACTCATCCTGTATGATTCAGCTGCTTTCCTAACAGCTACAGAAAGCCTTCTCAGACCCAACGACTTCACCCCATCCCTATGGCCAAGTTAGGATTCTCTTTCCTTCCATCTTCCTGGTCCTCTGATCCTCTCTGCATTATCCCATCATTGCGTTGTCACACTGAATTATAAATGCTGGGCTATGTCTGTCACCAACCTCCACCCGCGCGTGCACGTGCCCATACACACGCCCTCGAGGGCAGGGACTGTGTGTGATTCATCTCTGTGTACCCACTGCCTGCCACATAGTCGACTCGCAATAATTACTGGTTGAACAAATAAATGTTTTTGAAGATTTTATTTATTCAACAAATGCAATTTAGTAAATAGACCATTTATTTTCCTAACTTTATTAACCCAAATCATTTATAACTTCTCATCTGATTTTCTACTCAGCATGAGCAAACCCATGATACCCTCACTGAGTTAATATCATTACAGCCAAAGCCAAGAAGCTTGATGTTTAAATTAGCCTATGTTTCTTTCCTTATGTTTGACTTTTTAAAATAATGGAAGTAGCTCTCATACTTCCAGGATTGTAAACTTGATCTAGTCCAGCTACCTCTGTTTTTCACCCTTGGCTCTAACCCTTCCTCTCCCCCTCCCCCTTCTCCCCCCACCCCACCCCACCCCACCCTTTCTGCTTACCCCCAACCCTGAAATCTCCTGAGTTTTATCCAAAAAGCACATCGGGTACAATGTGATTCAAATAATTTTTTTAATGCTTCAAACCTTTTTACTAAATCTAATTCAGATGCCGACTGCCTTGCCAAGCTTGCCAAAATAGGTTGAAAAACTCTCAGAGGAATTATTTTTAAAACCCTTAAGTTTGAATATCATTGTCCTAAGATGAGACATACAACATATGATAAATAGCGTTTCTGCTGAATGTGCGAAATAAAGTCTCGTTGCTCAGAAGGAGAAGTTTCCAGGAAAGAGCTCTAGTCTTTGAATCAAACCGTGGTTTGCATCTTGCCCTGTCACTTCCTGGATCTGCTCACATGGGCTGTATATTTATCTATTCAAGCTCATATTTCTTAGGCTATAAACTGGGATAAGAATGCAAGACACAAAGGGCTGTGGGAGGACCCAGTGTGAAGCTATGTATCAGTATTTCTCTAAGTAATGTCCTTGTAAAGGGAGAGGTTTTCATGGTACCCCCAAGGTTGATGTAAATTGTTTTTATTATAGTGTTACTTAAATAGGAACAAAAATAACACTGGATATAAAGTCCTTAAGCTTGTAAAATTGGAAACTAAGATAAATGTATAAATTAAAACAAGCCAAAGAAATTGAATGCAGACAAATTTACAAATTAAATACAGGTCGAACTGCAAACTAAAACCACTAAAATGATTGACTATAATTTAAGGTGATTGTTGATGTTGCGTACCATCTATACCTTCATCCTTAATGTAAATATTATCATCTGTACCCTGGTCCCTTTCGTTTGTAGGCTCTCTGAGCTCTCAGGTGTTCAACTGTAAAATAGAGATAATTGGGCCCCATAATAAAGGACTTGGTGATGATACCATATAACAAAACACCAGAAGTCTGATAAAAAGAGGAAATGGAAGACAACATGCTTTACCGCAAGGAGTTGTTCCAGGCTTTGGGTCAGGACTCCAGGGGAAGTGGGTGGACCAGGCATTCAGATTAGCTAAGGTTTATAGTAGGATTTTCCCTTCAAAAGATACATTATGACAGTTAAGGGCTTGGACTGCCGAGGCTGGGCTTGAATTTCACCATTTTCACTACTATCTGCACGATTCACTTAGCCCTTCTCAACCTCAGTCTCGTCATCAATAAAAAGAGGGAAAATAAATTCTACCTTATAGGATTGTTATGAGGTCTGAATCAGATCATGTATGTGAGATCCTTAATACATTGTATTATTATCATGGTTAACTGAGAAAGACTCTGGAGGCCCTGGACAGACATGGAAAAAAAGTGAACCACCATCTGCAACCAGGCTGTCATCATAAGCTACGTGCTCTAGAGACACTTCCTCCTGGCAGAAGCTGCTGGGGGAGGGGAAGCACACAGTACCACGGGCACTGTATGAGCTCTTGGGAAACTCTGGATCTATGATTTTCAAAACCTTGATGAGGATGATAGAAATAGAAGAAAACAATACTTTTAAATACCCTGCCTGTTGTCGCTGTTTGTAATATGTGGACATTAAAATTCTCTGGGGACAGTTTTTTCTCTGATTTGGGAAAGCCTCCCAGAGATACTTTTTGTTTGTTTTTTTTCTAAAGAAGCAAAGTGATTTTCTGCTGAAACAGAGCTCTTTAGAGATGCTGAGGATCCAATTAGTTAAAACACAGATGAGGGACAGGAAAAGTTATATCTTGGAGAAATGATATGACTTTAATTTGAGGAAGAAATGGTTTCGAGCTGAGAGGAGAAGCTGTTTTGGCTCCGTGCCCTATCTAGCCAGGAAGGCTTGGAGGGGTGCTGGTTGAGGAATGAAGACCAGAAGCTGATGCTCCTGTGCCAGTGTGACTTCAGGAGATTCTGAGCTCAAGCAGAGCCATCTGGGACCAGGTGATGAGGTGTGGCTTGGAATTAGGGAAGAGGCCATTCTCCCTGACTCTCATGGGACCCAGCACCACTCTGGCCCCCTGAAAACAGACAGCTGTGGGGGAGTCCCTAGAGATCTTAGTCTGGCAAAGGCGTCATCATACTTATCATGGTCCTTTGCCTTGGCAACAGGGAGGCTTCCCACCTGGTGGAGAACAGCAGAGGAGAGCCAGAGCTTTGAGAAAGAAAGGTCTATGCCTTCCAGCAACTGCAAGGACAGACAGATCAGGCAGAGAGTCGATAAGAGTGTCTGTGAGTGACTGGGGAACCCTTAGAGAGGAGTGGAGTGCTGGTGTCATGTGAGGGAGAGGTCAAGGCACTATAATTTAGGCATTAGAATCAACTTGACAAACAACCTATTTGCAGTATCAGTAGAAACTAAACCATCCACAAACCAACTTAACAAGAAAGATACAGGGCCAACACTGAAGAAAATTATGAAACCTTACTGAGGTATGTAGAACAAAAAAGAGATACCATGTTCTCAATATAAATATATATTTATCTTTATCATAGCAATCCTTCCAAAATTAATGCAGTTCCAATCAGAATCCTATTTTTTGGCAACTGCATAAAATAAGTTTAAATTTCTACTGGTAAAATAAATGTCTGAGACTAGCAAAAAGTGTATATATATATACCATGAGAGTAGACTTGCTTTACCAGACACAGGCCATTTTATAAAGCCATTATAATAAAACTATTATGTTATTGGCTCAGACTAGTAAAATAGAATAAAGAGTTCAGAAAGTAAACCCAAGTATAAATGGAAACCTAATATTGATATATGACAAAGGAGACATGTTAACTCAATGGGAAAATGAGTGTTTATTTAATTAATGCTGCTGACATAGTTGGCTATCTATCTAGAAGAAAATAGAGATTCTTAGCTCTTACTGTCCACACACACAAAAAAAATTCCAAGTGGATTTAAGATTCAGTTGAAAAATCATATATTAGAAGAAAATTTAGGAGGATACTTACATAATATTGAAGTGGAAAGACTTTCCTAAGTGAGATAGGAGATTCAGAGCCATAAAAGAAAACACCAACATATTTGACTGCATTTTTTTTATTGTTAAAAGATTAGATAAACAAAGTCAATGACTATCACCAAAAAGTCTACAAATAACAAATGTTGGTGAGGATGTGGAGAAAAGGGAACCCTGGTACACTGTTGGTGGGAATGTAAATTAGTGCAGCCACTATGGAAAGCAGTATGGAGGTTCCTCAAAAAACTAAAAATAGAACTATCATATGATCCAGCAATTCCACTCCTGGGCATATATTCAGAAAAAATAAAAACACTAATTTGAAAAGATGGGACTTCCCTGGAGGGCCAGTGGTTAAGACTCCGTTCTTCTACTGCAGGGGCATGGGTTTGATCCCTGGTCAGGCAACTGAGATCTCGCATGCCACAAGGTGCAGCCAAAAAAACAAAAAAAAAGATACATGCACCCCCAACTGCACCCCAATCTTCATAGCAGCACTGTTTACAACAGCCAAGATATGGAAGCAACCTAAAATGTCCATCAACAGATGACTGGATAAAGAAGATGTGGTATATATACACAATGGAATATTATTCATCCAGAAAAAAAAGAATGAAACTTTGCCATTTGCAGCAACATCAATGGACCTAGAGACTAAGTCCACCTTAGTGAAATAAGTCAGATAGAGAAAGACAAATACTGTATAATATCACTTATGTGTAAAGTCTGAAACATAATACAAACAAATGTATACAGCAAAACAGATACAGACTCACAGACATAGAGAACAAACTAGACGTTACCAGTGGAGAGAGGGAAAGAGGAAGAGACAAGATAGAGATGTAGGATTAAGAGATACAAACTACTATGTATAAGATAGATAAGCAACAAGGGTATATTATACAGCACAGGGAATTATAGCCATTATCTTATAATAACATTTAATGGAGTAAAATCTGTAAAAAATATTGACTCACTATGCTGCACAACTGAATCTAATATCATAAATCAACTATAGTTCAATTTTAAAAAGTCAAAATACCAACGATGGCCTGGGGGAAAATTTTTACGACATATATGGTAAACATAGGATTAATCTTCCTAATGTACAAAAAGTTCTTTTAATGTGTAAAAAAGAAAAAAAGAAAGAGAGAGAGAGAGAAAGAAGGAAAGAGAAAGAGAGAAAAAGAAAGGAAGAAAGAGAGAAAGATCAACAGTACAAAAAGAGACAAAGGGTAGAGAATTCACAGTAGAAGAAATCAAAAAGTCCATGTAAAGATGATCAACCTCAACTGTAATCAAGAAAATATAAAATAAGTTTAAAGAAGAGATATTTTCTGCCTATCAGATTGGCAGAAATGAAAAAGGAGAGAAAATCCAGAGTTGGCAAAAATTGGGGGAAATTCTCACTGTTATATTTATATGCTGGGAAGGCTTAAATTGCTACCACCTTTTGGGAACATAAACTAGAAATGTCTGTTAAATTAAGAAATACACAAACCCAATAATCCACTTCTGAAAGTCCATCCTATAGGAGTAAAAATGCCAGCACATAAATATTTCTGGCACAGATGTTTATTGCCAGTGTTGTTTATTATTAAATGTCCATTGATAGGGATATAGTTCATTAAATTATGCTATGTTAATGTGAAATGCTATGCAGCTATTAAAACTTAAATAACCGATATCTATTAATATAGAGAGAAGTCCATGGTTCCTTAGCAAGTAAGAAAAGTAAGCCACAGAGTAATAAATGCATCAGGGTCCATTTTTTACTGTTACCAATCATCTCCCTCTTCAGTATATGTGCATGCATGTTTGTATCAACAAAAAAGTGTGGAGACAGTTTAAAGATCAGTGGTTGCCAGGATTGCAGGAAGATTGGGAGCGGGGAGGAATAAATAGGTGGAACACAGAGGATTTTTAGGGCTGTGGAAAATACTGTGTGTGATACTATAATGATAATACGTATCTTTAGCCATTTGTCCAAACCCATAGGGTGTACACCACCAAGAGTGAACCCTAATGTAAACTATGGACTTTGGGTGTTTATTATGTGTCAAGGTAGGTTCATCAATTGTAACAAATGCACCACTCCAGTTGGGGATGTGGATAGTGAAGTTGGCTCTGCATGTTGGAGGGCAGGGGATACATGGGAAATCTCTATACCTTCCTCTTAAATTTTTCTGTGAACCCAGAACTGCTCTAAAAAAAAATAATAAAGTTTTTTTGTTTTTTTTTTTAAGTGTGGAAGTTGTAACCTAAGGGGGTGGGAAATGAAGGAAACAATGGGGCAGAAATCATTAACGTCCATTATGTGTTTTTGAACTGTTTTATTGGGTAGAATGGTCATGCAGTATTTCTTTCTTTAAACACATTTATAAAGAAGACAATGTTTTCAAAGAGAAGGTGACCTCTTAGACTGACGGGGCCTGAGCTGTGAGTCAGGTACCATTGTTCCCATAGAGGAGTTGGAAAGAGAGTGATTGGAGGGGAGAGAAGGGGAAAAATTAGGGGTGTGCTTCTTTCTCACTCATCTGTGATGTACTTCTATTTCTCCCTCTGGGAAGGCCTTCTAGGGACACCGAGCTCTTTCTGCTGGTGGGCTGGCTCCACTAACTGCTGCCTCTCATTATCCAATTCCTTTCTTGTAATTTCTAGGTTTTGCACACCACCTACTTAGGTGGTCTAATTTAGGCCATATGCACACACTTGGGGATGTGCCTGTTGCTCGTAGATGACATTTGCACATTTCTTTCGATCTGTTAATAGTCTTCATTCGAATAGTAGTTCAGGCAAATGAAAAAGTGACCATGTTTGCATCTACAACTTTCAGCCAAAGTCTACCACCCAGGAGCTAGCAGTGTCTGGGGAACTTGGCCTGGCTGGACTCCGGCAAAAAACGCTGCCATTTCTCCTGAAACAGAGCCAAACCTTCCCAGGCCTGGGTAAATTTACATAGAATAAAGGTTAAATAAGTAAAATACTATGGGGCAGGGATGCTTTAAGGTATTTACATTTGTTCATCTCCAACAGTAAAACAAAGCCCTACGGGTATAGACCCAGAGGCAGCATCTTCCCATTGGAATACAGAAGAAGCATCTTGATTTTATTACTATTCCCAGATGTTCTAGAAACCTAGCTAGGACATTAGAGACAATGCAGAACTATTCTTGCTTTTAAAGATCTAGTTAAGTTAATTTGGCTGCTGTTAGGGTTTAGAACTCTTGAGTTTTTAGAAAGGCAGGTATGAGAGTCAGGGCACATGACTAGGAAGAGATCTTGCTTTTCCCCTCTTGGAAGACAAGAAAGGAAGCACGTTTTTAACGTCTTTATTCGAGTATAATTGCTTTACAGTGTTGTGTTAGTTTCTGCTGTATAACAAAGTGAATCAGCTATACGTATACATATATCCCCATATCCCCTCCCTCATGCGTCTCCCTCCCTCCCTCCCTACCCCACCCCTCTAGGTGGTCACAAAGCACCGAGCTGATCTCCCTGAAGCACGTCCTTCTTAATAGTTAATTTCTTAGTCTTAAAGCCTATCTCATCAGAAGGCTGTGTGTCTCTGGGAGCCACGTGTTCCTCCTGTGATTTAAAAGTCTCCTCCATTCTGGCAATGGGAGGTGGGGAGAGTTAACTGGCCACCTTGTTTTTGCCTCATCTCAAACTTGAACTGAGTGAGGAATACTTGATTGTCAATGAATCTATAGAACTCGTTTCATAGAAAAATACGCTGAAGAATCAAGGAAGAAGGAATCATTTTAAAATATAGGGACCCAGGGACTTCCCTGGTGGCACAGTGGTTAAGAATCCACCTGCCAATGCAGGGGACACGGGTTCGAGCCCGGGTCTGGGAAGATCCCACATGCCACAGAGCAGCTAAGCCCGTACGCCACAACTACTGAGCCTGCGTGCCGCAACTACTGAAGCCCGCGTGCCTAGAGCCCCTGCTCCGCAACAAGAGAAGCCACAGCAATGAGAAGCCCACGTACCGCAACGAAGAGTAGCCCCCGCTCACCACAACTACAGAAAGCCCGCGCTCAGCAATGAAGACCCAACACAGCCAAAAATTAAATAAATAAATAAATAAATTTTAAAACAAATAAAATATAGGGACCCAAATCGTTGAGACTTATGGAGAGATCACCAAAAATCAATGTCATAATCAGACCCAGAATCCCTGAGTGTCTTGAATTAGCTGCTTCTGCCTGCTCCTGAGAATTATCTTATCTTATGTCAGATGACTTTGCCAGGGGAATAGGAAAGAACATCCTGGACAGAAAGAACATTGTACACATAGGCCTGAACCAGCATGAATGTTTGGAGCTCTAGAAGTTTAACGCAAGCATGATAAGGGCATGGGGGTGTGAGGGGACGATTGGGGGGAGGCAGAAAATCAGCCGTGTAAACAGGTTACACATTTTTGGATGTGGTATTCCTGAGAACTCTTTCAGTGGCAACTTACAGAAACCCAAGCCCAAACTCAGTTAAGTTATAATAACAACAACAGCAACAGTAATAGTTGACACTTACTGAGCACTTAACTATTCCCAGGCAATGTTCTAAGTTCTCTGTATGCATTCACTCATTCAAACCTCATTCATTCAAACCCTATGAGGTAGGTATTATTACAATGATGATGATGTCCATTTTCGAGATGAGGAAACTGATAATAGGAAAGTCAAGTAATTTGTTCAAGGTCACATGGGCAGTAAGTGGCAGCCCTGCCATTTTAACATAGGAAATATATAGACTCCTATAATTGGTAAAGTCCATGGGTAAAGCCTGCTTCACGTGCTATTGAATCTGGAAGCCCAAACAATGTCCTGAGGGTCTGTCTTGGCTTTATCCTCAGCTCTGCTGCCTTCCATGCATTGCCTTCATCTTTGGAGAGACTCTCTCCGTGAAGAGGGAAAGAAACAACTCAGAGTGAACTGATTGCCCTCCCAACTCCTAGACATGCCATTTCTGTTTGGCCCTGGCTTGTCCCTTTGGAAACGAATCGCTGTGGCCGGAAGCAAGGTGTGCCGGAGAAGTGGGTAGGGCAGAGTCAGCTGCATGGAATGAACTTCCCCGGAAAGAAGACACGTCACTCCAAGAGGTAGGGTGTTGCCAGGTAGATGGCCCACCAGAGGCTGCAAAGAAGGGGAGGGGCACAATCAAGTTGCGTTTTAGAAAAATTGGTGCATAAAATGAATAAGAGGAATGTAGAACTGGAGATGGGGCCAACTGGAAAGCTGACGAAGTTTTCCGGGTGAGAAGTGTACCTGCGGCTGTGGCCTTGACGAGAAGGGAAAGGAGAGACAGACTTGGACATGGGCCTGGGCATGGGCCTGAGGAGGAAGTTGGAGGCAAAAACAACCCGAAGGGTTTATGATCAACCGAAATTGATAAGTTTGCAAATAAAGACGTTGCATTAGCTCATTTGGGGGCATGTCATGTTTGCAGTCAGGCTGCCTTCCCAGCTAAACGGTAAACTCTGTGAGCAAAGACCTCATCTGCCTTGTTCACTATAAGATCCACAGTCACCACACAGTGCCTGGCACACAGTAGGCATTCACTTGTTAAACGAACAAAAGAAAAGTGAGAAACCTGAGGACTGAGAAACAGCTAGTACAGAACACTACAGAGTAGCCAAGGGAGACAAGGACTAAAATGTTTCCACTGAGCTGGCAAACTGGAGGGATTTGGGCCCATAAATGGACAAAGATGAAGATGAAAATCAGGTTGAATAGGTCAAGAGGTGGGAGGTAAAGACACAAAGACATCGTCCATTGTGTGTTTCTCTCCTTGGCAAGCGGCGATAGCTGATGTATGTATGTCGCTTATCCATCTCATTTGCTACTTGTCTCCCCACCTAGAATGTACGCTTTCGAGGGCAGTGCTTATGTCTGCCCTCTGTCCTCAGTGCTTGGAGCGCACTGACACGTGGTGGATGATCAGTAAGGATCTGTTGGATGACAGGACCGCTGGATATGGTGGCAGTGGTGGGACAGGACCAAGATGATTAGTCACAGCCCCCCTACCCCTTCCCCCCACCAGAGCTTCTCACCTAAGGCTGTGCATCTCAGTTGCCTGCAAAGTGATTGTGTTAACACTTATCCCCAGGCCTCTCTCCCCATAACCCTCTGAATGGATGTCCCTGGTTGGAGGGGGAGGGGAATGAGGTCCAGGAAGGTATTTTGTTTAAAGCTCCCCCATTCACTGTGGTAAACACCCCTGCCTCAGAACTACTAGCCTTTACTGTAGTTTGATGTATAACTTAATTTGGAAATAAAAAGAAAAAAATCATTCAAGTCCTCAGTCATTTTTTCTTCCCTCAAGATCTGAATCAAATTAATTTTTTTCAAATGTGCTTAGAGTTGACTATTTTTTTTTTTTTTTTTTTTTTTTTTTTTGCGGTACGCG
>NC_041229.1:38242360-38261891 GCF_002837175.3 Physeter macrocephalus
CAGGCGGACTCTCAACCACTGCGCCACCAGGGAAGCCCCTAGAGTTGACTATTGAAAAATGTAATAAAAAATTCCAAGGGAAGCAGCTCAAAAGATTTTTCTGACAAGGAAACCCTGGGAGAAGGCATGGATTGGGGCCCTGGCAGAAAAGAAAATGCACAGCCAGCGGCAGGTTTTCCCTGTCGCCCTGTAAACCAGGCATCAATCCTGCTCACACCTGCCTTCCCACTCAGCACAAGGAAACAATTGAGAGATGCCCCACCCCCCGTGAAGGCACAGGAACCTGGACAGTGCAGGCCTGGAAAGGCAAGAAAAACACACAGACGCAACCGAAAATTAGACCAGATTATCTTAGCAGCTAACGGAATTCTCAGAAACATTAGGCTACTGTCATTCTAAGAACATGCAGAACTATGTGTTCAAAGAACAGGTAACGTGAGATTGCTCAGGGAAACAAAAGAAAACATTTTTTCTAGAGGAAATCATGGAATCTGGTCACTAAAAATAGAACATTCTGGCATGGAATGGAGGGAGGGATAAATTGGGAGTTTGGGATTAACAGATACACGCTACTATCTATAAAATAGATAAACGACAAGGACCTACTGTATAGCACAGGGAACTATATTCAATATCTTGTAATAACCTGTAATGGAAAAGAATCTGAAAAAGAATATGTATATGTATATATATTTACACGTGTGTATGTATAACTGAATCACTTTTGGCTGTACATCTGAAACTAACACAGCATTGTAAATCAACTATATTTCAATTAAGAAGCAAAATAGAACATTCTGGAATGAAATGAAGGGACTCCATTTGCTCAGGAATTCTCTGTGTGCAGCCAGCCTCCTCTCCCACTGCATGCTCCCTCCCATCACAGACATCCTACACTCTCAATGCACTGACCTTCTCACCTTCCCCGGAACAGGCAGCACACAAGCTGTTTCATATCTCTGTGCTTGAGAAACCTTCCCCCTTCTCCATCCATCAAAAGCTTACTCATCCTTCCAGGCCCACCTCCAACAAAGGCAGCCTCCTTTGGGGAGCCTTCCCTGGTTCCTTAGGCAGAGAGAGTTAGTTGCTTGCTTTTCTCTGTGCCTCTGCTCCTTTATTCAATACAATTTTCATGCAATTTCAATATCACGTTATATTGTAATGATTTGTTTATACATGTCCATCCTCCATTAGGATGTGGCTTTTCAAGGATAGGAATTACGTGTTAAGACAGAAAATTTAATGGGTACTGCCTATGTGCCAGATGGAAATGCTCATGTTATTTCTATTCTGTAAAACAACCCTGCAAAGTAAGCACTAGATCCTCATTTTACAGATGAGAAAACTGATGCACTGAGTGTTCAAATAAATTCCCCAAAGTCACATAGTTGATTAGCAGCAAGGTATAAGACTCCAGAATCAAGACTCTTTCCATTAGACCATACTGCCTCTCTTTTGCCTCTTTGTATTTTCTGGCACAAATTTGGTACTCAATAAATGTCCAACAAATGGATGAACGTTAGGCCTTCTAATTATAGGTACCTCGAAAGCAGGACCATACCTTCTGCTTCAAATTTATCCCAGGGCTAGCTCAAGGTTTGTACCCTCTAACCTCTCCATAAATATTTGAATGAAATGGCTCAAAATGTGAATAAACAAGATTCCATACTACAAAGCCTATATAATTATCGTGTACTTGCTAGAAACAAGTGGACCTGTTAGCTGCTGGCTACTACAGAAAGAGCAACTCTGCATCAATACATCAAAAGGAAATCACTCTCCCCACCCAACACTAAATTGCAGAGTCATAAACAACCTTACTCAACAGGCAAGCCGTTCAGCATCTTATGCTGACATTTTTTGGGTATCAGATCCTGGCTGCCTTGTTAGGATATGGCTCTACTTCAAATCAGGTATGCCATAGGCTTTATGGACTCGGGTAGAGAGAAAACAGTAGCACGTAGCTACCTTAACGATTTTTCACACTTAAGTCATGTCTCTTAGTTGTCTAGTGTAGAAATGCGGGGTCTTTCCCAGTTGCATGTGGGAGAGCGTGATAAATGTCCTTTTTGGAGGAAAGTATTGACACTACCTGTGAACCTCTCCGATGGCTCTAGATGCTGAAATTTGCTTGCTGTCAATTTAGCAAACACTTGTCCACCTTCACCTTCTATCTCTCTGGAAAAGAATATAAGTCCAACTCTTAAAATTTCAAAACAAAATGACAGCTTCTCTCCCATACACCTGTGTAGACGTTAAATATGAGATTTTTGTGCCAGGCAGCTAGCCCACCTGCCCCCCTAGACACCATGGTCATTTTTAAGATAATTCAATCATTTTAATTGCCTGTGAGTCTACCCAATAAGTCACCCATCTGAGAGCTCAGAGAAACTGTTTAATAGTCACATGTAGGGTTCATTCTGAATCTTCAGGTCCTATTGCTATGTTAAGTTAGAAGATCCGAAGGCAAAATTCTTGGGTGATATTATCAAGAATTCATTCATTCATACATTCAGAGGATATTTGTTGCCTACCAAGTGTTAGGACCTCAGACTTCAGAACCAGACTGTCTGAGTTCACTTTCTAACTTCTTAACTCACTAGCTCTGTGACCTTGGGCAATTTATTTAACCTTATAGCTCCACCTCCGTTCCTCGTCTGTTAAAGGTGGGTCATAGCAGCCCCCACTCCAAAGGCTGATTTTGAGGCTCAAATGAGTTATTAGATATAAGTGCTAATAAGAGTTCCTGATATTCCATAACTTTAGTTGGTATTATTATTTGTTGTTATTCTTACTATTATTACCATTAGTCAGGCACTCTGCGAGATGCTAGGGACACAGGAATAAACAAAGCACATAAAGTTCCTGACCTCAAGGAGCTTATGTCTAGCAGGGAAGACAGACACTCAAGGGAGTAAACAAACTATGGTAGCTGATCTAAGGTATAGGGTGTTCTGAAACCCTAGAACAAGGGGGCCTGGCCTGGCCTGCTGGGGACAGGAAGGATTCCCTGAGGGAAACAGGAAGGATGAGTGGGGTTAACTGGATGGTGCGTGGATTTCCGGGAGGACCAGTCCAGGCGAGGGGAACAGCATATGCTAAGGCGTATGCTAAGTGAAAGGTCAGCATGACCCCAGGGCTGAGAGGTTGCTGGCAGTGAGTGTTCTGTGTGCAGACTTCTCTTGAGGTGGTTGGCAGAAAAACTGTATTTGAATAGCATCTTTTTAAGCTGTAGCTTTAGAAAATAGTTTAGCTCTACTAATAATTCTGTACATTACTTTTTTTTTTCATTTCAACCAGGCAGTGAGAGCTAGGTAAGGAACATGTGCTCCCTTCTGGTCTAACCAGAAAGTGGGGTTTTAGTTTACTGAGTAACTGTAAGAATTAGGTCACCTCAGATGCCTTGTAACGTCTACCCCCTTACTCATTTTATAAGGTCTCTGTTCTATTTTTATCTATTATTTCCTTATTTTATTTTGAAATGCTTAAGGGCCCTTGAAACTTTTGGGAAATTGGCAGGGTATACATCCCAAATATGTAAAATCAAATATATTGAATATGAACAGCTTCATCGGTTAGAGCCTGGCTCAGGAGAGAGAATGTGGGTGGAAGTATGCTGGGCCTCCACCCACCGGGAGGAACCTTGCTCACAGCCTTTTACTGGAATTGCTTCTCATGTGAAATTGCTAATGCCCTGCCTAGGGGTGGAGGAGGGGGGCATTGTAGAAGAGGGGGTGTCCAGCATAACCCATTTACATTGGCTCTCCTGGGTGGAACGTTGCCAGATTGCAATGTAAACAATGTATGAGCACTTCTGAGCTTCTAGAAGAAAGAATGTGTATGCCAGCCTCCCAGATCTGTTTGGTTTGTCAGTTTTCTGGGGTTGCTTTTTCAAATAGCTGATGCATTTGTCTGTAAGACAAAGGAATGAAAACACCAGTGAGTTTTGTTGCGGGGCCTGGGAGCCCAGCCTCAGGGTTACAGAGTAGTCTGACAGTAACCTGCCTGAAAGCAGCTGGGAGAACAGCGAACTTCCGTAGCCACACTTCTTGCTTTTCTATCAGCTCTCCCCACCTGCCCTTCTCCCTGCCACCAGGTCCCCACAAGCTTTCATTCAACAAGTATTTACCAAGCACCTCTTGTGACACACACCAAGGATGTCACTAAGGACTACGGACAGAAGGAAATCAAACCTGCCCGGCCCTGCTCCATCTCTCCCCTGCCTTCCTTCCACGTCCCCAGAAGGAACCCTTAAGAACAGACATGCTCCTCCAGCCCTTCCTGCTCGAGCCAAGGCAGGCGACAGCACATTTTTTCCAGCTTGCAGAGGACTGTGCTAAACTCCCCACAGTGAAAAACGCCCCCCAAAATACTAGTGCACGAAGGAGGTAGGGAGAAGTGGACCAGAAGCGTGCAGATATCTCTAACTTTTCTCCCCTTCTCCTACTCGCAGGGCAGAGAATAGAGACCTCAGGCTGAAGCGGGAAAGTGTAGGTTGAAACGTCGGATTTGGAAATAATGAGATTAATTCTAATAATGAGAACTAACATCCGAACGGTGATTAAAATTCACAGGAAGAGCTTTTATATGCCCCATCTTAGCAAACCCTCAAAGCATCCCCGGGAAGGGGTGTTAGGATCGCCTTTTCCAAGACAAGGAAAGGAATGGGGTTCAGGAAGACTTGGTCCTACTGCTGGAAAGTAACCGACTGGAGGCTTTAATCTAGATCTTTCTTTCTCCCTGTCAAATCCAGGGCTCCGTCTGTGAAACCATCACTGCTACAGTTGAGGTGAAGCTGACACGTGCAGACTTGCAAGTAATATCAACATCTTAGCTCAGTCTGCTTTTTCCATACGTCAAGGACACTCCCATTTTTATTTCAGGGAGGGAAAAGTCCTGTGAAGGGGAATTTTGATTCCTATCATGAGAGAAGGAAATGGAGGTTGGAAAAAGTTAGGCAAGTTGCTTCAGGTCACATCGCTAGAAGTAGTGGACCTGGAATTCAACCCCCGGTGGATCTGACACCAACGTGCTGAAGAAGGAACAGCCCTGCCGGGGAGCAAAATAGGATGTAGCCTAGGACAGCTGTGCGACCAAGGACAAGGGCATCTAGCTTAAGCAAAAGCCCCAGGTAGGAATATCAGTTATGCCTTCTTCTAGCTGTGTGACCTTGGCCAAGTCAGGTAACCTGATTCATCATCTGCAAAATGAAGAAAATAAGGTTGTAATGTGGATTAAATAAAACACAGCGTGTGCACATGGTATGCATACTCTAAAACTCTACACGGGCCCTGGAGGTTTCCAGAGGTCAGTGAGCTACTGCCCCCAGACAGAAAAAAATACAGCAAAAGTACAGAAACCCGCGGACAACTGCCCTTTGTAATAGGAGAGTATTCACTGAAATGGACTGGATACTTCAGTCCTGGGTCTCCTCAAACCAATGGGGGCTTTCAGGGGTCAAGAGTAGCCGCTGGGCCCCAGGCAGCCAGCAATTCCTGAACGGAGTGCAGAGTGCTGGGGGTGAGGGAGAGGCCTTCTCCCCTGGGAACACCAGCTGACCACCCTGGCTGCATTCCCCAACAGCTGCTTACACTTTCCACGTGCTGACATTTCACCCAGTCCCTTATATAACTCACTTGTACAAATTCTCTAATTCTCATATCCACTTATTTTCCCTATAAATCCACCTAAAGATCCTGATCCCTTTAAAATTATCCAATGCATGAGGAATCCACTCATCCCCTCAACAAAATTATCTCTTGAGCACCTACTATATGCCAGAGCAATCTAGAAGGAGTGGCATGTGATACACTTTAAAACCCACCGAAGATTTACATTTTCTAAAGTGATTGAGCACAAAGTATAGCTCTGTCCCAACTCTTCTTGGTCCTCTCTTTGCAAAAACGTAAATAACTCTCCCTTTGGGTTTGCATATTTTACATCTGGATTGACTTTATTTTGCCTGGCCTTTCTCTGGTCATCAACATTCTCAACTTTCCTAAAGTCTAAATTAAGCCCTTTTCAAAGACAGCATTGTTTACCTACTTCAATTTAGGGGTTAGAGAACTCTGGGTTTACTCTGTTTTTTTTCTCCCCCCCAGAATTTGGTAATAGGTAGTACCTTTTTAGTATTAACATACAATTAAATCACACTGGTCAAAACAATTTAACAAAGTGCATTCTGTCCTGTAGGTTAACTTTGCTCTTGCATTCTTCCACTTCTCTGGATAAATTCGAAAAAGCATATTCAAAATTCAATTAGGGGCTTTCCTCGAGAAAAGGCCTTGCAAAGTTCAAACTGTATAGAATGCAGCTTCAGGAGTGGCGTGTTATTTTTTTAACAGCGGTGAGGTTTGTTCCCTTGAGAATACATCTTGTACCATGTTTACTGTGCCTTCTAAGTAAACCAAAAAGGAGGGGAAAAAAAGAATAAACAAAATATTCTCTGACAGAACTAGGTAAGCTAGAACATTCCAAAACAGCCAAGGATCAGTCAGCGTTTCCCCAGGGGCCAGTATCTGGATGCGGGCTCCAGCACCCAAGTGTGAACAAGTGGGCCTCCTCAGATCATTCTGATGGTCGTCCTTCCAGGCACCTGAACAAATACACTATCATCCTTATGCTCACGGTTCAGATGTTTGAATCTTGTCTCTTAAGAGATGTTCTAGACAAAGACCTTCAAAGTCCAACTCTCCCAGTAAGATCCTCACCAGCTGTCCTCACCTCCCGTTCCCTTCCCACAGTTACTCACATTTTGGTCCAGCTACACTATTCAGTATTGCTTGACGGTGGCCCAAGCTTTGCTGCTTCTGATCGCTGTTCTTGCTCTTCCCCCTGGAGCATCCTTCTTCCACATTTCTGGTCATTGAGCCTGTAATATCCAGTCCATCCTTCAGTGGCCATCTCAGGGCTCTGCTCTTCACAAAATCATTTGGAATTCCCCCAATCTGATGTGATTTCTACATCTTTGTCACCCCACACCACCCATAATATTTTGCCTTCTTATGTGACATTTCTCATTCTGGCTATGAGAGCTATTGTAATCTCCTTAGAGCAGAACTCCTGTCTTATCCAAATGTTTAACCCCTTAACTATGGCCCAGGATAGAGGCTCAGTCCTATGAAGTCAGATGTCCTGCTACAGCACATCTTTCCTACTGGAACATATACAAATACTTTCTCCATTCTTAGTTACTGTGGGAAGAATAAAGGCTTCAGCAGAGGTAGAAGAGCTAATTAGATAGCCTTGGATTAGTCAGCTTGGAGAATTGAGGGTGCATGGAATCTGTTATAGCCTCAGGGTAAACTGTTGGCCATTTAGATGTGCCTGCATCTTTACAGAGCAGGGAGTTGCTGAGGCATATGTTTCTGCTGGCACTCAGTGGACACAGTACTTTAAAGATGGTCACATCCAGGTCTCTTGGCCACACCAGGAACTTGAAGTCAATGCAGTTTCCAGGCGTTCTGACCCGGAACAGAACTGTCAGAAGCGATTTTATGCCGTGCTTTGCTGAGAAATGCTACCAACAGTAGTGTCCAAGAATAGACACAAGGTAAGACACTGAAACCAGAATCATCTTGAACCCCAAGCCAAGAAAACTGCCTAGACTGATCAGAAAAGAGGGAAAAGATAACTCTGCCTCATTCTGCCTGGATACAACATTTTTTTCCCTACAATATCTTCAAATTCCCAAATATCCTTGTGTACAGAGGATGGTGATCTAAACAGGGATATAGAAAACCTAGTTTCGGGCTTCCCTGGTGGCGCAGTGGTTAAGAATCTGCCTGCCAATGCAGGGGACATGGGTTCGAGCCCTGGTCTGGGAAGATCCCACATGCCGCGGAGCGGCTGGGCCCGTGAGCCACAACTGCTGCGCCTGCGCGTCTGGAGCCTGTGCTCCTCTACGGGAGAGGCCACAACAGTGAGAGGCCCACGCACTGCGATGAAGAGTGGCCCCCGCTCACCACAACTGGAGAAAGCCCTCGCACAGAAACGAAGACCCAACACAGCCATAAATAAATAAATAAATTTATTTTAAAAAAGAAAGAAGCGCTTCCCTGGTGGCGCAGTGGTTGCGCGTCCGCCTGCCGATGCAGGGGAACCGGGTTCGCGCCCCGGTCTGGGAGGATCCCGCATGCCGAGGCCCGCATACCGCAAAAAAAAAAAAAAAAAAAAAGAAAGAAAACCTAGTTTCTAGCTTGGGGCCTTACATTAAATAGCTAGGCAACCTTGGGTAAATCACTTAAGCTTCCAGGGCCCCAGGTTCCTAGTTCTAAGTTCTGATAACATGAAATACAATTTGGAAATGCTACAATTTATCTCAGTTAAATTACCAATTCACATGGAGCCTGCCATCATCTCCTCTTGGCCGCTCATTTCTCAAGTATTTCCTCCCTTTGGGTTTTTTATTTAATTCCAGAGTTGCCCCCTTTTTTCCCAGCAAGCTAGAACCCTCTGGGGCTGTGATTGCCAACCCCATGAATCCTGTGCCCAGTTACAAATCCACTGAGACCCCTCATTCTTTCTGGGACTCTTCAGATTGACATTCAATGCAATGAAGCTGTTCCTGTGTTTCAAAGGTGCAAGAAGAGAAGGGATTTCATGCTCAGGAATCTCATGTAAGTGGAAAAGTCCCACCACCCTTTCCTCTTAATAACAAAATACAGGGAAGCTCAGTCCTGGGAGGATGCCGACTCTTCACAGGCATTTGACAAAAGCTTAAGAATCCACCTGATTAAATAAGTCTCACTTATATGTAAAATGTTATCATGAAATGAAATCAGTTTTCACAACCTAAGGACATGGATGTTACTATATTTTCCAAAGGTCCACTTTGATAAATTGCATTACGGGGTTGTATTTCACTTTTAAATGAAACAAATGTTAATTAGGTGTCAACAAATAACTAAAAGAAAAAAAGAAGCACAGGGGTTCACAAGAGTGAGATTTTGGGGCGCGAACCCGGTTCCCCTGCATCGGGAGGCGGACGCGCAACCACTGCGCCACCAGGGAGGCCCTGTATTTCACTTTTAAATGAAACAAATGTTAATTAGGTGTCAACAAATAACTAAAAGAAAAAAAGAAGCACAGGGGTTCACAAGAGTGAGATTTTTTTAAAGAAGCAATTGCTTTATTACGGCTTTCAAGCACTGTTAAGAAAAAAAAAAAGGACAAACGCTAACATTTTTTTAATGTCTAGTTACCTGCTCAATCTTGTAATAGCTGCTTTTGCTGTTATACTGTTTAATAGCCATAAGAACTATATTTTCAACCCCATTTTGAAGTTGGGGAAACTAAAACGAAAACGAACATTCAGACTCATGCCTATCTGACTTTAGAACCTCTGTTCTTTTTTCCACACCATATGATAAATATAGAATGTAGCCTCGAGAGGTTATAGATTTCAACCAAGCTTCCTCCTTCCTTAATGCTCACCCCTGCTCCCGGCATAACTATTTTTATATCATCATCGAGTGAGATCTGTCCTATGCCTAGTATCCTACATGAAGGACTTTCCATTTGTTGATAACTCACTTCAAGGACTAAAAGCCTTTATGATAAACAGGCATTTTCATAAAGCCTAAATCCCTTTTGGTGGTAATTCAACTATTTCTTTACTCCCAGGTGTGATTCATTTATACATTCATTCCTATCTGCCCCAAACATACATTCCAACCTTAAATTTTACTGCTCCTTTTCATGAATGTTTTAATTAAGAGTCTTTGGTCTTAAAGTAATAAAAGAAACTCAAACTAGCTTCAGTGGAAAAGGGAAATGGCTCTAAGCACTCAAAAGCAGGAACCAGTCAAGCTTACAGAAGGTCCCGGAACCAGGACTGGGAACTAACTAAACTCTCTCCATTCCTTTTCTCTTTTTTTTTCTACGCATATACTTCATTCTTCTATGTTTCTGCAGACTCCCCAAGTCCCCATAGCAGAAATCAGGGCTGCCTACACCTCCCATGTTTACACAGTCCAGGTTCAGTCATGCCCAAAAGTCAAAATATCTCTTGGTCCAAGTTCTGTCTTCCCAGAGATGAGGCTCTAAATGGCCCAGCATGGTTTTAATCAACTGTGTCCAGGTAGGGGGACCTGTCCAGATATAGCATCTGCACAGCAATGAGTGCTGGGCTCAACAGGTGGTCCAGGAAACTACCAGGAGTCACTCTGCTTTGAGGTGAAGGAGGGATGGATGCAGTTCAAAGAGTCATTTCAAGCTGGGCAGACACCATAAAACATGCCCTCTCTAGTGTCCTCTGTGCTGTGGACACTCACTTGACCTGCGGTTCTACTGCCTCTCCCCCTCCCCCGTGTCCCCACGCTCCACCATCCCACCTGTCACATCAGAATCCAACCCTTGCAGGCCAGCTCCAGTTACTGCAGCCTGGCAACTTCATCATTTTTCCTACGCCTGTTTCCTCTTCCCTACCAGGCTGAGGTTTCCTTGAGAACTGAATGCAAGTCTGATTCCATTTGAGTGCTCATAAAATTCAGTGAAAATATTTAATGGATGATAGATGAAGAAGTAAATCATTTCTCAGGGAAGAAGATGTTTTCTCCTCTGTTAGAAACTTAAAGATAGTTTTTTATTTTACTTTTCAGCTTAATTACTTTCTCTTTCCCGAGATAAACATATTCTTTCTCCTTTAACTGTCTCGCTTGAGCTCAATTTTAAAATATTGTGGTTACTTTCTGTGAAATTGAAGAGGCCCTATATCATCCAAGTAGTTAGTGACTGGAGAATATAAAGGATACATTCAAACTGGGTAATTGGAGGAGACTTTAATAAAGGGAGTATTCACGAAATTGTGGATGGAGTTTAAGGAAACACTAAGGGATAGTGCAGTTTCCCCGGGCTTGCCTTAGTGGGGAACCTGTACTATCCCATGCCCTGGAGGCACGGGGAGGAAGCTGTTTGCAGAATCCAGAGGAGGGAGCTGTGTAGTGAGAAGCCCGAGGTGGTAGGGGTCTAGTGAGAGCTGCCTAACAGGGGCCCTCAGAGGGTGAGGCCAGCTCTCGGTGACCCAGCAGAGAGGAAGCCAGAAGAAAACATACTCTGATCTTACTCTCCTCCTTCCCTCTGATCACCCACCAAAACACATCAGTGATCAAGACAGAGGACAAAGAACACACACAGGTCAGCTCCAAAGGTCAAATGGAGCAGGTAGGAGATTAGATCTGGAGGAGAAAATGGGTCCTCTCCAGAAGCCACGGTCATGGAGCTGATCCAGCCCCACTCACCTAGGCCATGGAGGAAAGATCAGCACATTTCATTCGGGGTTTGGACTCACGTCAACTTTTAGGAACTTGCATGTCCTTATTCAACCAGCCTGGCTATGACTTTTCCAAATTTCAATTTTGTGTCAAAACTACAAGTGATCAAGGGCAGCAGAAATGCCTGTGACTCCACATTTCTACGTGTATCACACATGCAACTTCCAAGTCACATAGGAGCCTGGGGGTAAATTGAGGGTCAGGAGACCTGGGTTCAGGTCCTGGCTCTGCAACTTACCTCCAGGTAGGTGACTCTGGACACGTCGCTCCATCTGCCTGGGGCTCAATGATCTTCCATCTATAAGACTGTCATGCCCATAGAGAACAGACTTGTGGTTGCCAAGGGGGAGGTGGGTGGGGGAGGGAGGGACTGGGAGTTTGTTAGCAGATGCAAACTATTGTATATAGGATGGATAAACAACAAGGTCCTACTTTACAGCACAGGGAACTATAGTCGATATCCTGTGATAAACCGTAATGGAAAAGAATATTAAAAAAAGAACGTCTATATGTGTAAAACTGAGTCACTTTGCTATACAGCAGAAATTCACACAGTGTTGTAAATCAACTATACTTCAATAAAATATATTAAAAATAAAAGACTGTCATGCTGCTTCCAACTCCATCAGCCTGTGTTTCTAATTTCTAGTCTCTTTTGCTTCAAAAGAAGACCAGACTTCACTGTGTGGGTAGTGGTGGTGTAAAGCATCACAACATCCTTCCACGTTCTTTGTTAGTGTCTCAGGACACTAGAATGTGAGTGTCTTTAAGGTCAGGGATGATGGTTTTTCCCATCACTTCTCCATTCATTCAAATACAGTGGTTTGCATACTGCCAAGATTCCATTTCTTTATTTGATTTTTTTATCCTTTACTTTGATTCTTCCAAAAAATTTTTTCTGAATAAACCACAAAAGGGAAAACAACGAACAAGGCCAACAGAATAAAAAGTAATTGATTCACAACTATGTGTGCATTGTTTTAAGTGTTTTAGCACTTTTAATCCTCACAGTAAACTTTTGAGATGGGTTTGGTTTTATCCCCATTTCACCCACAAGGAAACTGAGAATCAGAGGTTGTTACTTGCCCAAAGCTAGTGTCTGAACCACAGCTTATACCCTGCTCTTGCTGAATTTAAAGCCCACACTCTTTCTCCTTTGTGACTCTGCACATGGGGCTTGATTTAGATGTTCGTGGAAGAAACGCTTGATTTTTAACCTTTGTCGTGCCTGTCAGGACATCCCAGTAACTTCATGGAACCTGCATCAATTCCAAACCCACTGCCTGCTCCAACCCCTGGGGGAGCCTCCTCTCATCTCCCCTGGTGCTCCTACCCTGCCCACCGTATGTGCATGGTCTGCACAACAGAAAGACTATGTGGATGGCTGGGCCTGGACACAACTCTTCACATCTCAAAAGAGTTTTACTGGCTTTTTATGGGCATTTCCTCTCTAAACCTCAGTGCAGTAATTCACCCTTCTGATCCTCAGGGTACAGATTAGCACATGGAAGGAAGCCTAGAAAGGTTGTGACTTGCCCTTTTGTCAGAAGGTGAGCTGGTAGCCAAGCTTCCTGTCAGCTTCTCCTCCTTCCCCTCCTTCCTTGTCTCTACAGGTTGAAATATGCCCAACACTGTGGTGGAAATGTAGCTTAGGTGTGAAGGTTAAACTAAGAAAAAAGGTGAAGTGGCCAAGCACAGATGATATCACTGAAAAGTGTCGGGTGATTCTTAAAAAGGAAATTGCTAAGAGGGGAGACCAAAGAGAGCCTTTCGTGCGATTTGCTGGAAGAAATAATCTGGAATCAACAAACATGGCAGAAGCAGCTCAGTTGCCATGGCCAATCATCACTCAGACTTCAGAGTGTAGAGTGAGGTCAACGGCAACTCTGGACTCTGACAGTACAAGGGCTAGGATGGTTCAAAGCACAAGACTCTTACCTCAAACATTTCTGGATTAAAACCTAGCCATTAAGTGTCCCTTGGCATGACATATTTTTATGTAGCCCAAGTATCTTCCACTTTGATGATATCCACCTTTGATGGTATCCAGTGATACCCCACCCCACTAGCCCTCCTTATTCCTGGGAATCTCTGCTGGGATGCCTCACATGCCCCTAACCAGTCTGTCAGCCTCAGTGTCCACAATGCTATCTTGCCATGCTACTGCCCACAAAGTCCCCAAGAGAACATTGCTCTTACCTCTGCCCTGCTTGAGAACATCAGGGTACATGCGAAGGGGTTGCGGCTGGAGGCGCCCAAAGCCTCTAGTCCACTAGGTGCCAGACGACTGAGCTTCCTCACCAACATTATGCTGTATTTTGTCACCCAAGTCCCAGAGGAAGTCTGCTTGGATCAGAGCCTCATCAAGTCTCTCTTGAAGAGCATCTGTTGGCTTTTATGTCCACCAGCAAACCATAGTACCAAGACCCCGTCTGCAGGAACTTATTGAATGATGCAAGGAGATTCTGGAGACTTTCCAAGAAGAAGGCATTTCTTGATCTCCACATATTTATTTAACAAATATTTATTCAACAGCAACTGTATTCCAGCCCTTAGCTTATGTTACCCTGAAGAATTCAAAAGTTAGACCCATATATTTCAATTTTTTTCTCCACCTCAACACATTTAATGGCAGCCCCCAAACACTCCTAGATGTAGTACGGGTTCACGATGGATGCAGTGATTCTCAACTGGAGAAACATTCCCCCCAGGAGAAAGGGGAAGGTGTATACTAATTTAAAGATGCCTAACAGGCAGTTCTCATAGGAGAGGCAACCCCTTTCCAGCCTTGCAGCCTCTCTCACCCTCATAATACTGAAAATCACAACATTTCCCCAAATCAAAAGACCATTTTCAATGAGGGGCATTAGCTCCCCATTCATAAATGGAAAATAATGCAAAACCAATGAGGACTGTGGCATGGGTGACAAAACATGATTTCTCCTTGCCATTGCTCTCTTCATGAAAATTGCTTAAGGAAACTCAACCTCTTTCAGAGGAAGCAGGGGATTCCAGAAGCATATGTGATCACCCAAGTTCAGCCCTCTACAGTGTATGCAGCACACCCAGGTCTTTCCGGAGAGGAATGGTGGAAAGAGCAAAAGAGGCACACATGGTATACAAAGTGCCTCCCCTGCCCACACAACATCATTTTAGGTGACTCTCAGTGTTTCCAGGATGCTGATGGTGGTCATTAACTCCCTGTACTCTGAGATGATCCAGTATAGATTTTCAGTAGTTGGTGTGGTCCACCTGAAACAGAATCTTCTCATCCCACAACATAAAGTTCACATAGAGCAATTGGAAGTGAGGGTGGTGACACACCACCATTATCAAATGAAAGCACAGACTCCTTCTCTGACCTCTTTTGGTGTCTGACCTCATACACCATGACATCATAAAACAACTCTTGCCTGAACCAGAGGCTTATCACTCAAAGCTGAACCATTACAGCTCTTCAGATCTTTTAGGAATAATATAATTCAAATATCCCTTCAGTTCTTAAATACATTTCAGGTTGCCTTTGCTACTGTGCTGATAGTGTGCTAGTGGGAAGTCAGTTGCAGAGAAGAGTGGGGTGGAAGCAATTTTATCAGGCCCCCCCCAAAAAAATAAAACACATCAGGGGAAAGAGAGCAGGCTTTAGAATTGGGCAGATGTGCATTCAACCCTAGGTCACTCTCTAGCTGATGATCTTCAACAGTTCGTTTAGCTTCTCTATGACTCTGTTACCAATATCTATTTTACTGGCATACAGTGAGGACTTAATACATTTTAGTAGTTTGAGGAGATGGAAAAGGAGTAGGAGTAGTAATAATAGAGAATCAACAGTGGTAGCTTATAGTAGTAGTGGTAGTTATCATTATTATTAACCTTACAAGAGAGACAATGTCTAGGCAGAGATGAGATTTCAATGCAAAGGAAAGGCTATATTCACTCATATTTTCCATGGTACATCCTGGGCTAGGAGGGAAATTATCCACCCAAGATTATACAGCCAGAGTTGCATAATGGAGACTTGAGTTCAGGACTGTCTGACTCCACAGGAAATATAGGAGCTGCCAAGTAATGAAGATGAAGAGAAGTAAACACAGAGAAAGACACTGTAGCACTTAGACCAGCTCAGTTGTCAGACTAACTCTGCCATGAACTAGTTGTATAACTTTGTGGAAATAACTTAATGTCTCCAAGCATCAGTTATTTTTATCCCTAAAATCAGCTTACTGACTGTTATGGACTGAATGTATGTGTTTCCCCCAAATTCATATGATGAAGTCCAAATCTCCAGTGTGATTATATTTGGAGTAAGGAAGTAACAAGTTTAAATGAGGCCACAGGATGGGGCCCTGATCCAATTGGATAAGTGTCTATATAAGAAGAGACACTGAGCTGAGCTAGCACGCATTCTCTTCCTCACTCTCTCCCCCACCATCTCTCTGTCTCTCTGTGTCTCTTTCTCTCTCTGTGTGTCTCTCTCTTTTTCTCTCTCTCTCTCCCTCTTCCTTCTCTCTCTCCCACACTTTCTCTCTCCTCTCTCCAACCATGTGAGAGAGAGAGCCACCACCTACAAGCCAAGAGGAGAGACTCAGAATGAAACCTACCTTGCTGGCACCTTGATCTTGGACTTCCAGCCTCCAGAACTGTTAGAAATAAATTTCTGTTATTTGAGCCACCCAGTCTGTGGTGTTTCGTTATGGCAGCCTTAGCAAACTAACACACTAACACATTACTCAAACTACTTATAAGATAATTAAACAGGATCTCATAAAGAGCTTTTCACCATACTTGATACATAGAAAGGTTCCCAACAAATGGTACATATTATCATGATCATTTCATGAGAAATAGAGTAAAGCACCCAACCTGGTGCCCACTAAAATGATGGTACTATTGGGCATAAAAAGCCAACATGGAGTGGTGAATGAGTGACAAGCACTGTAGTAGCCAAGGGAACTGTAGAAAGCTCAGAGGAGGCAGGGGTGTGGGAGGGGGTGTACAACACAATTACCCACTGGAGAGGGAAATCAGCAGGTCCTGGTTAGAAGGCCCAGGTTGTTTAACCTAGGCCAGCTGACCACAATGTGGTCAGAGGGAGAGTCCTAATTGTGGTCCAGGCAAGAAGCCAGAGGTCAAAGCTGGAGGCCTTTGTAGGAGCTTAAGTGGGAAAACAGGACAAGGAGACAGATGGCAGAAAGATGAGGAATGAGGCAGGGGGCAGCATCTGAGGCAGATTGGGGGAGCTGTAAACTATTCAACCCAGAGGCTGTGGCCCCTGTGGGCATGTGAGAGCTCCATTTCCACATGTACCTGCTGTGCAGTGGGGGAAAGGGCTGACAGCTTAAAGGCAGTGAGCAGGACAGGGCAGGGAAGGATCAGGTCAGCAATAGTGCTGATGGGAGCAGTGGTGTCCACATGTCAGAGGCACACAATTCCCAGCCCACATTAACAGGAATGAGCTGTGGGCACCAGAAAGAAAGGGCATTAGAGATGAGCACCAGTTGTTTAGATGGAAAAACAGGACATTCAAGGATAGATAACATGAGGCATTCCAGGGTCCATCAGGGAAGCAGATGATGGGAAAGGAGGGATTTGCAAGAAGCTGAGATTTAGTTTTTCACTTGCTTCTATGAATTGCTGCCTCCAGGCTTCTGTGACCAGCAAAGGAGTGTTCATTTTCTTAGCCACTTAATACATCTTTATTGAATAACTTCTCTGTGCTGGACACAGTATAAGCACTGAGGATACCACAATAAAAAAACAGACATGAAATAGCTTATTTTTAAAGAGGAAATGCAGATAATAAATAAGCAAACAGAAAGATAAAAATCATTTCAGATGGGGAAAAGCACTATAAAGACAATTAAGCAAGGGAATTACAGAGAAAGTGATGAAATGGTGGCAGAATGGCTTCTTTAGACAAGGCAGTCAGGAAAGTTTGTCTGAGAAGAAGATATTTGAATTGAACCTAAATGATCACAAGAACATAGCTCTAGCAGATGGCAATAGCTCCCTTCCCTCTACTTCCTCAAAGTCAACATCAGAAAATGAAGCAGAAAGCAGCACCTCTGTGACATTTCTTCCCTTCTTAGATTTTCTCCCAGCCTGAATATCCACTTGGAAACTGTCTGTTTGCTTTTTTATTCATTCAACATGTATTGAGCATCTATGCATGCCAGTTACTGTGCTAGGCACAGGGAATGTAATATAATATAGACACTGACATCTGACCACAGACCAAGGGTGAGTCAGTGAAAGAATCCAAATTTTAGACAAGAATAAGATACTTTCTGTACTTTCAATACTTTCTGTTGCCTCCATTTGGATCAAAATTAAACTAGAGAGACGTGTGTACATGTGTGCTTTGTGTGAGTATGTTTATCCAGATAAACGTGTGCCTGGCAGCTTATGAGCTCACAGACAAAAAGCAAAGTCTGCGCATATATTTGGCCAAAACACACATAAGGTAAATCTTCTTTTTGCACAGTGAATGTTACTTCCGCACACTCAGCCAAAACAAGGCTTCTTACACTCTGAAAAGCAAAGACTGGGTCTGAGATAGTCATCCTGCTGCAAGGTTCATACGAGCTAAAAATACAGAAGAGAAAAACAATGATCTCAGCAAGGTAATTGCCAATAGGTGAACAAATGAAGCAGACAGAATGCGAACAGCAATTTGGCCATCCTGCAGGGGAGGAATGAGTGTGTGTGGCTAGTGCCAGTGTGGAACCAGCAATAGTCACAGTCCAGCAAAACAGATAAAAACTGGTTATCCAACCATTCCTGACACTTCACACTCCTGGACGCCCTAAGACATTATTGAGGGTTAGGGGAGGGAGGGATCAGAGGGGAGAAAGGTGGCAAGCCGACAGGAAGGAGAATGGGAGGTCTTTTTTCCAAACCTTCCAATAACCCAGTTGATCATTCTTAGCTAACACTTTTTTTTCATGTGTGGATTTTATGCACCAGTGGCCAGCAACATCCAAGGAAGTAGGAAACTTTGTTTTTGTTTGGGCTTGGCCAGTATCTCTGGGAAGCCAGCTTGTTTTATTTTAAGAAAGCAGCTGTATTTTAGCTGGGGAGCATGTTTGGAGCACAGATTTTAAAGTGCCATCTCCCAGAACGGTTTAGTCCAGACTGAAAGCAGAAGTGAGCTGGATGAAAGACTGGGAGGCATAGTCCCCAGTTCTGATTCTATGGAAATAATTTGGTGGTTTGTCCCTTCGGGCATTTTTCATTCTTCACCTCCACAACGAGGGTGCTAATACCTGAAACCTCCACATCTTGCTGGGATTCCGAGCCGATCAAGTTACCATGAAAACCACACAGGTACAGGCCTGCGGTCTTACAGAGGATTCCTCCCTCAGAAGGCTCTCGGCTTGAGCCAGGAAAGAACACTACCACATTTTTCTTGGCTTTTTATAGGGTGTTGATCCAAGGATCTGTTTTTACATTCGAATGCAGCAGTCGACTGGAACATAATAGATTGCAGACCTTTGTGAGGAATCTGTGTGAGGCTTCAGCAGGCAACTGTGAGCTGTTGCAAAGAACTGCACTGTCAGCAGGTTAGCCACTGGGCCCTCATCCATGTTTTCCTTATTTTTAAAGGAGTCATTGACCTTCCACAGGCCTGTATCAAAATGGGGTGAACAAAAATTCTGCCAGACACGGCGGGATTGGAAGAGGCTTCTTTCAGGGGCTCGAAAGGGCTTCATTTGGTCTATTTACTGTCATGGAAATTCTGAGTGTGACTTAGAGGCCTCCCTGGCTCGCAGCCAGATGGAAAGGTTTGGGAAAAAAGCAGAGACTCAATCGGGGAGTGAGTGGGAGTGAGCGGGGTGGGAAAGCAGCTGCCCTGGCACAGCCCCCAGAGGGATGCAAAGACCCCTGGTGCCTATTGTGCAAGGGCAGATTCAGAAGTCTCCGTGTGGACAAGGGGGCAGCCAATGTTACTGCTCCAGGTGGCCAGGCTTGATGAGCATGCTGGGAGCTTGTTCAAAGTTGGTCTCGCCAAGGGAGGTCCCACCCAACATGTCATTCATTCATTCACTCATTCTGCAAACACTTCTTAAGAGTCTGCTGGGTTTGCACTACTGGGTATACACCCTGAGAAAACCATAATTCAAAAAGAGACATGTACCACAATGTTCATTGCAGCTCTATTTACAATAGCCAGGACATGGAAGCAACCTAAGTGTCCATCGACAGATGAATGGATAAAGAAGATGTGGCACATATATACAATGGAATATTACTCAGCC
>NC_041229.1:38262168-38281291 GCF_002837175.3 Physeter macrocephalus
ATAGGGAGGGTGGGAGGGAGACGCAAGAGGGAGGAGATATGGGGATATATGTATACGTATAGCTGATTCACTTTGTTATACAGCAGAAACTGATACAACATTGTAAAGCAATTATACTCCAATAAAGATGTAAAAAAAGAAAAAACTCAGATGGGGCAATCACAAATATTCACCATCCATTAGAAAAAAACAAAACAAAACGTGTCTCAACATATATTCCAAGAAATCAAATTATTCAGTCTATTTTACTAGTTATGATATAAAAAATAAGAAATGAGAGTTTAAAATACCCAAGAAAAATCTATTCACTTGTAAATAATAATAATGTGTCTCTTTCTCTTATAAAATAGCATATATTGTTTCTTTCAGAAAAATAATAAAATGGGTAAAATGTTGGCATATCTAAAAAAATTTTTAAAAGTCTGCTGGGTTTGAGACACTGTGCTTGGCACTGAGCCTATAGAAGTGACCAACACAGTCTCTGCCTACTATTCTGTAAGGCGACCGTCTAGCAAAAACGATTCTGCTGCTGTAGGAAGCCAGACCAGAGCTGCCATGCGAGGGTCAGATCTCCCACCTCAGCCCTTCCGTGTGTGCTGTCCCCAGGGCATCTCAATTCATTTCAACCATCACCGCCGAAATTCCAGCTAACCCTGTGCCAGGAAGTGCTTCGATCTCCGTATCATGGGCCCACAGAGTCCAAGTGCGCGTGTACTCTCCCAGGTTCAGAAACACACTCCCCCTCAAGTGCAAAGGATGTAGAAGCTGCACGGAGGAGTCTGTCTCCCAGGGGGATTTGCATGTTAAGGAGGATTATCACTTCAGCTAAAGGCAAGGCTCCCCAGCACAGGCTTTTAGGCCTGAGCAGGAAGGGTCGGGTGTGTCGGGGAGTAGAAGAGAGACTTCCTAGAAACACAGATGTCACGCTGGGTAGGCAGGCTGCCCACCCTGGGCTTTAGGCTGTTCTGGAACTGAAAGGGGGTTGGAAACCATCTGGTGGGGGAGAAAACAGCAAGCCTGTGGTGAGCAAGCCACCAGGGCCTTCTCTCCTGCTCCCCTTCTCCTGGGCTGGCCTTCCTAAGCTCCCTGCAAGCATGGACTTGTTTTCTGCTAAGCTGCTGGGTTTAGTGAATATGTGTGTGTGTGTGTGTGTGTGTGTGTGTGTGTGTGTGTGTGTGTGTGTGTGTTGTGTATGTGTCTGTTTACAGCGTAAAAAGAAGCAGCCCATGGGGAAACATGTGAGATAAAGAGGTTAGAGAAAAGACCCAAAGCAAAGGAGAGACAGCGTTGGCACTGGCCGACCTCCAGAACAGCTATTATTTTCTATGGTAGATAATCGCAGAACTGTGCTGGAAGATGAAGAATGCCTTCCGAGTTCGGGGAGGGGAGGGGCCTGACTCCTTGAAAAGGCTTATTAACACCAGGCTAATGGCATAGTCCTTAATCATCAGGGTGAACTTGAGCCTCTCGGGTTGAGCCTCCAACGGTATAAATGATACCTTTATTTCGGGAAACTCTGAAACTTAGATCTTTCTTCTGAATAGGATTCCCATCACCACCGCTCTCCATGATTCAAATGAAACTTCTGGAGTGAAGTGACTGTACTGTCATGTTTTCCACTTTACTATTTTATTCTACAGATTTCTAGATCTTTGATGTATCTGCTCTGGTGGAGATGAAATAATTCAAAACATTGGATGACTTAAGTTATGCGTTTTTATGTACACCAGTATAAATATGTCTTTTTTTCCTTCCCAACTGCAATACCTTTCTCATTACTGGGATAGAGTTAACAGAAACAATTCTCATAAAAAGGAAATCTATTACTTTTAGAAATATACTAATTCAGACATCATCTGGGATGAAGTTAAAAGGTTTGCTAAGTAAATGAGGACAATAAACAAAATCCCAGTCCAATTTTGTTTAGACTACTTGAAGAAACACATACTCAAAGAACTGTAGCAGTACTCATTTACATGTAAACATTTTTATGCTACTTACAAATTTTTCTTATCTTATCTTAAAAGCTGATCCTCGAAGAACCTAGTTATCACTTTTTAAACCTAATTTTCACAACCTTACCTCCCTATTTGAAATTCATTAAAATACTTTTCTTTGCATATATTTCCCTCAAAGTTAATTTGAGTTAATTACGTTGGTATATGTTAATTTATAATCCAGTACTTATAAATGGATGGGTGGATAGATGGATGGATGAATCTAGAATAAAATCAACCTGATTTATATTCCTATTTCCCTCAGATATAGGTCTCTGGCTCTCAGGAGTCTCTCTGCGACCTAGAAAGTCTGTCCATTCCTCTGAAGAGTCCTTCACATCCAAGACACTCTTCCACCCATGACAGAATATCATAAGTCACCAACTCCAGGCCTGCTCCCCAGTCCTCTGGTCCTCTAAGCAACCTCCTTTCCATGCCACCACTTGTGCTGATCTTGGCTTTTTGGCCAATTACCCATTTGGATTTGGCTCTGCTTTGGGTTCCCCTCCCCAGGATTTGGCAACCAGGATTTGCAATGAACAAATTGGCCTGCAAACTGATTCATGATTTAAACTCAGCTTTGAGTCGTAACTAACCCTTCTTGGCTTTGACAGCCTGATCTTTTCCTATAAATTTTGGCAAGTGGCGCTCCTGCCTCACTCCCCCAGCCCAGCCCGTCTCTCTCCCACCTTCCATCCCAGGCCCAGACTGCTAGGAGGGAACAAGATTAGACAGTCTCCTCACAGACTCTCTCAGGAATGCCTCGTCTCTGATGTAGGTAAACTCCTACTAGCTGCAAACTATCTGGTCTCAAATCTAGATAGCTTTGGATTCAGCACAGCTTTACTTCCAAAAGATGTAATTAATGCTACTTAAGGAGACATGGTACTCTGCCACTTGGTTGTGAAAACTTCCACTTCAGAGTAAAGTGATTGATGACTTCTGTACTAAAATCTTCCTATGTTCCGCATCTCTTATTTTCCCTTTGAGATAGCAGCATTTCTTTTTATTCAGCCAAGAAAGCTGAATTTATATTTTTTCCTTGACTTTTCAATAGACCCAAACATTCTTCATTAATCTAATTCTGTCTTTAATCTAATACTTTCCCAAATTTTCCAAAGGTTTCTCTTAAAATATTTTTTAATATTTTATTTATAAAATAGAGAATACATAAAAAACAAGCACCCAGCTGCCACCATTTTTAATATAAAATAGAAGTATAACATAAATCATGTTTTTGTGTATAAAATATGAAGTAAAGCCTCAGCTCTTGCCACGGCTCCAGGTGACCTCTCAGATAAGCCTTGATAAAGGTTTAGTGCCTTTCCTTCCAGACTTTTTCTAGCTTTCCACAAACAGGCATAAACCTTTTCAAGCCAAATATCAAGTTTCCATTCATTCCTCTTTGCTTCTCACCACATATGAACTTATCAAGAAATTCAGGTGACTCTTCCTTCAACACCATCCAAAATCTACCTCATGCACTTCTTTTCACCTGCGCCCCAAGCTCAACCAAGCCGTCATCTTGTCTCACTGGTCAACTGTGAAAACCCCTCAGAAGTCTCTCCACTCTCACCCTTTCCCTTTAAACGCGTAGATAATCTTGATGGCAAGCAAACAACACACTAGTTAAACTGAGCAACTCTGGTTAAATTGAGCAGAAAGAGGATTATTGGAAATGTCTTGGGAAATTCACAGACTTGATGAAAAGGCAAGAGAACTATAGCCTCAGCAGAGATGCCGAGCAACGGCCACGGTGAAATCATGGTTCAGGACGAGCTTAGTCAGGAAGTTATGCTGCCCCTGCTGGACCTGGACACCTTTCAAGCATGGCACCCCTGGGGGTACTAGGCTCTCCCACTGGCCCCCTGGCCTGGCCACCTCTGCCACTGCTGTAATAAATCTGCCTTGTCCCAGATCTTTGTCTCACCGGAACTGGATTTGGAGTTGCTGGTGGAGCACCCATGCCCATCCCTTAGCTCTCAGAGCTGGGTGAGGGAATGCCTGGTCTGTTCAGGTTCTGGAGGGGGTGGGGTTGGGGAAAGTCTCCCACCTGGACCCCCCTGGGGATCTGCCACAGGGCATGTGCCCAGAGCTGGAAACCCATTGCCACAGAGTCCATCGGGATCCACGAGGAAGTCAGGCTCACGCTCTTACTGTCCTTGATATCACCAGAGACTCGATGCTCTTCCCAAGGGCCTCTTCATGTGCACGGAGGTTCAGATAGTGCATTTGGACCCTGCTGCTACTCAATGACTTAATTAAGAGCATTTTAAAACTCCAATTTAATTAGCTAATTTAAATTCTGTTCAGTTTATCATGTGCGTACAATACACCGCACAGGTCCAGGATCTAATGACCGTCTTCAGCAAAATCACTAACATTTGCATAGTGGTACACAGTTCACAATGTGCTTTCATATGCTTTAAACCAGCTGGTTCTCAAGAGGATCCTGTGAGTAGGTAGGATAGACATTATTATCTCATTTTAACAGGTGAGAAAACTCAGTCTCAGAGGTAAAACGCACTTTTCAAGTGCACCAGGTATAAAGGAGAGGAGAAGCCTAGATTACAACCTACTTCTCCAAAAGGGAATCCTCCTATACTGTTGGGAATGTAAATTGGTGCAGCCACTATGGAGAACAGTATGGAGGTTCCTTAAAAAACTAAAAATAGAGTTGCCATATGATCCAGCAATCCCACTCCTGGGCATATATCTGGACAAAACTCTAATTCCAAAAGATACATGCACCCTAATGTTCATAGCAGCACTATTTACAATAGCCAAGACCTGGAAACAACCTAATGTCTATCAATAGATGAATGGATAAAGAAGATTTTATATATATATTATATATTTATATATATTATATATATATATATATATATATACATATAATGGGATATTACTCAGCCAAAAAAAAAAAAGGAAACAAAGAATGCCATTTGCAGCTACATGAAAGGGCCTAGAGATTATCATACTAAGCAAAGTCAGAAAGAGAAAGACAATACCATATGATATCACTTATATATGGAATCTGAAATATGACACAAATGAACTTATCTACGAAACAGAAACAGACTCACAGGCACAGAGAACAGATTTGTGGTTGCCAAGGGGGAGGGGGTTGAGGGAGGGATGGATTGGGACTTTGGGATTAGCAGATGCAAACTATTACATGTAGAATGGATAAACAAGAAGGTCCTATTATATAGCACAGGGAACTATATTTAATATCCTGTGATAAACCATAATGGAAAATAATATGAAAAAGAATATATATATATAACTGAATCACTTTGCTGTACAGCAGTAAATAACACGTTGTAAATCATCTATCCTTCAATAAAAAAAAAAATCTTACCTCTCCTTAACTCTAAATGTCCCTCAGAACCATCAAATTCACCAGGCATTCTGAGTAATCAAGGTTTAATCAGAGGGTATGGGGAGGTGAATAAACGAAGGAGTGGAATCCCGATTCAGAGGCAGGTAAAATAAAGAGAGCTGGGTTTCCAGGGACTTGGGACTATCCAGCTCCTAGGGACATGCCCAGGCAAGTTCTGTGGCCCAGAGCAAACCAGGCACTGGGCCACCGCCTACTAACAGCCCACCATACACACCACCATTTCATGGTGTCAGTGAGTAAATTAAAGTGGTCTTCAGGGACAGCCTCAAAGAGGACAGTAGGGACTTCCCTGGTAGCCCAGTTGTTAAGAATCTGCCTTGCAATGAAGGGGACACGAGTTCGATCCCTGGTCAGGGAACTAAGATCCCACATACCACGGGACAACTAAGCCTGCACGCTGCAACTACTGAGCCCGCGTGCTCTAGAGCCTGTGAGCCACAACTAGAGAGAAGCCCTTGCTCCGCAACGAAGAGCCCGAGCGCTGCAATGAAAGATCCCACGTGCCTCAACTAAGACTCAATGCAGCCTAATTAATTAATTAATTAATTTTTTAAAAAGAGGACAGTAAATATCAAAGAGACTGAGAAAAGGAGGTGGGACAAGATGCACTGGTACTTGTTTAAGGGCTGATGTCTCAGCAAACTGGCTGGCAGGATCCTCATATAAGTATCTCCCAGGCTCTGCCTTGAGGTTTCTCTGCAAGTGGCAGTGGGGATTAGGAAGAGGAGTTAGGAGGAGCAAGGCAGAGCTAGACTTTCATCTTCCCCACCCAGACTCCAGGGAAAAGCTGCTGTAGGTCCAGTCTTGCTGCTTTGAGAACTTCTTTTACAAATCAGAAACAAGACAAGCCACAGCTCCTATGCCCTTCAGTCTATCAGAGAGTCAATCTCCACTGTTGGGTTTTCCCTAGGGTGACAGCCCACAGGCCCTTGCTCTGGGGGCATGACATTCAGTGCCTCTATACCCTCCCCTGCCATTGCCCCCCATTCTTTCACTGTGTCTGCCAGGCCTGGCCTCAGAAGAAGCCAAAGTGGCTCCTGACCAAATGCAAATCACCAAGTACAATGCCTCTTTGTATCTGTTCACACCTTTCATCCCAGAGTTTCAAAGCTCAGTGCAAATGTTAACTTGTCCTCAGACACCCCAGGAGTGGAAAGTAGGTGGCATACCCTATTATCATCTCCTGTTTTATAGAAACAAACCAAGCTCTGAGCCATGACCCATCTTGCTGGAGGCCTCATGGTGAATAACTGTATGTTCCAGGGACCTACATCTAGTCATTAACTATATCATGTTACTGCCAAAACACCAAAAATATCAGCTCTTTAATTGATAACCATTTTTTTCCTCTCACTTTCTTCTTTCTTTCTTCCTTTGGATCTGAGATCTCTTGCAGGTTTATAAATAGGTCCCACAGATTGACACAACCACCAACCATCTGCAGTTGCCCCTCTCTTAAAAGAAGCTAGGGGCTTCCCTGGTGGCACAGTGGCTGGGAATCTTCCTGCCAATGCAGGGGACACAGGTTGGAGCCCTGGTCCGGGAAGATTCCACATGCTGAGGAGCAACTAAGCCCGCGTGCCACAACTACTGAGCCTGCGCTCTAAAGCCCGTGAACCACAACTACGGAGCCTGTGTGTCACAGCTACTGAAGCCCGCACACCTAGAGCCCGTGCTCTGCAACAAGAGAAGCCACCGCAATGAGAAGCCTGTGCACTGCAACGAAGAGTAGCCCCCACTCGCCACAACTAGAGAAAGCCCACGCGCAGCAACAAAGACCCAACACAGCCAAAAATAAATTAATTAATAAAAAAAAAAAAGAAGCCAGAAGATTAATTAAATAAGCCCCTTTGCTACATACTTGGCATAAATGATCACTTGCCTAGAGAAATAGTGCTGGCTAACTCAGCATATTATTTAGAGTAGACAGTCAGTCACAGTGACCACACGCCCACTGTCCCCTCCTGAGGGACCCACCACCTTTGGCTGAGAAGAGCAGCCCTGGGTGTAACTTAAATGAGGTGATCATCTTCTGTACCACATGACTGCACCCCAATTCAAGTCACACCTGATTGAACCTGGAAACCAAGTATAACTATTCCAGAGGCTGGTCTGGATTTATAAAGGGAGCTGATAAGAATGTTATATTCAAACCATTGGAATTGGGCAGGGGTGGGGAGTGGGGCAGAATAGTGGGCTTCCATTAGGTGGTCAAACAAAGAGAAGTGGGCATGTTTAGTGAGAAAAGACACCTGGGGAGTAGGGAATCATGTCAATGGCAGAGAACCAGAGTCCAGAACTTCTACTATTGTAAGAGTAAGCATTTAAACAAGTCCTTGGAACTACTGTGGATTCTGAATGATCTTGAGGTTCTAGTGTCTGTAAGTCTTGGCCATATGATGATCACGTTCTTTTTTTAATTTTATTTTTTTTAATTGAAGTATAGTTGATTTACAATGTTTTGCTAGTTTCTGGGGTATAGCAAAGTGATTTGGTTATATATACATATATATATTCAGTTATATATATATTTTTTTCTAGATTCTTTTCCATTATAGGTTATTACAAGATATTGAATATAGCTCCCTATGCTATACAGTAGGTCCTTGTTGTTTATCTATTTTATATATAGTAGTGTGTATCTGTTAATCCCAAACTCTTAATTTGTCCCTCCCTCCCTCTTTCCCCTTTGGTAACCATAAATTTGTTTTCTATGTCTGTGAGTCTGTTTCTGTTTTGTAAATAAGTTCATTTGTATCATTTTTTTGATTCCACATATAAATGATATCTTATGATATTTGTCTTCCTCTGTATCACTTACTTCACTTAGTATGATAATCTCTAGGTCCATTCATGCTGCTGCAAGTGGCATTATTTCATTCTTTTTTTATGGCTGAGTAATATTCCATTGTGTATATATACCACATCTTCTTTATCCATTCATCTGTCAATGGACACTTAGACATGCTTCCATGTCTTGGCTATTGTAAATAGTGCTGCTATGAAAATAGGGGTGCGTGTATCTTTTAGAATTAGAGTTTTCTCCTGGATATATGCCCAGGAGTGGAATTGCTGGATCATATGGTAACTCTATTTTTGGTTTTTTAAGGAACCTCCATACTGTTCTCCATCGTGGCTACACCAATTTACATTCCCACCAACAGTGTAGGAGGGTTCCCTTTTCTCCACACCCTCTTCAGCATTTATTATTTGTAGACTTTTTATGATGGCCATTCAGACCAATGTGAGGTGATACCTCACTGTAGTTTTGATTTGCATTTCTCTAATAATTAGTGATGTTGAGCATATGGTCACATTCTTTATACATTCTTACCTCCTTTATTGCTTTTCTTTATAATATGCTCCCATTCTTAGCCCAAGATCAGAAATACTCAACTAAAGATTTCATTTAAGTTCTGTGATGTAAATGCTTGAGTCAATAGCAAGTTGAACAAGCCACTTGCTCTTCCTGCTTCTAAGCTTTCATCAGCAAAATGGAGATAATTATTTCTTAGTCCGTGCCTACAGAGTTGATTGGACTTCCTAAATATCTAGTTGATTTGAAGTGAGGTTTTTCTAGCCATCATAACATCCAATCACTAAGCAATCACCAAATGTCCACCTGATTTGATTATTTAGAAATTTGAAGTAATAAATAACCTTTTTGAGCCCTGTCACCTGGTCCTGTTAAGAAGAGGATAATGTCTTTTCATTGATGTATCTCTAATGTCATAAGAGTGGGAGTAGATATTGTGAAGCATAAGCAGACTGCTCCCTGGACATCTGGTATTTCTTTGAAATTGTGTGTTTTATCTCTAAAATTCAAATAAATTTCATCTTCTACTACCCCCCCAAAAAAAAGAAGAAGAAGAGGATAATGTCAGCTCTGCCACTCAAGGGATCCAACCCATCTCTAGGTGGCAGACCAGTAAATGTACTCATCCTGATGGCCCCATAATCCCAGGCTTTTTGAAATGCTGGGATATAAATTGTAGAGTATGATACGGAAGACATCAATTATTCTGCCTGAATGGCACAAATAAATCTCATCTAAGAGAGGGAAATTCAAATAGACACTGTGTACTTAGGAGAAAAAAATTACAACACACATAAAACATTTTCGAGAAATAAGATAGTTGACATTTTGATCAATCAACCTTAGCTATTAAATACCACCATCTCTGCCAAGTTAATTACCTGCAAAGGAAGAGCCAGTCCTGGCCAAGAGCAGTGTCACCAGCATCCAGCTCTGCAATCACATTATGGAAGGGAAAAACCCCAAAACTCAGGGAGACAGGGCAAAGCCCAAGGAAATGAAAAATGCTAGGTGCGCAGGATTTGCCCTTAGCCATCTCAGCACCCTTGCTGCCTGAGGGAAAGCTTCAGGCAGAGGAGGGGCGCGCTGGCTCTCAGATGAGCTGTCACCTTCTCTCTCCATACCCAACACAGGTCAGCTCATCCCTCAGATGGCTGGTGGGAAAGCGGCAGCTCCTCCAGAACTTCCCTTGGCCATGCTTCACCCTGGTGGGCATCCATCCTAGGCTCTGGTCCCATGCTCGTTTCAGGGGTAACTGCCCAGAGACCAGAGAGCTCTGCTAAGACTCTGAAGCTGCCACTCACGGGAAAGGGGGAGTGAGGTCCATTCCATGTAGATGGTGGCAGGTAGGGCAAAAGGAATAAATACTGGCTTCACTTGGGGCTCAGTGGCCAAGGTGTTTCACTTAGGGAGGATTTGGGGGAGGAAAGCCCCGGTGAATCTTTTCTTCCAAAGTATATGAAGGAACGGGAAAAGTCTTACATCCCATCCTGAGCCACAGAGACAGTTCAAGTATTGAATATTTTCCTAGAGGCACAGCAGGTCAGGTTTTGAAAAGCCTGGATTTTAAATCATTTGAGGGAGAGTTCTTCTTTAAAAAATATAATACAGAACTAAGCACAGGATCGTAAAAGAAAAGCCCTGGCAGGGGCTGAAACATGGGAGATTATATGTATATTCACCTGTGTCTTTTGGAATGTTCTTAACAACCCTTTGTCTGAGATTCTCCAGCAGTACCATGAAGCCTTGTGGGCACTAGGAGGTGGACTCAAGGCAGAGGGACAAACTTCACTGAAAATTCCCTCCAATTCTGTTATTCCTGCCAGGCTGGCTTTAGGATTCTGGGTTCTGAACTCAGTTCAGCTATTAATTCTCAGGGTCACTATTATGGGTCTTTGTCTTTCCAAAATTCGTATGTTGAAGTCCTAACCCTCAGTGCCTCAGAAAGTGACTTTATTTGAAGATAGAGTCTTTACAGATGCAATCAGGTTAAGATGAGCTCATTAGGTTGGGCCCTGATGCAATTGACTGGTATCCTTATAAAAGGTGGGGGATATTGGAGGCAGACACACACATAAAAAGAACGCCATGTGAACAGGAAAGCAGACATGGGGTGATGCTACTACAAGCTAAGAATGCCAAAGATGGCCAGCAAACCCCCAGAAGCTAGGGGAGAGGCAGGGAACTGATCCTTCCTCACAGGCCTCAGAAGGAAGCAGCCCTGCCAACACTTTGATCTTGGACTTCTAGCCTCCAGAGCTGTGAGACAATAAATGTCTGTTGCTTAAGCCTCTGAATTTGTGGTACTCTGTTATAGCACCCCTTTCAATCTAGTATAGTCAATGGGTACATCTCTCCTCTCCATCATTTGCCATAAAACGAAGACCAAAATCATGCTCTTCATCATCTAAGCTGCAAGGTAGCAACCTGAACAGAAATATGAAATATGAGCTCTTCTCTGTACTATTTGTAAGGAGTAACTCATAACTACAGTTTCTCTAAACATGTCTGACAGAAGGTCCTCTTTTATTTGCCCAGTCTCTTTATTAATGATTTTATTCAAGTCATCAGTCATCATATGAGAGAAAATTTTGATAAATTTTTCTTGAATGCCCTCAGTGATTCTTGCAGTCTTGGCCTTCATCCCAGGAAGGGACAGCCTTTCTTCATGAAATTTCAGCAAGCATTTATTGAGCACTTATTATTGTTCAGCTGCTGGGCCAGGGCCTGGGAAACAAAACTTCATAGGACAGAGACAGGCTTTCAAGGAATTGTAGTGTGGTGAGAAAACAAACCTAGCAAGAGCCATGATACAGCTTAGTCATTGCCACAATGTGATGTTTATAAAGTGCTATGGAAGCTCAGAGTAGGAAGAATCCCTGCAGGACTGTTTTAGAGGAAGCAATATTTCACTTGGGCTTTGAAGGATGAATAGGAGTTTGCCAGGCAGAGAAAGCGGGATTCAGAAGGAAAAACATGGACAGTTTGAAGTATGCTGAATGAATTAGTGTGGCTGCAGTGCAGTGGTTAGATTAGAGAGAAGAATATTAAAGCAAGGGCAGAACAGGAGCTCATGGCAGGAGTGAGTAGAAAAGGGGAAGGAATTGGGGGCAGGAATTCTCATGTCAGAATTTCTCTTCTGCGTCTTTCTTGAGATCCAATGTTAATGCATATCTCTAGGAAGCCTGACTTGGGTTTGGTCCTTGAGAAGGCTCTGCTGGTTTCCTCAGTTTGGACTAATCTAGAATAAAAAGTCACACAGGCATGGAGCAGGGAGAAAGGTGAGAAAGGAGTGGAAAAAGGAGGGGCCTGGCCTCTGCTAAGTGCTGAGTGTTTACTTTTCACTTTGTAACTTGCAGTTTCCCTTCTGCTAGGGAACCAGAGACCTGGCCCTGGCTCCAAGGCCCCTGTAGGGTTTTCCTGCTTTGGTAGCTTAACCTGGTCAAATTAACCTGTTGTTGACTCTGCAAACACTTCAGGCAGTGTGCTAGGCACCAGGCACACAACCAAAGCCCCTATGAGCAAGTGCCACCTTTTCACCCCAAAGCCAGTTGTTTAAGGGTTGTGGCCCAGTAGGCAAAGCGTACACAATGGGGAGCCAGATGTCCTGGCTTTGAGGCCTGGCTGTGCAAACTTTAAGCTGTGTGACCTTGAGCACATCACTTGGCGTCTCTAATCTTTGGTTGTTTCATATTTAAAATTCCGTTTGTGGTTTTTTTCTCTGTTAAGAGGGTGGAATGAAATGATGGATGTGGAAACAGTTTCTCATCGGAGAAACCCTAGACAACCCTTCTTTGTTACTGTCGCCAGACCAGTTAGGTGAGAAGGAACCCAAGCGTATTCATCATAACTCTCTCTGAAGCAAGTCACAGGAAGCCAAGCCAAGCTGGCCAAAGCGACAAAGGAGTTTATTGACTCGTTCACCTGGGAAGCTCCTGGAGAAGCTCAGAGTCAAAGGAAGAGCCGTGGGAGCTCAGCCCCTGAAGCCAGAGACCTGGGCGCTCCGTGACTGCCCTGGTGGCTGCCTGCTTCAGTTGCTCTCCACCCAAGACTTGCTTTCTCTTTGTGGGGGGCAACCATGGGCGCTTGCAGCACGGGCCGGGAGAGCAGGGTAGAAGGGGAGGATGCTATAGAGAGAGACGGGGGAGCGCTGGGGGCAGACACCACCCTGATGCCCACAGGCTTCTGCAGCGTGACAGCCCCTCACTCAGACAACCTTGTTGCAGGACCTCTTCTGTGACAGACACGTGCTCGGCCCTGGGACAGAGGTCCGCTGCACTCCCTGTAGGGTCCCCAACTCTTCAGTGGGCTCACTCACGTCCCAGGGACGAGAGACAGGGATGTGGCCGCTCCACCGTGCGAGTGCTCGTGGCTTTATAGCAACAAACGAGACAGACGCAGGCAAGGTCCTGCTCATTTTTCACAGAGGCGGATGGAAAAGCAAACAAGAGGTTCAAACTTGGAAGAACCTAACCCAATGGAAATAAAATGTGGGATACCCATACCATGAAACAGAACTTGGCACCAAAAAGGAAGGAAGTAGCTGGTTCATGGTACAACATGGATAAACCTCAAAAACGTTACATGGAGTAAAAAAAATTTTAAATAAATAAACAAATAAATAAATTGGTCTACATTTAAAGAACAAATGAACAAACATTACACTAAGTGAAAGAAGCCAGTCACAAAGACCACGTGTTGTATGAATCCCTGTATATGCATAATCCCGAATAGGCTCAGAGACAGAAATTAGTTTAGTGTTTTCCAGAGGCTGGAGGGTGAAGTAGTCAGGGGAGGGGTGGGGCACTACCCCATGGCTGACGGGTACAAGGTTTCTTTTGAGGGTGCTGGAAATGTTCTAAAATTAGACTATTGTGATGGTTGCACAACTCTGTAAACATACTAAAATCCATTGCATTGTGTTGTTTAAACGGATGCTTCTTATGGTATGTAAAGTATATCTAGGTAAAGCTGTTTTAGGAAAAGCAAACAGGAGTGCTATGTAGAAAATGTAAATAAGGTGATGAAGTAGAGCGTAACTTCATGGTTACTCTAGATGGAGAAGTCACAAAGGCCTCTCTGAAGAGGCGACACGAAAACTGCGGTCTGAGTGACGGGAAGGAGCCAGCCCTGCAGAGAGCTGAAGGAATCTGACTCCAGGCAGAAAGGACAGCTAGCCAAAGGCCTTGAAGCAGAAACAAGCTTAGTGCTGTCAGGGTGTGTAGGTGAGGAAGGTAGGGGCCAGATCATTCGACTCTTGTGTACACTGGAGAGAGGGGTGGATTTTATTCCAGGAAAAGTCACTGGAGGGCTTAAGAAGGGAAGCAGCATAATCTCAATCTTGTTTTTGAAAAATCATTCTGGCTGCTGTGGGGAGAATGGATTGTCAGGGGCTAGTACTCACATTTTTGTGATTGATTAAGGGCAAAGTATTAACAAAGAAAAATAAATAAATAGGATTGAATCTCTGCCTCAAAGGAGCTACAGTGGAGTGGAAGAAATGATACTTATAGACACCCATAAATCTCAGAACGAGCAAAATGTAGAAAGTGCTTCTTTCTGAGAAGGAGATGTAGAAAGGGGTGTGGGGATACAAAGGTAGACACAGTGCGATCTGCTTGGGGAAGAAGCTTGTCAGTAAGGAAAATATTTAATTGGAAAGTGACAGATGAGTAGGAAAAGAAACAAGGGTGGTCTTCTAGCAGCCAAAATATCATCTTCAAGGCACGGTGGTGAGAACACACAGGTGAGTATGAAGAGAAAGTGTGCCATCCAGTTAATCTGTAGAGTAGAAAACAAAATAAGAAGTGACAGGAGATAATACTAATAACAGTTGATACTTATTAAGAGCTGACTATGGTCTAGGCACTGTTTTAACATAAAGCATAGATTAAAATATTTAACTCTCTAAAATATTTAATTCTCTCATATGAGGTAGCAACCATTTGCACTTTGCCCTGTATCAGTCAAGGCCCCCAAAAGAAAGGCACGCTAAATTTAGGACAATTCAAGGGGTGTCTACTTTAAAATGACTGTTTACAATGTCGTGGGCAGAAATTAGGGGAACTACACAGCAGAAGGAGGGAGCCATGGGTAGCCATAATAGAACACTCAATAAAGCAAGGCCTAAGAAACGAGGAAAGAGAAAGGTTGCCAGAATCTGGAGGATAGGAAGTCATATAGAGGTCACTTCAAGATAAGCGATGACCTTTAGCCAAGGGATATAGCCACCGCAAAGGGTCCTTAAAAGGAGAGAACTAGGCGGGTAAATATCCTGACTGCACCCTCCTCCTTCCCTCGCATCTCCTTCCAGAACTCCCAACTGGCTGAACACAACCAGAAATCAAAGTGCACAGAGGCCCTGATGATGTGGTCCAAATTGATCGACCTCCAAGGGTAGAAAGCCTATGGTAAGAATGGAAAGGTAGGTAGTTAGGTATCTTGCCATAAAAGATCTGGAATTTCAGGTGAGAAGTATGGTATTCATTCAATGTGTAAAGAACAAGCATTGAAGAACTTTCATGGATTGGAGAAGAAAATGACCAGAAACAGGAAAACCAATAAAAAGACTCCTAATTGTCTGAATAAGAGGTAATAACCTGCAGGTTATAGGAGGGATAGAAAGCAGGGACCAATTCTAAAGTTCTTTTGTCAAGAGTAATATTAAAGATCAACTCCATTGGACATGTTAGGTAATGGGATATGATGGGGAATTGGGACGAGGCAAGGAAAGTGACAAAGATGATATGAGAGTTTTCAACCTGGATACTGAAAAGAGAGTTCTTACAATTAAGGGAAAACATAATGCAATGAAGGTCTGGGTTTGGGGGTGCTATGGTCAAGCCTCTTTCATTTGAGACTCACTTATGCTGACTTAAGTAGAAAAGGGAGAATTTATTATAAAAATGTAGGATTACTGCTCACAAATTAAGGGCAGGAGACGGAGTCAAGATGGCATACTAGGAGGATGCAGAATTCGTGTCTCCTCACAACTAGGGCACCTACCAGGCACCAGTGGGGGACCACAGACACCCAAGGGAGAGGCACCCAAGGCGGAGAAGTGGAGGCGGGACGGGACTGGTGCCCCTGAGAGGTGGCTGGGGGAAGGAAGGAGTTCCTACATGCAGCAGGACCCACCCACGGTTAGGGGTCCAGCAGCAAAAGGGGAGACTCTGGGGGAGATGGTAGGGGAGGGACACAAAGGAATGGAAGGGAACGTGGCCGGTGCTTTCCCTGTCCTCTTACACACCAGGGAGCCTGTTGGGCTCCCAGGCCTAATCCTCTGCCCTCGGAGCCTCCCTCCTGCTCTGCAAAGCCCAAGTGCTGCCCCTACAACCCCACCCAGGGCCCTATCCCCAAACTCCGGAACTCCACACTCCAGAGGCCCTCCTTTCGATGTGCTGCCTCTCCCTTTCTGCGCAGGTCCTAAACAGAGGCCCCGCCCCACACTTGAACATTGCCCCACCTAGGCCCCGCCCCCAAGGCCTTTTCTGGCTGTAGAGGTCCTGAGCCTAGGCCCCACCTCACGCTCAAACGTCACCCCCCTGCCCGCCTAGGTCCTGCCCCACCCAAAATCCTGCCCCTGCCTAAGTTCCACACCCCCCATCCCGCCTAAACTCCGCCCCCATAGCCAGAGCATCTTTTTTTGTTGTTGTTCCCTCTTCTACATTAGGGTTCTGTTTTATCTTGTTGATTCATTGTTGTTGATTTTTTTATATTTTTATTTTTCCTAATAAATCTTTTATTTTTCTGATTTTATTTTATTCTTTATACTTTGTTAGTGATTTCTCCTTTTGGGTTGTTCCCCACCCCATCTATTTCTTTCTTTTTTCTATTACTGTTGTGATTTTATTTTACCTTGTGGCAGTTGTTTCAATTATAAAAAAAACTAAAAATAGTTTTATTTTTTCCTAATATATTTTTTCTCTTTCTAAATTTACTTTGTCTTTTATTCTTTAATATTGTACTCCTCCATTTTTTCTTTCATTCTTCCTTTTTTTTTTTTAACGGCACCACGAAGCTTGCAGGATCTTGGTTCCCAGGCCAGAGGTCAGGCCTGAGCTCCTATGGTGGGAGCTCCAAATCCAAACTGCTGGACTAACACAGAAGCTCAGACCACAGGGACTATCAATCAGAGTGAGGCCTCCCTGACGTCCTCATCTCAGCACCAAGACGCAGCTCTATCCAACTTCCTGCAAACTCCAGTGCTAGACATCTCAGGCCAAACAACAAGTAAGACAGGAATACAGCACCACCCATCAAAAAAAAATTTATGAAACGACATAAAAATATGTTACAGATGAAGGAGCAAGGTAAAAACATACAGGACCAAATAAATGAAGAGGAAATAGGCAATCTACCTGAAAAAGAATTCAGAGTAATGATAGTAAAGATGATCCAAAATCTCGGGCGAAGGATGGAGAAAATACAAGAAACATTTAACACGGATCTAGAAGAACAAAAGAGCAAGCAAACAGTCATTAACAACACAATTACTGAAATGAAAAATACTCTAGAAGGAATCAATAACAGAATAACTGAGGCAGAAGAACAGATAAGTGAGCTGGAAGATAAAATGGAAGAAATAACTGTCAGGGAGCAGAATAAAGAAAAAAGAATTGAGGACAGTCTAAGAGACATCTGGGACAACATTAAATGCACCAACATTTGAATTATACGGGTCCCAGAAGAAGAAAAGAAACAAAAAGGGTCTGAGAAAATATTTGAAGAGATTATAGTCAAAAACTTCCCTAACATGGGAAAGGAAATAGTCAATCTAGTCCAGGAAGCACAGAGAGTCCCATGCAGGACAAACCCAAAGAGAAACACTCCAAGACATATATTAATCAAACTATCAAAAATTAAATACAAAGAAAAAATATTAACAGCAGCAAAGGAAAAACAACAAATAACATACAAGGGAATCCACATAAGGTTAACAGCTGATTTTTCAGCAGAAACCCTGCAGGCCAGAAGGGAGTGGCAGGACATATTTAAAGTGATGGAAGGGAAAAACCTACAACCAAGATTACTCTACCCAGCAAGGATCTCATTCAGATTCGATGGAGAAAGTAAAACCTTTACAGATAAGCAAAGTTAAGAGAATTCAGCACCACCAAACCAGCTTTAAAACAAATACTAAAGGAACTTCTCTAGGCAGGAAGCACAAGAGAAGGAAATGACCTACAATAACAAACCCAAAACAATTAAGAAAATGGTAATAATAACATACATATCGATAACTACCTTAAGTGTAAATGGATTAAATGCTACAACCAAAAGACATAAACTGGCTGAATGGATACAAAAACAAGACCCGTACATATGCTGTCTACAAGAGAGCCACTTCAGACCTAGGGACACATACAAACTGAAAGTGAGGAGGTGGAAAAAGATATTCCATGCAAATGGAAATCAAAAGAAAGCTAGAGTAGCAATTCTCATATCAGACAAAATAGACTTTAAAATAAAGACTATTACAAGAGACAAGGAAGGAGACTACATAATGTTCAAGGGATCAATCCAAGAAGAAGATATAAAAATTGTAAATATTTATGAACCCAACATAGGAGCACCTCAATACATAAGGCAAATGCTAACAGCCATAACATGGGAAATTGACAGTAACACAATCATAGCAGGGGACTTTAACACCCCACTTTCACCAATGGACAGATCATCCAAAATGAAAATAAATAAGGAAACACAAGCTTTAAATGACACATTAAACAAGATGGACTTAACTGATATTTATAGGACATTCTATCCAAAAGCAACAGAATACACTTTCTTCTCAAGTGCTCATGAAATATTCTCCAGGATAGATCATATCTTGGGTCACAACACAACCCTTGGTAAATTTAAGAAAATTGAAGTAGTATCAAGCATCTTTTCCGACCACAATGTTATTAAGAGGAAAGTTTATAGAAATATAATCCTACCTCAAGAAACAAGAAACATCTCAAATAAACAACCTAACCTTAAACCTAAAGAAATTCGAGAAAGAAGAACAAAAAAACCTAAAGTTAGCAGAAGGAAAGAAATCAGAAATATCAGATCAGAAATAAATGAAAAAGAAATGAAAGAAACAATAGTAAAGATCAATAAAACTAAAAGCTGCTTCTTTGAGAAGATAAACAAAATCGATAAACCATCAACCAGACTCATCAAGAAAAAAAGAGAGAAGACTCGAATCAGCAGAATCATTTCTAAGAAATGAAAAAGGAGAAGTAACAACTGACACTGCAGAAATACTAAGGATCATGAGAGATTACTACAAGGAACTATATGCCAATAAAATGGACAACCTGGAGGATATGGACAAATTCTTAGAAAAGCACAACCTTCAGAGAGTGAACCAGGAAGAAATAGAAAATATAAACAGACCAATCACAAGCACTGAAA
>NC_041229.1:38281755-38282755 GCF_002837175.3 Physeter macrocephalus
CCAGAAAGTGGGAATAGAGGGAACCTACCTCAACATAATAAAGGCCATATATGACAAACCCACAGCCAACATCGTTCTTAATGGTGAAAAACTGAAAGCATTTTCTCTAAGATCAGGGACAAGACAAGGATGTTCACTCCCGCCACTATTATTCAACATAGTTTTGGAAGTCCTAGCCACGGCAATCAGAGAAGAAAAAGAAATAAAAGGAATGCAAATTGGAAAAGAAGAAGTAAAACTGTCACTGTTTGCAGATGACATACTATACATAGAGAATCCTAAAATCTACAGATTCAATGCAATCCTTATCAAACTACCAATGGCATTTTTCACAGAATTAGAACAAAAAATTTCACAATTTGTATGGAAAGACAAAAGACCCTGAATACACAAAGCAATCTTGAGAAAGAAAAACGGACCTGGAGGAATCAGGCTCCTGGACTTCAGACTATACTACAAAGCTACAGTAATCAAGACAGTATGGTACTGGCACAAAAACAGGAACAAAAACAGAAATATAGATCAATGGAACACGATAGAAAGCCCAGAGATAAACCCACACACATATGGTCACCTTATCTTTGATAAAGGAGGCAAGAATATACGATGGAGAAAAGACAGCCTCTTCAATAAGTGGTGCTGCGAAAACTGGACAGCTACATGTAAAAGAATGAAATTAGCACTTCCTAAAACCATAAACAAAAGTAAACTCAAAATGGATTAGAGACCTAAATGTAAGGCTAGACACTGTAAAACTCTTAGAGGAAAACATAGGCAGAACAGTTTATGACACATCAAAAAATGGACAGAAGACCTAAATAGACATTTCTCCAAAGGAGAAATACAGACTGCCAACAAACACATGAAAGGATGCTCAACATCACTAATCATTAGAGAAATGCAAATCAAAACTACCATGAGGGGCTTCCCTGGTGGCGCAGTGGTTGCGCGTCCGCCTGCCGATGCAGGGGAACCGGGTTCGCGCCCCGGTCTGGGAGGA
>NC_041229.1:38283323-38286785 GCF_002837175.3 Physeter macrocephalus
AACCATAATTCAAAAAGAGTCATGTACCACAGTGTTCACTGTAGCACTATTTACAATAGCCAGGACATGGAAGCAATCTAAGTGTCCATCGACAGATGAATGGATAAAGAAGATGTGGCACATATATACAATGGAATATTACTCAGCCATAAAAGAAAATGAAACTGAGTTATTTGTAGTGAGGTGGATGGATCTAGTGTCTGTCATACAGAGTGAAGTAAGTCAGAAAGAGAAAAATAAATACCATATGCTAACACATATATATGGAATCTAAAAAAAAAAAAAAGGTCTGATGAACCTTGGGGCAGGACAGGAATAAAGACACAGATATATAGAGTGGACTCGAGGACATGGGGAGGGGGAAGAGTAAGCTGGGACAAAGTGAGAGAGTGGCATGGACATATATACACTACCAAACGTAGGGTGGATAGCTAGTGGGAAGCAGCTGCATGGCACAGGGAGATCAGTTTGGTGCTTTGTGACCACCTAGAGGGGTGGGATAAGGAGGTTGGGAGCGAGACGCAACAGGGAGGGGATATGGGGATGTACGTATGCATATAGGTCATTCACTTTGTTGTACAGCAGGATCTAACACAACACTGTGAAGCAATTATACTCCAATAAAGTTGTTTAAAAAAAAATAAAGGCAGAAATTATAGCTGAACCTCACAAGGGACTGGAATCAGGAATGGGCAATACATCAGACACCATGTTATTCCTTGGTGGTGCTGGGTCATCCCAAGTCTGCGTGACTCACATCCCTGCCCACTTTGTTCCATTTGTGTCTCTTTTCACAAATCAGATTTCTCTGCATCTCCAGGCCCATGATTGAAAATGGCAGCTTCAGTTCTGAGTTTATATCACTTCCCAGTTCAGCCAGAGCAGTCTGGTGCCCGTCATCATTCCATATCCTTGAGAAACTGGCTCCAACTAGCTAAGGACAAGGGTACAGGTTCATGTAGTTCAAGCCCACCCTGGAGTTGAGGAAGTTCTCAGAGGAGGTCTATGTGCTGGGCGGAAATGCCTGAGAGGTGAGGGAAAGATGAGCTCACTGCTGGTCATTTCCAGGGGACGATGCATGCAGAATGTCTTCATTGGAATAGCTAACAAGCTATAATTATCTCAATCCAAAATGAGAGAGCAAGTTGGAGGATAATCAGGGCTAGTGAAATAGAGGTGACAATTGAAGGCAAATTTTAGAAGAGGGGATAGAGAGAAAAGGGCCAAAAAATGAACCCTGGAGAATGCTTTAGTTTCCAGGACAAAATGAAGGACATCAGTGAAGGATACTAGTGAAGAATACAGAAGAGGGTCTGCGGGAGGGTAGAAAAAAAGACAGAGAATGGAGAATCTTGGCCTCAGGAAGGGAAGCAGAGCTGCTGACCCACAAGGCCACCTGCTCCGGAAACTGTGAGCTTCTGGTGGGCAGGGGCTGAATCTGTCTCTCTAGGAGGGGGCACAATACCTAGTGAGGAGCTAAATAAATATCTGTTGATTTGAACAAAGATGGCAAATAAAAAGAATAGCTATAAGATTTAGCAAGAATGAGGTCTTCAGTGACTTGTAAGAAAGCAATTACGTTAGAACGTAAAGGCAAAATCAGGATGAAAGGAAGGGGTGGGGACAGCCTAATCATTTAGAAATTTTGATGCTAGAAGAGTGAAATGACTTGAAAAGGAAGCAGAGTTAAAGGAATGATTGATTACTATTATTATTATTTCTTTTGTGTTTTATTTTTTATGATAGAAGAGACTTGTACATATTTGGGAAAAAAAGATAGTCAAGACAGGTGCATTGAACATATATTCAAGACATGAGCAATTAATGGAACAGTCTTAAAGAAGGTGGGAGAAGGTGAGAGAGACTTCAGAAATCAGACAGAACTCTTCTCAGAGATCAAAGAGAAGAAAAGGGCCTAAAGATACGAGGAAAATTTGAGATAGAGAAGTGCAACGTTGGGGAAGTTTCCCCATGTACCTTCAATTTCCCGTTGAAGCAGGAACCCTCTTGTTGGTTTGCCTGGGGCAGGGTTGGAGGCTGGGAATGTTGGAGATTTAGAACTGTAACCAAGCAAACAGTATTACCCAGCAATAAGAGGCCAGCTAAAGCTAGTGTGACGCCATTTGTTAAGGCCTCAGTTCATACAACGCCAAGATATGCTTCAGTGAAATTCAGCGGTTTGGGAGCTGAAGCAAAGTCCAGTGGTGATCCCTGGGAATAGAGGCCAACAGATTCCAAGGTGGTAGCAAAGTGTCTGTTGAAAGAGCTTAGCCAGGAGTCAGAGTGGTGGATAAGCCTGATGGATGGAGAGCCTGAGGCACTGGTGATCCGAGTGAGGGAGAAGCACAGACAGGGAAAAAATGGGAAGCTGTCTCAGAGGAGAAAGTGTTTGCTCTCAAACTCAAGAGTACTAAGCCATGGTGAAGGTCAGGACACCAACATGCCAAGGAATGGCTCCAGCTCTTAAAAAACAGCTGAAAACACAAAGGAATTAAGAAACATCTTGTAAGCTCCTGCTTACCACCATGGAGAGACCCACACCTCCCAAACAGCTGTCGCCACGGAGGCTTCTAATCTCCATGGCTGTTGGTTCCCACAAATCCCAATGGTAGGAAAGTAGGCATTAAAGTTCACCCTAGCATGTGATGAAAAGTGAAAGGGAAATAATAAACAAATCATATATACAGTGTGATTACAACTATGGGGAAATACTTTGTGGAAAGAAAGGAGAAAGGAATGGGAAATTGGGAAAAGTAATCAAAAATGAATGCTTTTGATCCTGGGGGAAATGCAACTATGGATGATTTGTTGGTTTCCGTTCTTCTCTTTTTCTTTCTTTTTTTCCCATCTTTTTCATTTCTGTGGGAGAAGCATTGTTATTCCAAGGAAAGCTCGAAAAGTTTTGGAGTCAGGAGCACAATTACAGTCACTCACAGTTATGGACCACCCACCAAGCATGAGGCATTATGCTTGGTTCTTCACATATATTACTTCTAATCCTTACAACAATCCTTGTAGTTACTATTACCCTTGTTTCAGATGTGAAAAGTGAAATTTGAAAATGATAAGGAACATTGCCAAGTCCAAGACCCATCTGTATTCTGTCTGCTTTAACTTACAGCCACTTCAATTCTATTCTGACTCTTTTTTTTTTTCTGCGGTACGTGGGCCTCTCACTGTTGTGGCCTCTCCCGTTGCGGAGCACAGGGTCCGGACGCGCAGGCTCAGCGGCCGTGGCTCACGGGCCCAGCCGCTCCACGGCATGTGGGATCTTCTCGGACCGGGGCACGAACTTGTGTCCCCTGCATCGGCAGGCGGACTCTCAACCACTGCGCCACCAGGGAAGCCCTGACTCTTTCTTATTAGATGTCTGACCTTAGGCAAAATATTTAACCTCTTTGAGGCTCAGTTGCTTCACCTGTAATCATTAAACACACAAACACACACACACACACACACACA